>NW_008343971.1:621005-650458 GCF_000622305.1 Nannospalax galili
AAATACTATAAAATTGCCTTCCTGTGTCTTGTACCATGATTGATGTCTTCTCTGTTCATATTTTCGGATACAAAGTCTCTTGCGTTTCTGTATTCTTATCTGATTGCTAAATCTATGGATAGATTTGCTCAACCTCATATAAAACCTTTCATTTGAATTTTGCTTTGTATAGTTGTTATTCATTTTTATATCAATACTGAAATGGACCCACATAAATTTTCCAAATCTGATCTGGATGGGAAAAGAGAAACCAAATATGCATTGATTCACCTCAAAGGCTCCAAATTTCTGTGTAGAATTTCATATGAAAACATTTAAAAAAATTATTTCACTGGGCTTGATGGTGGATACCTTCTGTTCCAACACTCTGGAAGCAGAGGCAGGTCTCTGTAATATCAAGCACATTCTGGTCTACATAGTGAGTTTCCAGCCAGCTGGAACTACAGGGAAACCATGCCTCAAAAAGATTTTTTTAAACCCTTTATTGAAACATTCCCCACTCTTTTATTATTGCATAGTCAATTATTTGACTTTGCCAAAGATATAAACATTGAATACATTCCATTTTGAAAAAAGGCTTACCTCAAGCCTCCCAAAATCTTCAGCTCAAATAACAGGAGGGGGAAATAAAAGTGGGAAGGGGGATTTATAAAATGAGGGGTGAATGAGCTGGAAGCTTCCTCCCAGTTAGCCATATGGGAACCTACTATTTCCTAAACCAATTAAAATATAATTTTGCAAGAAAAGGGTTTGAAGGAGGATACCCTGCATGGATGGATAATGCTGCTCCTAGAAGCTATGGATTATTAAATAAAATCCCAGTGCCAGATGGAGGATAAATCATTGGTCAGGGAGGCCTTAGAATCTACCAAAACAAAATAGGCTCTTTCCATCCTCTTGGTTGTTCACCATAACTAGATGTACGATTCTATTACTTAAGACACTAACCACATTGCTTAGGACACTAGACACATTGCCTGCAAGATATAAAGAAATCAAGCCAGAATTGAGCTAGAAGATTCCTCCCTGTTGGCTAGCTTTCATAGTGGTGAAAGTTGCTGTGCAGTCTGCTGGGGCAGAAAAGCCATCAACAGTCCTATCCATCTGTGAACCTGTGTGAACTACTATACCAAACTACTAGGAAAGATGTTCCTATTGATACTATAGTCACATTTGACCTAAACCCAGTCTCCAAAAGGAACCCATGTTTAGCACTGCAAGTCTACTCAAAGTCCATGACTGAGGAGCTCATAAAACTTTGAGGGAAAGTACTAGTGTTATATTGCTAAATCAGCAGGCTATCAATCTGTCTTATAACTATTTATATGTGTGCTTATAAATATAAATGCTGCTCTAAGCATTGGATGAGAGAAGCTTCTGCTTGCAATGTGTAGCTAGTAATGACTATGGATGCTGAACCCTAAATTGGTGTCATAGTTTGTTTTACCATTGCTGTTACAAAACACTCTGACCAATACCAACTTGGGGAGGAAAGGATCTATTCAGGTTACATCTCTTAGGTTACAGTTCTTCACTGAGAGAACCCAAGACAGGAACTCAGAACAGGAACCTGGAGGTAGGAGCTGAAGCACACACGGGTCATGGAGGAACACTGCTTACAGGCTTGCTCTCCTGGCTGGCACTCAACCTGCTTTCTTATACAACACAGGCCCACCTGCCCAGGGGTGGTACCATACATACACAGTGGGATGTGCCCTTCCACATCACTCAAAAATCAAGAAAATACCCTACAGACATGGCCACAGGCCACTCCAATGGAGCAGTTGACCAGTTGAGGCTCCCTCTATCCAGGTGTGTCAAGTTGGCAACTAAAGCTAGTCAGCACAATTGGTGAACTTTAACACACCTTCATGTCTCAGAAGACATCATAGAAGAGGAACCACAAAGTCTAGAAGAGCTAGAAGAATGGAAAAAAATGTTTTAAAATGCTGTCTTGTAGGCATGGAGTGGTGTATACACCCATGAGCTCACAGCTACTTGAACAAGACCTGCACAAGACTGAGCCCACTGACATTCTCCTAAGGATGGGGAGGTGATTAAATGCAGTGACACACACACACATGCACACACACACACACACACACACACACACATGTAAGATGAAAGTAGGAGGAAGATTTTGGAAGAAAAATAGATTTGCTAATAGGAGGTAGAGGATTAGAGGGAATAATGGGGGCCTTGATGAAAGAACATAATATATGCATGAAATTATGAAAGAATAAATAAATTTAAATAAATAGTAAGTTGTCATTCTTGATTAGACAAAAGATGGTAATATCTATTTTAAGACAGTTAAATTTGATATCAATTAACTGTATGCTTTCTACCAGTTCCATTCAACATATCTTTAATATTTATTTTGTCTAGTTTTCTCACTGCTTTCTATATCTTATACTCTGAATTCCAAAGACAATGCATTTTCTGTACTGAAAAGGAAAGGGGAGGAAATGGGGATGAAGAGTAGAAATGAGTATGAACTGAAAGTAAATGAGGAAACAGAAGAGAAAGTGGTAAATTTCCATACCACTCCATACCTCACTTTCAATTTGGTTCTCTCAAATCCACTGATCCTTCACCTAAAAATAATCACCCTGGTTTCAGGCTTTTAAAAATATTTTCTTATTTATTTATTTATTTATTTATTTATTTATTATTTTATGTTTTGTGTATGAGTATTATGCATGCTTGTGTGTAAGTGCACTCATGTCATGCAATGCCCGAGCAGGACAGAAGAGGGTATCAGATCCACTGGAACTGGAGTTACAGATGGTTGTTAGCCACCATGTGGGTGTTGGGATTTGAACCTGAGTCTTCTGAGAGAGCAGCCAGTGCTCTTAATCACTGACCCAATTCTCCATGCCCCTCAGGCATTTTTTTTTAATCTTGACGTATGCTTGATACTGAAAGAATCTGCATTACTAATAGAATCAGTGTCTCCAGGTGATGAGGAAAAGAGCAAGGGTTCATAGATGGATAGCCATGTGAAGAGGCAGCATTTACCAGCCATGGAAAGAGGATTCAAAACCAAACTTATTGGTACCTAGATTTTGGACTTCCAGACCTTAGAAGTATAAGAAATTTGTTTTCTGTGTTTATGATACACACCTAGTCTATGAAAACTTTAGCAAAGTAGATTCTGACATGTTATGAGATTGTCTCACCAAAGAAGACCACTCAGACACAGAAAAAATTGCCAAAAGAAAGACTTTATATATAGCCAGCCAGTGACTACACTGGGCATTTGGTCTTCAAATGCAACCCCAGGCCATCTTAGGGTAAGCTTTTATATAGAAAAACCACACCAGGGGTGAAAATTCCTGAATCTGCTTTTGAAAGGAGCAACCAGGTGCGTGCTGACCTGTCCTTTAACCCACACCTTGGTGCAGCTGGGTCAAGCTTTTCCATCCTCACATTTTAGCTAACTGCCTCTAGCTTTAATTACTGGATTTATCTGGGGTCTGCTCGTAACATGGCATAGCTATGGTCAGTCTCCAGGTGCTCCACCACAACATGTTAAAGGGGGGATTTGAACCTGAGTCTTCTGAGAGAGCAGCCAGTGCTCTTAATCACTGACCCAATTTTCCATGCCCCTCAGGCATTTTTTTTATTCTTGATGTATGCTTGATACTGAAAGAATCTGCATTACTAATAGAATCAGTGTCTCCAGGTGATGAGAAAAAGAGCAAGGGTTCATAGATGGATACAAGAAAATTTGAGAACAAGAAAAGTTCTGCTTAGGGAAGAGTGTGTTGTGCTCATTATGCTTGTATACAAATACAGCATTGATTTGTGTTTTGGAAAGCAGTCTGGTTGACATTAGTCAAATATGTGAAAGGAAGTAGTTACTCATATGAACTTACAGTAATGGTAAAAGCATGCACACGGCCCATGCAAGCTCAGCCAGACAAAAAGTCCAGCATAAAAATGGGGAAGTGGGGAGGAAATCCAAGCCTTACCTGAGGAACTATTGGCAACCAATAACTGCTGTCAGAGGGAAAGTTGGTTTTCTTGGAGGGTGTGATGCTAGATAGGTTAACCAGACTCCGTGAATGGGCTCACACCAAAAAATATCTGGGGACACAGTGTTGGTTCAATAGACATTAACAACTATTACAAAGTACATAAAATCTGGTGGGGGACTGGAAGAGGGGTGCAGAAAAGAGAGGGAGGGAGTCTTAATATGACCAAAATACATTGTATGAAATTCACAAAAATTCAGTTTAAGAATAGAAAAGGAAAAGCACATTAACAACGGTTTAAAAATCAGCACTGAACTTACATGTCATTTTTCAGAATAAAAATAGCAGCCTATGACATATCTGCAATCTGAACCTGAGGTTAGTGCAGACAGCAGTTTTTGGAAATGGAAATACCAGCTGCTTCCATTTCTGCAATCACTTGAGAGAGAGTAAACACAAAGAAGCGTACTGAACAGAGTTCGGGCCTTTGGAGTGCCAATCAAGCACACTATAGAAAACAAATGGAAGCAAGATGCTGGGCTATGGGAAGATACAGTTTATTCATCATATACCCAACCAAAATTGCTATTTGTTCTTTTCCAACTTGTGAAAAGTTGAGAATTATTTCTAAGTATTCATATAGAGAAGCAAGTTGAGACTTAAAACCACTCAAATTCACAAGATATGCCAAATATTTTAATGAAAAGTGAAATTATAATTAGCAAGCTGATTATAATTAATTATGTATTCAATCATTTCAATGTATTTGAAGTTTTCAATCATTTCACTTGACTACTAGATGCTTACTAATTTTATACACTCTTTATTGAGACACCTTAGGATTTATTTGTGAGTTTTCTTTTAAAGCATTTTTATTTATTTCTGTTTTGTGTGTATGAGTGTTTTACTTGCATATAGAAGTACCACATATGTGAAGTTCCTGAAGAGGTCAGATAAGAACAGCAGATCCTCTGGCATTGTAATTACAGGTGGATGTTAGCTGCTATGGGTGTGCTGGGAACTGAACCAGGGTCCTCCAGAAAAATAACTGTTTTTAACTGCTGAGCAATCTTTCCATCCCCATTTTTCTGTTTGAATTACTTTCAGTCCATATCTGTTGAAATATTTATTTAAGTCACAAGTTACCTGAGCCTCTCATGTCATGTTTCATCAACTGATGTTGTTGTGACCACATCTGTATGGCAGTGCTACACATCCTGACAACAAAATAAACCATCAAAACATCTGGAATTCATGCCTCCTGATTCACACATGTGCATCTGATTCCTAGGATAGGACTAATTGTTTGAGCCATAAGCAAGCCTTCCTGGTAGAATATATGTTTCATTATTCCATTAAATAACAATTCCCCTGTCTACTTCATTTGAAGACAATTCTAGCTACCTTCTTGGCAGATGGTTCTTTTTAAAGTTTTTGCTTGTTTGTTTTAGTTTATTCCTTGAGTACTAAATTTTTTTCATTGGGTCATTTATTTTCTTTTTTCTTTCTTTTTTGAGTTCTTTGCATATGCTGGGTATTAATCCTGTCGCTTGTGTAGCTGGTGAAGATTTTCTCCCACTCTGTGAGTTTCCTCTTCCCTTCCTAAGTTGTTTCTTTTACTGTACAGAAACTTTGTAATTTAATGAGGTCCCACTTAATGCTTAAACAGCTTGTGTCTGATCTAGAAAATTCTTTCTTATACTTTTATCTTGGAGAGTTCTGCCTATGTTTTTCTTCTAGTAGTTTCTGAGTTTCAGGTTTTATATTGAGGTCTTTGATCCATTTGGAGTTGATTTTTGCGCAGGGGGAAATCCAGTTCTGCCAGCACCATTTGTTGAAGATGCTGTCTTTCCTCCATTGTGTGTTCTTAGCGCCTTTGTTGAATATCAGGTGGCTAAAATTATATGAACACGTTTGGGTCTTCTCTTGTGTTCTGTTGATCTACATGTCTATTTTTGTGCCAGTACCATGCTGTTTTTATGACTTTAGCTCTGCAGTCTGAGATCTGGTATGATGATCTCCCCAGCATTCAGCAAAAAGATGCTCAAGATTGTTTTGCCTACCTGGGGACTTTTGTGATTCCATTTGCATTTTACTATGATTTTGTCAAGCTCTGTGAAGAATGTCATGGGTATTTCGGTTGGGATTGCACTGAATCTATAAATTACTTTTGGTAAGATAGTTATTTTCACAATATTGATTCTACCAATCCATGAGCACATCTCCTTTCTTCCTCTATCTCTTTATTTGGGGTTTTAAAATTTTCATTTTAGAGATCTTTACTGTTTGAGATTAGGTTTATTCCTAAATATTTTATTTTTTAAGGCTATTGAGAATAGGAGGGTTTCTTCGAGTTCTTTTTCTGTTTGCTTGTTATTGGCGTATAGAAAGGATACTGATTTTTGTAAGTTGATTTTGTATCACCACTTTACTACAAGCATTAATCAATTCTAACAGGGCGATAGATCTAAACAGGGTTCTCAAGCAAAGAAATAAAAATGGCTAAGAAGCACCTTAAAAAGTTCTCAACAGTCTTATTAATTAGAGAAATGCAGATAAAAACCACTCTAAGATTCTATCTTACCCCAGTCAGACTGGCTAAGATCAAGAGAACAAAAGACTCCAAATGCCGGAGAGGGTGAGGAGAAAGAGGAACGCTCATTCACTGCTGTGGGAATGCAAACACATGCAACTGCTATTGAAAGCAGTGTGGAGAATCCTCAAAAAATTAAAGATGAACCTACCATATGATCCAGTGATTCCACTCTTTGGCATATACTCAAAGGACTCATCATAGTGTGGAGATACCTGTGCATCCATGTTCGTTGCTGCTCTCTTCACAATAGCTAAGTAATGAATCCTAAATATCCCTCAGCTGATGAATGGCTAATGAAAATATTGTACATCTACTCAATGGAGTTCTACTGAGCAGTAAGAAAAGACGAAATTTAAAGGTAAATGGACAGAACGAGAGAGTGTTATGCTAAGTGAAGTAACACAAATACAGAAAATCAAGTCACATACGTTCTCCCTCATTTGTGGATAGTAGCACCAGTCCCTTATATGTGAGTATATAAATTCTGATGTAACACCAGGATCCAGGTAAAGGCAAAGGATACAGGGCAGTAAAGGAAAAGAAACAACCCAGAAGGGGGAGAGTAGGGAACAGATGTTACCTGAGGGAGGTGGAAAAAGTGGGAGTAATAGGCAGGGAGGAGAGGGGGAGGGACATGCAAGGGACCATGGCATTTGGGAGAAAGGAATCAGGAAAGAAAAAATGGCACATCATACAAAATACCTTAAAACTTCTTAATCATCTTTATGTGCCCCATGCCTAGCCCCCCATATTACCCTCACCAGATTTCATGCATTCCTTCATATATGCTAAGGTTTACCAAGTCAAGTTTGTGTACCCAAATGCCCTCAATGCACGTTTGTCCACTAGAGTCTAGGCAGCCAATGTAAAGTCTCTCCCATTAAGAAGATCAGCTTTCCTTCACCCAGTAGTAATCAACTGCCAATAGTTCTTTGGCTAAGATTGAGACCTGCTGCCTACTTCCCCAGTCCTGTGCTGGATTTTTGCCTGCAGTACTTTGTTCTCTAGACTTTGGCCAGTTGTGGCCTTCTGTGTGCATCACACTCTGTTGTATGAGGAGGCAACACTGGTGAGAGATGAGAGATGCATTAGTTGTAGAGGTTCCATTATAGATGTGTCACTTAAGGCTAGATAATCTCTCAGACACTTATTCTCTGTGTGTGACCAGTTGTGGAACTCTGTAATAATATCCATTTGTTGCAAAAAGAAGATTCTTTGAAGAGAGGTGAATGGTATAATGGTCTGTAAATAAAAGGATCCATATTTTGCATACTATAAGAAATTAATTTGTCTAGGGATATGACAGAAGTAGAGTTTTCTCTAGGATCTATGAGCTTTTCAATAATGTGTATCTGGCTATGTTTATATTACCACACATGAGTTCTCTCCCACTGAAAGGCCTTTAAGTCCAACTAGATAGCATTGATTAACACCCAGACAAAAATGCCACTATTACAAAGCTATAGTTTATTGTGCTGGTCATTGTAGTGGTTATTAGACTTTACGGGGGTTGGTCCATTTTTAATTTTTTTTCCTTAGCAGCTTGCATAGTATCCCCACAAGGTCAACTCAGTAGATGCAGAAAATGCCTTTGATAAAATCTAACACACATTTT
Source organism: Nannospalax galili (assembly GCF_000622305.1). Lineage (NCBI taxonomy): Eukaryota > Metazoa > Chordata > Mammalia > Rodentia > Spalacidae > Nannospalax > Nannospalax galili. The sequence goes on from NW_008343971.1 coordinate 629,197, forward strand.
TGGTAAAAGTTCTAGAGGAATTTGAACTGGAGGGAATGATCCTCAATATAATTAAAGCTATATACAAAAATAACACAACAGTCATCATCATCCTAAGTGGAGAAAAACTGGAAGCATTCCCATTAAAATCAGGAATTAGACAATGCTGTCCACTATCTCTACTCCTTTTCAAAATAGTGCTTGATACTCTTGATAGAGCAATAAGACAACAGAAGGAAATTGAAGGAGTACTAAATGAAGAGGTGGTTATCCCTGTTGGTAGATGATACTATATTAAGTAAGAGACCCCAAAAATTCTACCAGAAAACTTCTAGATATGCTCAACATTTCTGGCAAGGTGGCCAATTACAAAATAAGTCTGCAAAAATCAGTACTGTTTTATATAATAATAATGAGCAATCAAAGAGAGCATTCATGGAAACTCTCCCATCCACAATAGCCTCAATAAATAAATAAAATATCTAGGAATGAACCTAATCAAGACATCAAAGATCTCGACAATGAAAATTTTAAATCATTGAAGAGACTGAGGAGCATACCAGGAGAAAGAAAGACTGTCTGTGCCCACATATTGTTGGAATTAATATTGTGAAAATGACCATCCTACCAAAAGTGATCTATAGATTCATCGCAATACTAATCAAAGTCCCCTAACATTCTTCACAGAACTAGAGAAACAATCCTAATATTTGTAGGTAATCAAAAAAGACCGCAGATAGCCAAAACAACCTTAAGAAAAAAGAGCAATGTTGGGGGAAGCAACATATCATGTCTCAAGCCATATTACAGAGCTATACTTTGGTACTGGCACAAAAACAGACATATAGATCAACAGAACAGAATAGATCTGGTAACCTAACATGAATTCTTGAAATTTTAGCCTCCTGATATTTGACAAATGTGTCAAGAACACATACTAGATTAAAGACAGCATCTTCCACAAATGGTGCTAGCAAAATTAGATCTTCATGTGTAGAAGAATGAAATTAGGCTTTTATTTCACCCTGCACCTAAGTCAACTCCAAATGTATCAAGAACCTCAATAAGAAAGTTGAAACTCTGAAAGTCTTAGAAGAAAATATAGGCAGCACCCTACAAGATATATATGTAGTAAAGGACTTCTAAATCAGACATCGGTTGTTCAGCAATTAAGGTAAAAAATTGACCATTTGGACCTTATTACACTAAAAAACTTCTTCACAACAAAAGAAACATCAAAAGACATGAAGAGGAAACCCTCAGCATGGGAGAAAAATCTTCACCAGTTATGTATCTGACAGGAATTAATATCCAAAATTTATAAAAAGAAGAAATCAAATAACCCAATAAAAAATGTTCTAAAGACCCGAATAGAGAATTCTTAAATGAAGAAATAAAAACAGATAAGAAACACCTTAAAAGTATTCAACATCCTTGGTAATTAGGTAAACTGCAATCAAGACTACTTTTAAGATCCCATCTTACCCCAGTTAGACTGGTTAAGATCAAGAGAGCAAATGACACCAAATGCTGTCAAGGATATAAAGGGGAACATTCATTCACTGCTGGTGGGATTGCGGACTCATGTAACCACCATAGAAAGCAGAGTGAAGAGCTCTTAAAAAACTAAAAAACAAATCTGTAATATGATCCAGCCATATCAGTCTTTCAAAGGACTCATTCTATTACAGAGATACTTATACACCCATTTTTGTTGCTTCTCTTTTCACAATAGCTAAGAAATGTAGACAACCTATATGTCCTTCAACTGACAAATGGATAATTAAACTGTGGCATATTTACACAATGGGCTTCCACTCAGTGGTAAAGAAAGACAAAATCATGAAATTTGCAGGTAAATGGCTGGAACTGAAACTATTATGCTAAGTGAAATAACAGACTCAGAAAAACAATTAACATAAGTTCTTTTTCATTTGTGGCTCTTAGCATCGAATGCTTATATGTGAGGATCCTGATGCAAATGATAAAGCTAGGAAAATGGAAATTAATCATGGAAGTAATGGGAAGGAAAGAACTGTTGAGAGCAATATGATAAGAAACAAATATAACAAAGATTACTTAAGGAGAAATGGGGAAAATTGAGGTATTCAACTGGGAAGAGAGGGGGAAAGGCTATACAAACCATAGAGTAAAGGGAAAGAAAGATTTCTAAAGAAGGGGGATAATAGGAGATAAGTATTATCAAAGGAAAATGAGAAAAATGGGGGTGCTTTAACTGGGGAAGAAAGAGGGAGGCTAGACAGGGAGAGAGAGAAGAGATAAAACTCAGATGGTGGGAAAAACCAGAGGTAAATGTATTAGCTTAAAAGCTTACTGGAAAATACATAAACACTATCTGAACATGAATATGTGTGTATACCAGAAGGATAGATATAAAAGGCACAGTACCAGATAGGAGGAACTTCTCTTCAAGTCAAGGTAGGTCAAGAGATGCCCAAAGTAACACAGGCTATTTCCACAGGCCTTGATTATCTCCCATAACTTGAAGGTAAGACCCTATTGTTGAAGATAAAACATTTTTTGAACACAGAACTTAGAACAATGGAGCTGGAACTGACCTGGAAGCCCCCTCCGTGAATAGTAGCCCTGATCGTTCTTTTTAATTTTTTTCATTTTTATTTTATTTTTGAGAATTTCATGCAGAAGTGTTGTCTTTGCATTATTTCCATCCATCCTAGGCCCCTTCCAACTCTTCTCATGAACCTCAGTCCCTCTGTCTACTTCTTGACCTCTTCTTTATTAATTACAGAAACATACATATATTTATAAATATGCAAATATACTTATTGCTCCTACTTTTGATTAGATAACCTCTCAGGGAAACTAGGGAACTAACTATAAGGATATATAATTGGGAAAAAACTGATTTTTTTGTTCCCCTTGCCACCCATTTATTGCCTGTACTTCTTCATCTTGAGGTGAGTTTCTGAGAAACTTCCCTACCCATATGGCATGTCAACTGATTTTTGTCATTATGCAAATCTTGTTAGACTATCATCCTGTGAAGACTTCATTGCTGTAGCTTTCTAATCATGTGTAGAAAGCATCATTAACTATCAGCAGAAGTCTTTTCCCTCTAGTGCTTACAGTCTTTCCACCTCCTTTTCCATGATGCTCCATGAACCTTAGGTGTAGAGATTGCATTGTACATGTATCACTTAATTCTGGGGAATCTCTTGTGTTCTGCATTTGACCAGTTGTGGAACTTTGTAATAGTTTCCATCTGTTGAAAAATGAAGCTTTTTTGATGAGTGATGAGAGGTAAACTTGTCTGTAAATATAAGGATGTATAATTAGGATATAGTAAGAAATTACATTGGTTTAGGAAGTAACAGATATATGTTCTTCACTGGGGTCTATGACTTCACTTCCCATCGCTGTTTTTACAGTATTATGCATGAATTCCCTCCCACTGAGTGGCACTTAAGCCCAATTAGACAGATAATCATTACCTCCAAGATAAAAGTGTCACTACTGCACCAATAGAGATGATTTGCCATGCATATCATTGTTGCAGTTCTTAGGCTTTACAGCTGAGTAGGACCATAGATTGATTATCTCCCTTAGCAGTTTGTTTTTATATTATGTGTATGAGTGCTTAGCCTGTATGTATGTAATTGTACCCATACATGCAATGTCTGTGGAGGCCAGAAGACGGCGTCATCCCTTGGACCTGGAGTTACAGATGGTTATTAGCCACCACATAATAGCTGGAAAAAGAACCCAGGTCCTCCAGTGGAGCAACCAGTATTCAATCACGCCAGCCCTGGTAAATGGTTCTCAGAGCTTTGTGTACCTAACAATCAGTTCTTAGAATGTGCATGGCTTCGTATAATATCCTCAAATGTTTCTGAGTCCTTCCTTATTTCAATGCTAGTTTTGCCATGCTCTGCTTCTTAAGATTGCACACAACTCCAACATCAGGCTGTGCTTTCAGGTAGAGTGGGATTATAAATGTTTTCAAGTATCGATTAGCTACAGCCAAACATTAGTACAGTGAGTTCCTATGAGGCAAACAGCTTGTTAAATTCTTTCTACAGAACAGTTTGTGAAAAACTGGTAGCCATATATTATATCTGAAGTGTTTGGGAAATATACCCGTTCTCATAAACATTCCACCATAAAAATGCATCTAAAGGAAATATAAATTTGATGATAAGGAAACTCTATCTTTACCACGTGTGATGGTCTTAGTCAAGCTATTTTGTTTGATTCTTGTATATAACTTATACAATGCAATACAATTGATAATACAAAGGATTTTTTATATTGTTACTTTCAAAGATTACCTTCCTTTCCAATTTCTCTTTTAAAATGAAGCTCATCTGTAAACAAACTTTCCTTGGAAGGTCTATATAATAAATATTTTTGGAGTCCAAAACGAAAGATAGCATTCTAAATAATATATGGATGTCTACAAAATGTTGAAAATGTGATACTGTTCTACATTGCTTCAGAATGGGGTTTTAAAAAAGCAATTTTTAACCAATTAGTCATTGTAAAATCATGATAGAATATAGGTATCCAAATCCAGATAACAGCCTACTGCACACCAAGGCTACGTGCTACACACCTTGGATATAGCTAATGCCTTTTCAGGCATGAAGAATAAAACAATGCAAGATTAGCATAGTACAAAGGAATATGATGCAAAAAAAGAGAACATAAGACTTGAGTGTAGTGACACATGTCTTTAATCCCAGCACTCATGAGGCAGAGGTAGTGTGATCTTTGAGCTTGAGGCCAGCATGGTCTATATAACAAGTGTCAGGCCACCCATAGCTGCACAGAGGACCCTCTGTTAAAACATAACAGAGAGAGAAAGAGAGTGAGAGTGAGAAGGAGAGGGAGAGCAAGACAGAGAGAGAGAAAGAGAGAATGAATAAACATAAAATGTATGGCTATTGCCAGGATAGCACAGTACCAGCATTATAGTAAATTTTTATGTAGAAGGAGTGCATGGTAAGGTAGCAACATCATGTAGGAGAGTCAATACTAGACTAGTAAAAGTTGCTTGATTTCACTATTAAGCATAATATATTGTGTCAGTCCTATTACTATGACTTTGCACCATCAGCATCAGAGTATGTTTATAGTAGAATCTCAACTCAGGTCATCAGTAATGTGTTTCCCTGTGATTTTACACACACTGTCACTAGATGATAGTAATTTTCAGCTTCATTATAATCTATGGATTGTGATGGCTAATTTTTTATTATTTTAAATATTTATTTTGTATTATTTTTAATTTGTATGCATGTGGGTGTATGCAGGAGTGTAGGTGCCTTCAAAGGTCAGAATGCATCATATCTCTCATAGAACTTGAGTTACAGGTGATTGTGAGCTGTCTATCTCAATTACTTGTTACTAAACTCAGTCCCCCAGAAGAGAAGTAGGGACTCTTAACCATTAAGTCATCTCTCTAGTCCCAAGGTGGTTAGCTTTAATAGTCAATTTGAACAACAAAAAAATCTATATTCATCTCAGAAGGGAATCTCAATCTAAGATTATCTAGATTAGGTTAGATTTATGTTTGGGGATTATCATGATGAGGTTAAATGAGATGGGATGACCTGCTCACTGTGGGTGGCACCATTCACTAGGCAGGGGATGATAGATTATATAAGTAGAAAAATGAGCTGGTCACTGGCATTGCTCTACTCTTGATCGTAGATGTGATATAATCCATTTTTTCACATTCTATCTTGACATCCTTATAATGATAAACTATATCCCAGAATTAGGTGTCAAAAAATATCTTTCTCTTTTAAGTAACTTTAATTAGGGTATTCTAGCACAGAAACAGGAAAGGAAACTAAAGCATCATTGTATATGTCATCTCTTATTGACTGACATGTCATTATTTGATGGCACATTGTAATGTAAAACTATGAAAATCTTATCTGTGAACCACATATAGACTAATGGCAGGATATATTTAACCTTACAGATTATGAGTTTCTGTTACAAATCTATAAAATGTGCTTTTGCATGTGGCTTATTGTTTAATAATTTTAAAATGAAGTCTCTCTGAAAGGACAGCCTAATAAGACTTTCATAGACAATAGAATAGATGATTTTTCTTGAGACAATATCATGTAGAGTGACACAGAGCTGATGTGCTAGTTTAGTGGGTTGACCTGCATCCATTCCTATTCTTGGGCCCAGGGATCACTGTAAATAATTATTTTGAATATTGATTCTGATAATGCACAACTTAAAAGGTATATGTTTACTATATACAAATAAATATGCTATATTATTAAATTTTTACTTTTGCTTGTACATATTTGCATATCTTAAATGTGTATGGTTAAATATTTACCAAAATTTCCCATTCTATTTTTCAGTGTTCCAATAAGCAGCACTAACTATTTTGATGTGGTCGATTGTATGATCATCATGTCTATCCAGTTCTACAGCTTTTCATTTCCCCAAGTAGAAAGTCTATGACCATTGGGAAATAATTCTCAGGCCCTGGCAGCCTCTAATTTCCTTTTCGTCTCTGAATTTTCTTAATCTAAATATTTTATACATGAATAAAGTCATGCAATATTCATCTTTTCATATCATCTTTCTATATTTTAACTTTCCATTTCCAAGGTCATATATTAGCTCATATATCAGAATTTTATTCCTTAGGCTAACTGATTAATAGCCCATTATAAATGTATGCTACGTTTCTTTATTCACTCAACTGTTTGTGGTCACTTGATTGTCTCCTCCATTTGTCTATGTTAATAATATTGTCAGGAACACTGGCATATCAGCTTTTGTTTGTCTAATTGGAGCCATCCTAATAGTCGGAAATTGGGACCCTAATGCTTTCCATCTTCAGAACAGCTTTAGAACTGCTTGTCTAGCATATATTTATATACATTGCTTATAATTATTTTGATAGAAGTTTTTTGATCATCAGTGTTATAGTGTCCACTTCAGAAACAGACTCACCTCTGAGGTCACATAAATTTCAAAGGCCAATCCAATCCCAGCCTAAGAACTAATTGGCAACTGATTACTGCTGGGTGCTGGAAAGCAAATCTTCTTTAAGATCTCTAGATAGATTGACTAGACTCTAGTGGATGAACTTGCACCAAAGGACATCTGGCTACAAAAGCTTGATTTACCTTAACATGTAAGACAGAATGGATGAAATCCGGCAGGGGAAGGCTTTCGGGGAGCGTGTATGGGTGAGGTGGCCTAAATTTGGTTAAGAACTATTATGTGAAATGCACAAAATCTCAATAAAATATTTTTATTAAATTTCCAAGGCCAAATATTAAGGTAATAGAGCAAATAAACTTTAAATATGCATCAGTTATGAGTTCTAGTTATGGCAGGAAAGGAACGGTAATTAATTTTACAGTCAGAATAATTGCTATTTCCACAAACTCAAATATACACGATAAAGAGTAGAAGTTATTAAAGTCATTTATTTGTTCATTAATTTCATTATTCTACAAATTCAAACACACACTTTACTAATTATCCATGTATCTATCTATATCATCTTTCACTTGATCAAAAAGTAGTATAACTCCACCTACTAAATAATAGACATAGAAAGCCACTAAATGTCGGCCTTAACAGACACTCTGTATCCTTTATTCAAAAGATGAAAAATGTTTTGGTTTTTCTGTTGGTTAATTATGTAATTCCAAATGTTAGAACTTCCACTACTTGATTCTATTGACTCCTATAAAGTGTCTACTGACTTATTGCAGAACATTTTCTTGACTATATAATTCATTCTTCTGTTGGGTAAACTTATAGACATATGTAATATCCTTACTGATATCATGAGTATTTTGAGTGTCCATTTAGGAACAGGGAGTAAGTTTCCTCTATTTTCCAATTAATTAGTTAATTAATTGTGCCAGAAATTTAATATAAGACATGCATGCAAGGAGAGTATTCTACTACTGAATTATATTCTCAATCCCTCACTACCCCCTTATAAACTTCCAACTTCACATTGCTTTCACATCATTTAGCATCATTAAGTTATGTCATTGTAACTTCTCTAGGTTTAATCTTTGGTTTAAATTTGAAACAATAGTGAAAAGGCAATATCTATCATTAGTGAACTGTTGTAGAGAATAGCGAGGCCTTTAAGCACTGCATGATACAAATGTGATTCTATATCTCTGATATGCTTCAATCAAATATTAACACATCAGTTCAAAAATTTTCTTACCATATATCAGCTAATAAAAGGTTGCTTTAAAATTAGGCCTCAGTCAATTCTTCTACATATAATTAATGTCATAGGAGAAGTTTAGATTGGAGGCTAAGTATAAAGATTTAATAGTCTATCTTCTGAATTTTCAAGAGAAAAATGAAAAATGTATTCCTTTTCACTAACAGTGATATTGTTGCTTACTGTTTAAATATACTGCTACTGAGTAGCAAAATACAAGCTGACTCATATCTTACCTTTCCATTAGTCTTTCATGGTCTCCTTATTTTGAATTAGTCATTTCAGAAGCATTTCTGAGTCCTCAAAAGTGTGAAGGTATCTGTGTCCTGCTCTCATTCATTATAAATAGTTTTGCCAGGGAAGTCTTTATTTAAAATGAGTGTCACATAGACTTTTGAGGACAGAGCTTCAATACTGTTTAGAACACATTCTTGCTGATGAGAAGTAAGATCTGCATTTGGTTGTATAGGATCAGACATTTACCTTTATATTTTGCAATAACTTTTAAGATCATTTAATATTCAAAGTGGCATACAACGTGTTTTTATCAAATCTAACCCCCATTCCCTTCCCTCCCGCAATCAATGTTCAGAGAATAATTTTTGCTTTTAACGAGATTTAGAAATAACCTTATCTATTTTTAAAAATATAACCATAAAATTCCTAGAGCATACTTTTAAAAGTTTTCTAAAAAGAATGGTCCTGTTTAACAAGTTGTGCATTTTCCCAATATAATTAAATACTTTCTACCTTAATTTTGGGACATTTGTATTTAAATTCTTAAAAATATATAAAGAAGTCAGAACCTTCATTCATAGGGCTAAGTCAAGAGCGTCATAAATGGAGTCTTACCTGATAATGATATCAGGCCTAGAAATCTGAGGCTATACAGGTCATTGGCTATAGGGGACAGCCTTATACTAGTATCCTGCTAAATAGACATAGTGTTAAGCTAACTCTTATTGATGTATTGTTATGCCTTTAGATTTCTGAACTCTCACCAGGAAAGCATCTTCATGAAGCAGATGGTGATTAACCCAGAAAGCCACAACTGGCAGAGTAAGAGACTGCAGGGTACTATAGGATACCTACATAAAACCTCTGCCACCCAAGGCTCAGGATCATTGTGGAAGAGGAGGCAGAAAAATTGTAAGACCTAGAGATGACAGATGACCACAAAGAAACAGTTCTTTACAGTTACTCATATGAACTCAAACCAATGCTGACAACATCCACAAGACTCACATAAACTCAACCAAGACAAAATCACAGCATAGATGTGAGAATTGAGTAAGAAACCCCAAACGTACCTGAGGAGCTGTTGGCAACAGATGGCTGCTTAGAGGGATAGACTCATTCTCATTTAATTTTGAAAGAGACTCATTAACTTGACCAGGCTCCAGTGGATGAACCCACATCAAAGAATATTTGGGGCAAAAATTTGACTCTATAGACCTTAATATATGTGGGAGGGGTTCTAAATATGATCAAAATATATTATATGAAGTTTTCAAAAAATCATTTAAGAAATTTAATAAGTAAAGAAAGCAGTTTGAGCACAGTACAGAGAAGTAAGCCAGTAAGCATCATTCCTCTGGCAGTCTGTTCTTCAGTTCCTGCCTCCAGGTTCTCGGTTCCTGCCCTGAGTTTCTACCTTCTTTCCTTCAGAGATGCCATTTGGAAGTATAAGATGCAGTAAATCCTTTTCTCCCCGAATTGTTTTGGTCAGAGTGTTATATTGCAACAATTGAGAATTAATTAAGATGGAAATTGACAATAAAATTGCAGCCCCAACACGCGATCACTGATTTACCCAGGATGCTCCAGTGTGGGGTGACAGTCTCTGGAGTGTGGTGAAGAAAGGAGGTTCAGGAAAAGCTCTCAGTCTGTGTTGACAGTCAGGAGTGAATTATTGGAAGGATTCCATATCTGCTAAAGCTGTCCATTGTTAGTGGAGTCAGTAAAGCTTTAATTCAGAGAAACTGAGGATGTAAACATGACATGAGAAACAGTAACCAAAATGAAGGCCCAGGCTCAGAAATGAAGCAAACATTTCCAGCCCTAAAGCAGACCATCATCCCATTACTTTTAAATGAATCGCCATTCTACGGCGCCTTTGTATATGAGGCTGTATCTCCTGTAATGTCTTCTCTTTCAGACCCCATGTTTCTGAACATTGACTAATACTACTTGGCCTACAAAGCTGAATAAAATACAAATGCAAGAAGTTGAGTCTGAAGCATGATAGCTTTAAAGACATCCAGACACACTGGACACCAAACAAAATTATTACATTCCTTTAGTCACTTGTTAGGAAGGCTCCAGGTTCTGAAGATGACCTTAATTCTGTTTACATAATGTCTATCCTAAGATAAGAATCACTATACTTATTCTGTGTTTAAAAATCAGTTCAACTATATAACATATATACATATATACATATATACATATGTGTGTGTACACATACATGTATGGCAAAAATTTTTCAGAAATACATTTTCACTGTATCATTCTCTTCAAAAAAATTTTTTTCTCCCCAATTCATGACAAGAAAATGGGTGACAGAGATATTTCCCACTGGTAAAAGTTCAATGAGTAATAACTTTCAAGATGGATAACTTCAGAAAATTCAGAGTTGGCAACTACAGAATTGAACTAAAGCTCTAAACCTTCCTCTCTCATAGTGGACAGAATCAAAAATATCTGCCTGTCTTTTTAAACTTAAAAGGATTTTCCAGAGTGTATCCTGAATATGGGCACTGCATCAGTCACCAGACTGCTAACTAGTGTTTGTTTGTTTGCTCTGTGTGTGTGTTTGACTAGTGTATTCTCTCTCTCTCTCTCTCTCTCTCTCTCTCTCTCTCTCTCTCTGTGTCTTTTTGGCTGATATGACTGTTAGGCCACTATGAAAACTTTTTCAAATTCTTCAGAGTGAGAATGTGAAGAATTTTCTTTTCTTTTCTTGGTTTTAGCTAGCTTAAAGGTAACAACTGATACCAATACCAAGTCAAAAAAATAATTATCCAGGGATACTTGCTCTGTGTCCTCAGGAACAAATATAAAATAGAGGCTTTAAGCATCACCATGCTTCTAATTTTGTCGGAACTCAGACATTCTCCAAAACCTTCAGATACTCAAAAACCATGTGGTTCAATGGGGATTTTTTTTCAGCCATTTTATTTATTTATTTATTTATTTGTTTGTTTGTTTGTTTGTTTATTGTTTATTATTTATTCATTTATTTATTTATTTATTTATTTATTTATTTATTTATGTGTGTATGCTTGCATGTGCATGTGCCCATATGTCACAGTGTGCATCTGAAGGTCAAAGAACAGCATATGGGGGTCAGTTGTATTCCTCTACCACCTGTGTCCAAGGAATGGTATTCAGGGTCTACAGCTTGGAGTCAAGTACTGTAACCCATTGAACAATCTTACCAGCCCCTTATTTAGTGTTTTTAATTCTGTTTTGCAAGAAGGTTGATGCTATTGCTCAAGATGTTTTACTAATTCTTTTACTTTTAAAATCTTTTATTAAATTTTCAGTTGGAAGGTATGGCAGTTAAAATAAGAATGCCCCTACATAGGCTCCAAGTATTTGAACATTTTTGTCCCCACCTAGTGTCACTGTTTTGGAAGGCTTTAGGAGGGGCAACCTTGATGGAGAAAGCACATCACTGGGGGGGGGGCTTTGAGATATCTTTTTTATTGTTTAGGGTTAGGGGGTATTTTGTTTTTTTTTATAAATTTGTTTTTATTGAGTTTTTGTGTATTTCATACCGAACACCTCAAACAATCTTAATCATCTTTACACCCCCATCCCCACTTCCCATAACTCCCCCACTGGAGACCATATACTCTGTCATCACTGTTAAGGCCCACTGTGTCAAGTCAGTGTACCCAGACATTCCTCAGTGCAAGTCCATCCACTGAGGCCTAGTCAGCCTACCCAGAGTGCCTTGTTTCATGAAGATCAGCTCATCTTCACATAGCAGCAATTAGTTGCCAATATGTCTTCAGATACAGTTGGGTTCAGCTGTTCATTTTCCCAGTTCTATGCTGGGTTTTGTCTGCCTGAGTTTGCATGGGTCTTGTGTATGCCAATGCCTTTGCTGTAGATTCATATGAACAGGTTCCCAGGAACTTGTAGGACTCTTTTTCCATTAGGTCATGTACCTCCTCCCTGGCTTTTACAATCTTTCAGCCCCCTCTTCCTCAATGCCCCCTGAGCCTTAGGTGAGTGAAGGTTAATATAGGAGTCCTGTCCAAGGACCAACATTCAGCAGATTCAGTAGACTTTTAATCTCTACGTTTGGGCCATTTGTGACCTTTTGTGTTCATGATCCTCCACTGCATGAGGAGCTTCATTAATGAAAAGTGAGAGATTCATTAGTGTCCTCTTCTTTACCCATGCTCTATTTTCCATGAAGCTTAGGTGTAGATATTGCATTGTAAATGTATGTAGATCCTGGCAATTCATAGACAATGTCCATGTGTGAACAGCTGTGGTACTTGGTAATAGTCTCCAACTGGTGAAAAATGAGCTTCTTTGATGAGTGGTGACTGGGATATTTGTCTATAAATATAAGGATACCTATTTTGCACACAGTAAGAAATCATGTTAGTCTAGGGATGTGACAGGCTTAATGTTTTCTCTAAGATCTATGACCACTCCAGTCATCTGTATTTCATTATGTTTACAGTACCACACTTGAGTTTCCTCCCATTGAGTGGGCTTTTAGTCTTGATTTCCCCCAAGATAAAAGTGCCACTACGGTACCAATGTCATATGCTGTGCTGGCCATTGACGTGGTTATTTGGTCTTGAAGCTGGTGTTGGATCATCCATTGATGGTTTCCCTCTGCACCTTCACAGCACTCGACAAAGCTATGAGAGCTAGACTGTAGGTCAGTTCGGGCTCCATTGCTCCAAATCCTGTGTCTGAAGTAGGTTCTGTCTTCAGCAGTAGGGTCTTACCTTCAAATTCTTGGAGGCCATCAAGGGCTGTGACAATAGCCTGAGTAATTTTGGGAGTCTTTTAGACCACCCTGGCCAACAATTCAAAGGAAGGTTTCTCCTCTCTGGTGCTGTTTCTTGTTATGTAGCCTTTAGCTATACACATGGACTCTTGTAGAGATAATGTATATGTAAATTTTCATGAGGTTGATAGACCGGTTTTTTTAAACTAGCTGGGCATTATTTCTCTCTCTCTCTCTCTCTCTCTCTCTCTCTCTCTCTCTTAAGCATTATCTCTTTCAGTGTGTAACCCTTCTGCCATGGTTTCCCCATATAAAGTGTCCCCACTTTCCCCATTTCTACCTTGATAATATCAGTCTCCTAAGGGCCCACCTCCCTTGAGCTCCTTCTTTCTCTTTATCTCCAAGGATCCTTGTATAACGATCCCTCTCCCCTCCCATTTAAATAACCCCAGTTTTATCCATTTCTCCCTTAGTAACACCTGTTACAATTTGCCAGATTTCCAGTGGCTCTCCTTCCTGTGCCTGCCTAATATGATCCCTGGCTTTTCTGCTCTGCCCACCCTCTTCTGGCCTGCCTTCACCCAACCTCCACAATTATGGACCACTACCCCTGGTACCAACCATGAACTCAAATAAACTCAAACTCTTCCATCTATGAGCTTTTAGTTGCCTTGGTCATGGTGTTTTATCACGGCAATATAAAAGTAACCAGTTTAAACAAATAGTACAATAATAAAAATGATTGGCCTGACATGCAGCTTAAGAGCAGCCATATCACAGCTGGAATCTAGTATGCAGAGATGTTCTATTAACTACAGTTACGTGAAGCTGTAAGGAGTAATGGAATCCTATGAAGCACTTTGATTAATTAAAAATATTTTTGCTCCTAAAGGGAAAGATAATTAGTCTATAAGCTGAAATGGGATTTTATTTATAATATGCACAGAACATTGCTTCTTTCTTCTCAGGGAATCCACTATTTGTAAAGGTTATTTCTTAAAGGTCAGACTAGCAATATCTGCTGTTCACTGCTTGGAAGTCTGCCATGTGATAAACAGGAAAGTCTCTGGAAGTAGATGTTAGGGGCTGAGATTCAAGGCTGCAGGGTATAAATGACTGAAAATCTAAATTAGGTTTTAATTTGACTGAGTCAAGTGACATTTGACTGGGCCTTGGGTTTATGTTTCTTTGTACCTTGTTTCTTTCTTGGATTCTGGGTTTTTTTTTTAAGTTTATTACAATATTTTACTAAGTAATACATAACTCATTTTTTTTTCTTTGTTGATTTGTGTGTGTGTGTGTGTTTCATACAGAACATCCCAAACAATCTTATTCATCTATATACTCACTTCCCAAATGGCATGCTCCCATAGCCCCCACCCCCAGTGAAGCCCATATACTATGTCATCCCTGTTACTGTCCACTGCGATGTTGGCACCCCCAGCTATTCCCCAGTGCTTGTCCATCCACTGAATCTAGTCAGCCTATCTAGAGTTCCTTGTTTTAGGAAGATCAGGTTTTCCTCAATCCACTAAATCTAGCCAACCTATCTAGAGTTCCTTGTTATAGGAAGATTCAGCTCTTCTTCACCTAGCAGCAAGCAGGTATTCCTTTAGATAAGATTGGGGTCTGCTGTTCATTTTCCCAGTTCATAGTCCCCTGGAACTTAGTCGAACTAGGCGGGCAAGGAGCAAAAACTGTCCTTTATGTCCCTCTGACCAAATTAGTATAGGACTCAAAGTGTGGTTGTTAAAAATTCAAGAAGGTTGGTTCCACCAGTCTGGTACTTTTAATTGCCATGTGCCATGTAGATGAAACTTGGGCAAAGACCAAACGTTCTCAGATAAACCTTGCCTAGAAATATATTCCTTTAGTTAGCTGTACATATAATTTGTCAGTAGGTTGTTTGATTAATATGGTTCCCTCTGATTTTTCTAAAACTAGCTAGGCATTGTTTATCTCTCACATTGTCTAACCATGGTTTCTCCATTTAAACTATCCCCATTTTTCCCATTTCTACCTTACTAATACCTTTTTCCTATGGTCCCACCTCTCTTGAGCTCCTTCTTTCCCTTTAACCCCAAGGTTCCTTGTATAACCTTCCCTCCCCCTCCCCTTAAACTAACCCCATTTTTATCCATATCTCCTTTATTAAGGCCTGTTTCCTATTGCTCTTCTCTTTCAGGTTCTTTCTTTTCCTTTACCTCTCTGTTATTTTCCACTATCCTGGTTCCTGTAGTTATGTCTGGATACATAGTCACTTATCAGGATTTGTTGCTAGGAACCATATATGAGGGAGAACATACATCATTGTTTTTTTTTTTTTTTTTTTCTGAGTCTGGTCCTTTATATTTTCAAATACTTTGTGCACTTGTTGTGCATTTGAATATTCTTCCTTGGAAAGATTTTGTGCATTTAAAGTTTTATTGATTTTTTTTATTATAATTTGTTTCTGACATGTCCCCCAAATGCTCAAATGATCACTCTTGGCTGTCAATTTGTGGTGCTATTGGGAGGCAGAAGAACCTTAAAGAAGAGCAGCCTAATGGAAGGAAGCTAGGTCACCAGAACAATTCCCTGAAGGACCCTAGCTGCCCTGCCGTTCCTTCTCAGATGTTGCAAGGTGACCAGTGTTATTCCACCAAACATTCACTATAATAGTCTGTCATTCTAAAGACCAAAACACTGGGATAAATGATCAGAGACTAAAAACTCTCAAGTCATGGTCCAAACAGAACTCTTTCCTCTTTTCCATGATATAAAAACAAAACAAAACCTTTCCTTAAAAAAATTTATTATCTTAAATAAATTTAAAAACATAACATACAAAATACAAAATAACCCAGTGGTTAGGAGAGGTGACTACTCTTACAAAGGACCGAGTTTGACTTCCGGCACTCACGTGATATCTAAGAACCACGTGTAACTACAGTTCCAGGGACCCAACACCCTTTTCTGATCTCTGAAAGGCATTGCACACACATGGTGAATTTACATACATGCAAGCAAAAACACTCATAAAGCAAAAATAAATATTTTAAAAGTGTATTATCTCAGGTATTTACTTGTCTTTATATTGAGAACCTGAGCCTTTAATGTCTGTACCAGCTATTCACCCCCTCAGGTAATTTCTTAGCATGACACAATCAGACTAAGTCACTGTAAATGTTGCAATCTTAAAATCAACGTGATATAGAAAGTTTATCACTTCAGTTTGTATGTATTCATGAAATTTTTTAAATTATGTTTCTGTCAGCATATGCTGCTTTTAAACAGACAGATCAACAAATCTTAAATTAGAAGCTATCAAAATGAAATTTTCTAAATATATATAAGATCTTAATAAAGTTTTAGATTTTTATATGGTAGTATCATTTATACTTCTGAACGAATATGTATACAACTGTCTCAAGTCATTTAGAACACTGTGCATTAAAACTTTCCATGGGTTTGGAGAGATAGCTCCACAGTTAAGAGCACTTGCTGTTCCTACAGAAGATCCAGGTTCAAATCCCAGCACCCACATGGTGGCTAACAACCAGCAGAACACCCTCTTCTGACACCCATGAATATTGCACAACAAGGGTACACTCATACACATGCAGGCATAACACTCATACATAACAGCCATCATTTGAGGCCTGTACTAAAGTGGTCAGAGGGACTTAAAGGACCGTTTTTGCCCCTTGCTCTCCAAGGTTGACTAAGCTCCAGGGGACTATGGGACATCTCTCAAAATGTCCTGTAACTGTGGTGAGTCACCTGTCCTCTTGTTCAGGGAGGCCATGGAGACCCCGAGAAGGACTTGAACCAGTGCCCAGTCTTCAAAGAGGAGGGTCAACTCAGAGGAAACATCTCATTCATGCTTCCAAGTAAAGCCAGATATGATCGAGTAGGATGTTTGACTTATCTTCACATAGATGGAACTGGTAAAAGAAAGGATCCAGGAGCTCCTTCCAAGCCCATGTGACCCCTGAGGAACAGATCCTCAAATGACACTAAATATAAAAATAAATTGATTTATTTGGGCAAAATGTATGGTCTTAAACACCCAAAAGGAAAGCATAACCAAAGAGTAAAGTCATCAGTATGTTTCTTTAAGAATTCAAGGGATTACACTTCCCAGACATTAGACTTAAGTCTATGTAAAAAGTTATTTAGACACTTACTTCTCATTGATGATTTTGTTCCTAACTAGGAAGTGCTGCTCAGATATAGGACTTCAAATCTTGGTCTCCAATACTGTAGTGTCCACCTGTAGCTAAGGGAGACAATGAGCTATTGTTCTAAAATAATGGATAAATTTGTTTTCTTCCCCTATGTAGAAGCCTTTGAGAGGGAACTGACATTGATTCTAACCACTCCAACAGCTATCAAAATACATGAAAGAAAATCCTGAATCCATCACTCTAGAGTCCATCCTTGGAAAACAAAAGAAAAATCAGGACGAACCCAATAGAGGGATGCTTTTGGAAGCCCTTGTCAAGAAATTACAATGGACTCCATATGAATATTTGAAAATTGCCCTGTTCTGACTTTTTTCTAGTTGCCTATCTAGAACTTGTAATGCCAATTTCTCTTGCCTTTACTTCTCCTTTACATCTCCTATTCAGGATTTAAGGACTTTCTTTTCCCCTTAGAGATAAGAGTAATTCAATTTGGGAATCTTTTAGATAGACCCACTGAAGGAGTTTTCCAATTGCCTCATCCTGCATCCCTGTTCAGCATGGAAGAAGCCAGAGTGGTCTGCGTCCAGTTCCCTATTGTCATTTTGGGTAACACCTTCAGAGGCTGGTGTGATAAGAATAGGAGATAGGAATTGGCTAGGCAGTTAGGGTAAAAAGACCCCAAAGGAAAGTAGTCAGTTTCTTGTCTAAAAGTCAAAATGTCCTTGGGACTGTTTGCAACATACTCTGTTTCCAAGGCCAAAAATGTCAAAAGTATTTCAGAGCTTGTACCTGATCCTTAAAAGATTTTAGGTTTACCTCTTCAGAGGGGAGAATGTTAGAGTACCCAAAAGCCCCATAAAAATAAATAAATGAAAGAAGAAAAAGGAGAAAAAAGAGAAAAAAAGCAAAAAGAGATGGGCAGATATGGGAGGTGTTGGAAGGGAGGGAATGGGCATGAATTTGATCAAAACACCTTTTATATGCATGTACAAAATTCTCAAAGTTTTTGTAAAAGTTAAAAAAAAAAGAAAGAAAAGAAGACATGAAGCTAGCCACAGGTGCTTATATGGGATAAAGCTTAACAGGAGACAAGGCTAGAAAGGGAAGCCTGGGCCAAGTTGTGCAGCTTTAAACACTGGTCTGGAAGATGAATCTGACTATGAAGTAGTGAAATCTTACATTGGTGCCTGGGCAGTCCTGGTACAATGCAGAATTTTTCTCCAAACCATTTCAGTCTTTTCTCCTTTTTTTTTGTTTTTTATTGAATTTTTGTGCATTTCACATAATACATTTTAATAATATTTAGACACCCTCCCCTATCTACAACCCTCCATAGCATCCCCACTGGATTTTATAAATTCTGTCATATATGTTAAGACCTACTGAGTCACGTTTATGTCCCTGGATGTCCCTCCAAGTAAGTTCATCCACTGGAACCTGTTCAAGCTAGCATCATTCCCTTAAAGAAGACCAACTATCCCTCACCCAGCAGTGATCAGCTGTCAATAGCTCCTCAGCTCAGGTTGGGGTTTCCTACCCATTCCCCTACTTCTATGCTTTTTTTCTGGTTTGTTTCCATGGGCCTTGTGCATGCTGTCATCCTTGCTATAAGTTCATATGAACAAGTTCCCATAAGCCTGGAAAACTGTTTCCTTGTGATCATCCACCATGGCTCTTGCAATCTTTCTGCTGCTTCTTCCACAATGGTTCCTGAGCCCTTGGTTAAATCATAATTTTTGACAATTATGTATTTTTATTTTAACTGTCATATGCCAGTTATATAATATGTGTGTGCCAAATTAACAGGAGATTACCTTCTATTATTTTAGATAAATATTTTACCTTAAATTTAAAAAAAATTAATGGAATAACAAACTGAAAAGCTGAAATAAAGTTATAGGCATAATCAGACCTCCATAAATTGTTCCATTTATCTAATTTATTCCTGATCCAAATAGTATTCAAATTATGGAAGCTTTCTGCCTACTTATTGATGCACCATCTAAGAGTAACCTGTTTTGAGTTATTTATTTATTGAAATAGATACTCAACAATACACAGATTTGTGTTGCACAGGGTGAGATTTCAATGCGTGTGTTTTGTATTTACTGAATGTGACAGTGAATTTAACTGATGTGTCTATTATTTCATTTTAAATTTCTTTGTGTTAGGAACATTCAAAATTCTTCCTATTAACTGTTTTGAAACACAAAGTTAATTGTCAGCCATAGTTACCCATAGTTTTAACGTTTAAAAAAGATCTCCACTTTGTTGTTAAAATACACAGTTTCATACAGAAAAATTCATTTTAAGGCAATTGACATTGAGACGTTTTCACATGCATTTCTAATCTCTATATATGACTATCACTGGTCACATTCGCTTATTTTCTGAGTTCCTTGGCATCTGAGTGTGAATATAAACTCGTCAGATAGCCTTCCTCTCCCACTAGAGCCTCCATACTCTGCCATCCCTGCCACTGTCCACTGTGTTGTCAGGACCCCCATCTATTCCCCCCTATCTGCCCTTCTGGTAAATCTAGTCAGCCAGAGGTCCCTGTTCCAGGAGGGTCAGCTGTTCCTCATCTACGGCAATCCATTGTCAGTATTCCTTTGGATAGAAATGGGGTCTGCTGTTCATTTTTCCAGTAGTGTGTTGGGTTACTATCTGGAAGAGCCTTTATCCATCCTGGCCAACAGCTCGACTGAAGGTATCACCTGTCTGGCTTTGCTGTTTGTCAAGTAACTTTTAGCTATATATATATATGTATGCTCTTATGAAATTATATTGGCCCCTTTAATCTTTGGTTATACTTCCTTTCGGGTGTTTAAGGACATATGATTGGATCAGATAAACTGATTTGTTTTTACTCTTGAGGTCATTTGAAGATCTGTTCCTCAGGGGTCCCATGGGCTTGGGAGGAGCCCCTGGCTCCTTTCTTTTACCAGTTCCATCCATGTGAAGATAAGTCAAAGGTCCTGCTCGACCATTGTTGGCGTCTCTTGGAAGCGTGGAGGAAATGATTCCTCCGTGTTGACCCTCCTCTTTATAGACTGGACACTGGTTCAAGTCCATCTGGTGGGGTCTCCTTGGCCTCCTTGATCAAGAGGTCAGATGACCCACCACCTTTACAGGACGTTTTGCGAGATGCTCATAGTCCCTGGGAACTAATCGACCTAGGAGGGCAAGGAGCAAAAAGTGTCCTTTGTGTCCCTCTGACCCAATTAGTATAGATCTCAAGGTATGTCTGTTAAACATCCAAGAAGGTTAGTTCCACCATCCTGGCATTTTTAATTACTGGGTGTCATGCAGATAAGTCTTGGGTAGTGACAAGTTGGTCTCAAATAAACCATATCTAGAGATATTTTACTTGGTCTGTTGTGTATAATTAGTCTGTAGATTGTAGGAATAATATGGTTCCCTCTGGTTTTCGTGACTAGCTAGGCATTGTTTCTCTCTTGTATCCTCTCACCCCTCTATCATGGTTTTCCCACTTAAGGTGCCCCCACTTCCCCCCCTTTCTTCCTTACTAATACCCTTGCTCCTATGATCCTACCTCTGTTGAGCTTCTTCTTTCTCCTTATCCCCTAGGTTCCTCATATACCCTTCCCTCCCCCCTCCCTTAGACTAACCCAATTTTTATCCATATCTCCCTTCTTATTAAGGCCTGT
Organism: Nannospalax galili; assembly: GCF_000622305.1. NCBI lineage: Eukaryota > Metazoa > Chordata > Mammalia > Rodentia > Spalacidae > Nannospalax > Nannospalax galili. The sequence continues at coordinate 650,218 of NW_008343971.1, forward strand.
TACCTACTATTCTTCTCCTTCAGGTTATTTCTTTTCCTTTACCTCACTGTTTCCTTACCCTTGTCCTGGTTCATGGAGTAATGTCTGTTTGCTTACTTATTTATCAGAGTCTGATGCTAGGATCCACATATGAGGGAGAACATATGTCGATTTTTTTTCTGAGATTGTGTTACTTCACTTAGTATAACAGTTTCTAGTTCCATCCATTTACCTGCAAATTTCATGATTTCATCTTTCTTTA
>NW_008343971.1:654179-663715 GCF_000622305.1 Nannospalax galili
CCTCAGGAACTTGGGTGTTGGACTGACCTGAGATCGTGGCCATGTCCATGCCATACAGGGATGCAAAGGCAGATGGGGTGGGAATAAGCCCCAAGATTTCCCAGGGAGTGGATTGAGTAGCTGGGTTGTACTGGATGCGAAGGATCAGGGCGAGGCAAGGTAAGCCTCGGAGCCCCAGAAAGAGGCTGTCAGCCCCAGAAAGAGACTGGGGGGTGTTGCAGGACCAGGGAAGCAGAGAGAGGTGAGGGCGGGGCTGGGTCCAGAGGCAGTAGTCCTGGGGCACAAGGAAGGCACCAAGCCAGTCCGGGTGAAAAGGGTCAGGAAGCAGCACTGGCTCCCCAGGTGTCTGGGGCCCCAAGACTAGGAATGGAGTAGAGAACAGCAGGGGAGATGGAAGGGTGAGCGTGGCTGGGGGAGTCAAGGCATGGAGGGCTGCACGGTAGACTCACCCCAAGAAAGGCCTGAGGGCAGGAGAGCAGGCCAGGAGAATTAGCCAGTGGTGCAGGTCCCGGGAAGCCTAAACACCCTCTTTCTATCCACTCTTCTGTGCAACCTTCTTGGCTGCTGTTCCATATTGTTTCTATAAGATCAGTTTTTTTCTAGCTTCCATGTAGAAACAAAAATGAATAGTATCTGGTTTTGATGTTTCATTTCTTACCCGAAAACTTCCCTCACTTGTATGATGAAAGTCTTTGATATTTATCTCCATTTCCTGGCTAATTATGCCAGTTAATTTTTTTAAAAATGAACACGTTCAAGTGGAATGATACCAGCAAATTAATATTAGATAAAAGAAAAATAAAAATCAGGTTGTTATAATGTTCACGTGGAAAGTCTCCTTATATTGAGAATATAATTGCATATTTTATTCAACATAGACTGAAATTGCACATTTTGAGTGTATTTTTTTCATTCTCTTTTGGATTGAGTTTTCATTTTAATATATTTCTTAGTCAATAATTTCTTAGTCACATTCAATTTTATGAAATCATTTTACCTGAAAGTCAACAATAGTTCAATATTCTAATATTATTTTGCAATAAAAACAAATTCATACCTCCTGGATAACTGCATGAGAGAACTGTTTTAGAGAATAATATTTCTTTTTTTCCCCTGATATTGCCCTTTATGAATTCTGGTTGCAGTTTAGACCAGAGTCTCTTACCTCTTTTGAATATTGTTTTCATTTAAATTTAGATTAGTTTTCAATTAAGATTAAATTTCATGTTATGCTGTGTTTCTTGCAATAAATGGTGATTGTTTTTGAAACCTTTACCAGGGTTGTTTCAGCATATTCAACATTATGTCATCTTGGTAATATGTGGGCACTTAATGAAAGCTAAAGTGTGTGACTCTAAGAAGCTTTTCAAAGTTATTTCTTATCCAGCTAGATTTTGAAGTGAATTCATTTTGGTCTTTTTGACACAGGGTCTCCCTGTAGCCCCAGCTGTCCTGGAACTCACTATGTAAACCAGGCTGGCCTTCAACTTTCAGAGATCTGCCTGCCTCTGCCTCCGAAGTGCTGGACTACAGGCTTGCACCACCACTCCCAGCACATCTTTACCTTTTTATCAAAAAATATTGTATTTACCTCTGTGCACACTGTGTTAATGTTTGCATCAGTTATATACAATCAGGGCTGGAGAGATGGCTCAGTAATTAAGAGTGTTAACTGTTTTTGCAGAAGATCCCAGTTTGGTTCTGATCCCTCATATGAGGTGGCTTATAACTGTTTTTAACTCCAGCTACTGGGGATTGGATGCCCTCTTATGGCCTTTAAAGACACCAACAGTTATGTACACATGTATGGACATACATAGACACACAAACATACATATAATTAAGAATAAAACTTCTAAAATTGCTTATTATCATTTTAATATTTTATAATTATATCTATCTATTCTGTTGATTTTGTTTATGGAAAAACTATATTTTATAGGTAAGGTAATCATTTGAATAAGTGTTGATTTGTATTTTATATTAGTATATGATGAAAAAACTTAAAATAGAAGTTGTGGGTTAAACATGATGGATATTTAATTCTGAGTATCTTCTTATGGAATTATCTTTCTAGAATTCTGTTCTTGAATCTGGAACTTACACTGAGATGTTTCGGGAGAGACTGAAGACTGTGACAATACAATTATATCACATTCATCTAATCTTCCCTAAGCATGTGAAAATTCAGTTCTGTTGCAAATTGTGTGCAGGACAGCTGGGGCTACAGGGAGACCCTGTCTCAAAAAAGATGAAAAATAAAAATAAAAAAATAAAATAAGAAAAAAATCTACTTCTCTTCCTGAAATCATAATATTCTTCCTGCCCTATGGAAAATGTCTGATTTTCACTTATGAATATTTTGTTTTTGAAGAGTACCTAGTAGAAATCCAATAAATAAATCAACCTCATACATAACAAATGAGATATTACTGACTAGTTGCCTGCATATATCCTACAGATAGGTTCATTTTCTGTGAGCTAACATTTCCTTTAAATGGCTTAATATAGCTGGTCTATTAGTTCATCCACTCCCCTATACCTTCTATTACAAAAAGAATAAGAAATCCATTGATCTTATCACCCCAATATGATGATGAGGCTGTGGATGCTGGAGATGCATATTGTTAATTCATTATGTGTTCTAAATCTTTGTTCAGAAAGCGTAGACATTGTACTTTTTAAAGTTGATGGATATTTTACATTTCTTGCCTCTACTTTCTTACGTCTCTCAAATTGAGGATGTGGCAAAGTACATGTGTTCAAACATTCAAAGAATAATGTCTTTGTTCTGAGCTGCTTCTGCACAAGGTCCCCACCACAGCATGATTCTTTTGAAGGTTAGACTAGAGTTTATTTGTCACAACATGAATGTATGAATCATTTTCACAAAACTCAATATTATAACACATTAAAGAATACAGACAGAAAGATGGCTCTTAAAAGAAGTCATTCATTTTCTTCTTTTTTTATCAGTACAAAAAACTGTCTTCCAGTTCTACCTATGATCTGTGAAGCACATAGGAGGGACCATCCTCACCTCTATAGACAAATTTCTGAAGAAACTGAAAAAAAATCAATGTGCATGAGAGGAGAAAATGTCCTGCAGGCCCTAAGTGTGAGTCAGTCTCCCATTCCCTGAGTTTTTCTGTAGGAACTTTACAAGGTTGTCACTGTAATTCCAAGAAATCTCCTCCTGTCACTGGATGGGAGAGGAGTAAAGTGACACTTCGGAAATACCCCATGGCAGCTTTCTGACTGCTCTCCAGCGAGATAGACTTACTGAGGCATCGTAACACACAGGGACCAAGCAAGCAGACTCAGATGTTCTTGACCTAAGCTTGATTATCAGTAATTTGTATTAACTTACATTTCTGAAATTTTCCAACTAACAATAGCCGAATAACAATCTCATATATAATATTCACCAAGATAAAGCACCTTCTGGATCACAAAACTCATCTTAACAATTTCTTGCATACATAAACCCAGGGAAACAACTCTCAGACCACAGCAAACTCAGAAACAAATGAGACAATACATAGTTCAGTAACATCAGAAATGCATTTGGGGGGCTGGAGAGAAGGTTCAGCAGTTAAGAGCACACGCTCCTCTCCTAGAGGACCCAGGTTCAGTTCCCAGAGCCAACACTGTGGCTAACTACCATCCTAGCCTAATCCCAATTTCAGGAGATATGATGTTTTCCTCAGACCTCCACGGGCATTGCATGACATGGGTGCACTTACATACATTCAGGCAATATACACATACAATAAAAATGAATAAAAATAATAATAAAATATTTTTAAAAGAAATACATTTTTATCAAGAATGAAATTTAACAATGCTTATTCTGAGAGGAAAATATATCAACTTTGAAAATTATCCACAGAGTTGGGGAAGGAGCTGGCTAATACTTTTATACAGAGGCTTTTAGAAGAACCAGGTAGCTTATGCAGCAACAAAATAAGAGTCTTCCAAGTTCCTTGATTTCCATTATAGGAAAAATCCTTTTCACTTATGAAGCTCTTGGGTCATGATGAGCTTGTTCGATCTAATTCCCATAGTGTATATACTATCTTGAAGAACACATTCTGTTGCTCTTTCTTGAGGAAGTATTTTGCAAATTACTAATCTTGTACTCCACAGAGTTCCCTATAGACCTGCTATATGAACATACTTCCCTTCAGCATATAATGGCTCCCAAGTGGCAGTTTATACACTAGGAAATTAAAATGAGCTATGGAGAATGGAAAAGCTCTTGCATTTCTTGTTTTCTCTTTTTTCTTTTCTTTTTGGCAGGGATAGTGAGTAGAAGAGGTCCAAACAGATTAGAAGCCAGAGAGGTGGATCCTCAGGTAAAAGCACTTGTGTTTCAAGCAGGAGAATCTAAAGACCTAAGTTAGAGTTCACAGCATTCGCTTGAAATGGCTGCCTGTGCCTGTGACTCAAGGGTTGCAAGAAGGAGAGAGATCTATCCCAAGAGCTTCCTGGCCTGGCCCCTGGCCAAAATGTTGAACTTCCATTTTATTGAGAAACCTTCTCAAGGCAACTAGGCAGAGCAATACAGGAAGACACCCAACATCTTCTTCTCTATGTGTTCGTTCATTAATATCCACACATGCGTGCATTCACCACACACATGTGCACACACACACACACACACACAAATAAAATAAATTGCAACACCAAACTTTTCTTCACAGTTTTATAGCATAGAAACGGATCTCAGAGACAGAGTAAGCAAATGATACCATTCCCTCACATTGATGTAGATAGCATCCTTCTCACAACGCCTTTGCCATAAACTGTCAATTTTGAGATGTCTTTAAGTTGCATTATTTAAAAACCACAAATCTGCAGGGTGTGGTGTCACACGCCTTTAATCTTAGCACTCCGGAGGCAGAGGCAGGTGGATTTCTGTGAGTTCAAGGCCAGCCTGGTCTACAAAGTGAGTTCCGGGACAGCTGAGGCTTCAGAGAGACCCTGATTCTAAAAGACTAAAATGAATGAATGAATGAGTGATAAATATAAATAAATAAATACAAACCACAAATCTTCCCTAGTAAACAGTGGACTCATTTAGAGATTATATTGGCATGGGTTTTGTATTAGTTACCTCTTTTCATTTCTGAGACAACATACCCAATAAAAGCAATTTAAGGAAGGAGTGATTTATTTTTGTTCACAGTAGAATTCATAGTCCATCACGGCTGGGAGTCATTGTGGCAAGAATTGGAGGAAACTTTTCATATTACATCTTCAGTCAGGAAAGATAGAGAAATGAATGCTGGTGCTCAGTTCATTTTCTTATTTTTCTTCTTTCTATTATCACAGTCCATGGTATGGTATCACCTACAGTTACAATGGGCCTTCCAGCCTCAATTAACTAACTTAGGAAATCCCTCATGGATATGCTCAGAGGTTAGTCTTCTGTGTGATTCTAGATCATACCAAGTTGAAAATATTAATCATCACAGGTTTAACTCTTGCAATAAAACTTATGCCAAGATGCAATTGAAGACATGAAAGGGGTGGGAAGCTCTGAGGTTCCACTAATGCAGACCTTGGACGTTCATTGTGGGATGTACCAAATAATTTTGGCAATGTTTATATCAACCCCATAGAAATAGCATATCACTTTGAAAAATTATTTATGAAAACAAATAATGTCATTATAGCTAAGGAACGTAGGAAATGTCACTGCAGGTATGGTAGACAAGGGTTGTGTTTAAAAGGTAGACAGAATCTTGGATAACTGGAACAACAGAATTATCTCTCACACAGCATTGGCATAACCTACTATTTCTTTGTGCCTGCTTCCTGCCTCATTATCCTTTGACTGGGTAGAATGCAAAGCATACCAGTAGTATTACTGTATATAATACTCTGGTAGTATCTCCTAATTCATGCTGTCTAGCCATTTCTAGGCCTTGAAACCACAGCAAGCATCTGTTGCATCCATCTATGCAAGCAGATTCTTCTATAGCTCCTCCATCTGTTCCATTGTTCTAGACTCTTGTTTTCTTGCATTTCAGTTTCTTGTTAGTGTAAAGTAGACTTGGAGTGCTTGCTACAGGTGTGGGATCAGGGGGCAAGGTGTAGGGTAGTTAAGGATTGAGGAGACTCTATTAAGATATAACTTGTTTGAAGATGTATAATTTTGGGCTGGAAAGATGGCTCAGTGGTTAAAAACACTGGTTGTTCCTGCAGGAGACCTGAGTTTGAATCCCAGCACCCACTTGGCAGCTAACAACTGTCTGCAACTCCAGTTCCAGGAGATCCAACAGCCTCTTCTGTCCTCCACAGGCATTACATGATGCGGGGACACATACCTACATGCAGGCAATGCATGCCTACACTTAAAATAAAAAATAATAAAGAAAATGTTTAAAAAAAAAAGAAAATATAATTTTGCATGCCAATTTAAAAAGCAAATATTAATTTACAAAAAATGAGATGGAATTTTAGGAGGCAATTCATGGAGATTCTGAGTTCAAGAATGAATTAACTCCTTAGATCAATAGTTTACTGAGCAAGGAGTGGTTTTGTTTTAAAGGTGAGTTCTGCTTGACCAACTTGCTCTTTCACCTCACCATTCTGTTAGCCAGATTATAACCCTTCGAGATTGCCCTCACCACAGAGTTCAACACTTTACACAGCAGGTGCCTATGCCTTTGCTTTTGTATTTCCAATGCTAAATGAACCTCCTTTCTTCAGAAAGTACCTAGACCAGCATTCAGTCACAGCTACAGGAAACAGAGTGAAATGATAGTGTACTCACAGTAAAATGGCTATATCCCGCAGATTTTCTCTTTCAGATCAAATCCCATATTACAGGTTCCATGATGAATGGTTACAATCATTTTTTATTTATTCAAAGTATGTAATATGCTTTTATGATTGAATACAAATCAATAACCCTTTCCCCTCCTTATTATAAAAGTAGCTCTATACTCTACACATTGTTCTAAGCCTTGTTTCCCTTCACTCAATACTACAATCACTATCTTTGTAACTAAGTAAACACAAATTATTTTTAAATGTATTTAATTTTAAATTATTAGAATAAGTAAATAATTTGGGGGGAGGTGGTATACATACTTGTGAGCACAGGTGTCTGCAAACTCCAGAACAGGGTGTCAAATGGCCTGGAGCCGAAGTTAAGGAAGTTGTGAACCACTTGTCATGGGTTCTGAGAATCAAGAGTCCTCTCTAGAACAGTAAGAGCCCTTAATCACTGAGTCATCTCTTTAGCATTGAACTTCTAAATTCTATTATATGGGCTCTTAATCAATGAGCCATCTCTCTCTACCCCTGAACTTTTTTTTCTATTGTAAATCTGATAGTTTTCCACTGTAATGTAGATAAACATTTGCTTGCCTAATGTGTGTTCTGCTAATGGAGTAAGATAGTTTGTTTGTATGATTTTGCTATTATAAGAATGCAACAATGAGAAAAGCAACATATTGCACATCAATTTGCCTGTACTAAGATTTTGTAAGAAATATCCCATTATACTTTGGTTGTCATATTAGAATATGGCCATAAACTTTAAAGGTTTAAAAATTACTGCTTATTATCTTACAATTCCTGTGGATCGAGAATCCAGTATGGATAAATTGAGTCCTGCACCTACGTTCTCACAAAGCTGTAATTGGTCTAGCTGGTTACATTTAGAGCCTGGTTTCTCCTACAAGCTTACTAAGGATGCTGACAAAATTGAGTTCCTTGTAATGGTGGAACTCATGTTGTACTTATTATTTTAGATCAGCAGGACAGTGTCTCTGACCTCTTCTAGACCTTACTTCTTCAAGATCTTTTAAAGAGCTGACTTGAGTATGTCAGTTCTACCCAAAATAACCTTCCTTTCATTAACTTGGATAATGAAATTTGGATAATGAAAGGCCTTATTTACAACTGCAAAATCTCTTGAACTTTGTCTTCTAATTAATATAATCACAGATGTGAAAGCCTATCATTTTTACTATATTTTATTAACTAATAAGGAAGTCATAGGACCTGTCTGCACACAAGGAAACTAGATTTTAGAAAGACATAGTCTTTGAAGATCTTCTGAGAAGCTTGCTTAATGTAAATATATTCCTCAAGGCATAATAGTATAATCAGTTACAATTTTAAAATAAGTTGACCAAACACCTTGCTACAAATTATACTTTCAAAAGCAATGTATTCCTTTTCCTACTTTCTTAATGACCTCCCAAGTACTATGTGTTAGTGAATTTTAAAATGAAATTCTTCTTATGGTCAGCTAGTGTCTCTCAGGGTAGTTTTAATATTCTTCATTTTAGCTTACGTGAAATTATATAGCTTTCAAATACGCATGTATACTAATTACACCAAAGCTCTTAATCTTCCCATTCTCTTCCATTCCGTTACTTTTTAATCTTATTGATTTGAGCAAACAAAAGGCAAGAGATCCTTGTCTAATAGGAATTCCAAGCATGTCTTAAAACATTCACATTTTTATTTGGATTTTTCCACCATTACAATGTTAATTATGAAAAGATTTTTATTCTTGCTACCAGATGCATGTTAATTTATTTTTTATGTAATCATTATTTGGAACTTCAAATATTTCCCAGTGGTAATATGTGGTTATATGGTTTTACCTTTACTGAGAACTTACTGATATAATGTTATTGAATAAAAATTTGCAATCGTCAGTAAGCTTTGCACACCATTTATTGCATAAGTTGCCTTTGTCTGTTTGGTTTTAAATAATCTCTGACAGTTCTAAAAATTAACTTCACAATTTATACATAAAAAATGGGAGACTGATACTATTCCATTCATAAGAAGAATCATGTTTTGCTTCCCTGAACCTAGATATACCTCGGTTGACTCTGCTAGCCTAGGTGTTGTGTCACTTGTGCAATGAGAGACAATGTGTGACTTCCATCTGGCTTGCTAGCCCAGAACATCTGTTTTTGGAGCCTTGAGCCACCACGTAGGAAGTTCCGAGACTCTGACACACCTGTGATGGGGCAAATCTCTTGGAGGAAGAGGCACACAGAGGCAGAAAGAGATACTTGTGGAGCTCTGGTCTGCCCATTACCAGCTGTCAGGCCAGGCATATCAGTAAAGAAGCCTCTGCAATTGTCTCAGTCTTAGAGTTAGTGCCACATAGCTAAGAGGAATCCAAATTCAACCCACAGAAACCACGAGTGATAAACAATTATACATTTAAAACATGAAATATTTACTACACAGCGACTGTAACTAGACTGCATTTATACCTGAATGTGCATATATGCATGTATGTAATATTCTTTCCCATTCTACTATCTGTCTGTGCTCATGCATAGTATTAATTATTGGAGATTTAAAACAGCAAGTGTTATTATCAGGTAGTATTCGTTCCTGTTTATTGATCTGCAGTTTTAGAATATTTCTGGTCAATTCCTCTTTTCTTCCTAGGAATTTTAAGTTCATATTTTTTTTTACATTAAAAGTTTGATATTGTAACTAAGCAAGAGCCAATTTAATAAATGTTTTAGATATATTACATACAT
>NW_008343971.1:663900-671626 GCF_000622305.1 Nannospalax galili
ATAAATGTTTTAGATATATTGCAACCCTTTGTTTAGCTTTTTCACATCTGAGAACGTTTTGTGTTTGAATTTTTCAGTATTTATGAACAGCTTTTGAAATTTTTCTTCAAATATTTATTGCAAAATTTGAAAGTTTGGGCACTGAAGAGATAGGTAAGCATATAAGAGTACTTGCTGCTCTTGGAGAAGACCTGAGTTTGGTTCCCAGCACCCACATCCAGCAACTCAGAAACGCTTGTAACTCCAATGCCAAAGGCTTAGATTCACCAGTGTGTAAGTACTACACACAGATATACATAATTAAAATTAAAACTAAATCTTTGTAAAAATTTGAGGATTTTTATAAGGTATCACCCCAAACTGGGGAGCTATAGGCAATTAACTGTTCCTGGGTCAGGGGAGTCACTTTTCTACAGTGTTGCAGTCATCACTAAGTAGTTTCAGTGTTCCAGTATAACCTCATGTGTGTGATGACACAAGGAACTCTACTTAAGAACTACAAGTCATCCAAGGGGAAAAAAAAGGGAGAGGAGCATTTTTAAAAAGAAGGGATAAGAGGGAGTAGAGGGTATGGGAGGGCAATGGTCATGAATGCATTCAAAATACATTATATGCATGTATGAAATTGTCAAAAAATGAATTAAAATTATAATAAAATATTCTTTAAAGTTTGTTGGTGGGTACTGTGGTTTGAATGTGCTTTCTGGAGTTGGTGTATCAGCTTACAGCTGATACTGTTAAGAGGCAAGGCCTTAAAGAATAGGCCTTGAAGGTTCTTTCCTTTCTGATATGATGATGGCTCTTATGGATTTGCTGGCTTCTAGACTGTGAAAATACATATCTGTTCTTTTTAGTGACAGGTGTTATGTTTATTGCAGTACAAAACTAAGCCAATTTTGTAATTATTCTTTGCTTCCAACTATTAACAATGGATTATTTTCTTCTGTTTTAGTCATCTAATTTAAATAAATGTACATATAAATGTTATTGAATCCTGCACATTAATTTCTAAATCAACTACTATGAATAAACATTCTTGGAGACTTGTAAATACTATTCATTCCTCTGGATCATTACTGTAAAAAGTTCCAAAGCTCTGTTTATCAAATTGCACTGGATAATTTAATCAAATACAAACCATAATCATTGTAGAAGACATCTTTATATGCCTATTTTGCTTCTATCAGGCATGCTTTTAGTTTCTCTATTCTGTTAGTTGACTTCAGTAGTCAACATATCCCAGAGTTATCTGAGGGAATCTCAGTTGGGGAATTTCCAAGATCATATTGGTCTATGGCCATGTCCAGAGGCATTGTCTTCATTACTAGCTGATATAGGAAAGCTCAGCCACCTGCACACAGTGCCACTCCTAGGCAGGTTGGCCTAGATTGAATTAAAAGAGCTAGGTGAGCAGTGAGTCAAAGAGTGAGCCAGAGCACAGCATTTCTTCTTGGTCTCTCCTTCATTTCCTTCCTCCAGATTGCTGCCTTGAGTTTCCTCCCTGACTTCTGTCAATGGTGGACTGTGATCTGGAAATAGAAGATAAGATAACTGCCCACCTCACAGCCCCCCCAAGTTGCTTTTGATCATGGTGTTTATCACAACCACCACAACAAAAAAATCCTAGAATGCCTAAAGTTTGAAGTCTTCAAGCAAAGAAATTTTATAAGTATTACATATATGTGAGTGTGTATGTGTGTGTTCTATATAATAACTATATATCCCAGATATGAAATATACTGTTAAATGATATTTTTGACTATTTCTTTCTAATGTTTCAACTGATAAATGACTATCCTTGACATTATTCACTTTGAATGATAAAAATATAAGGTGAATGAAACAAATCTATGTACAAGGATCATCCTTAGATTTTCCTATTTGTGACCCATAGCCTCAGATCTGTAGGACACAGGACTCTATCAACTTACTTATATTGTAGAATATTTCCTACTTGAATGTTACAACGGGTGCAGAATAAGTCTTTGTTTTTGTTAAATGCACACACCTTTCATGTACACCTTTAAAACTGCAGTGAGCTAGTGACCCTCAAACTACACTATGTGATATTTAAATGCTATACACTAATGTAGACGAGACAACATTTCCTTTGCTCCTGTCCTAGGACTTCATATGTATTTTTGAGGAGGACTGTATTTGTTTAAAGTGTCAGTGAGTAGCATATTGAGAATATTTAAAATTCATGAGTATGCTATTTACATCAAATGCAGAAAAAATGTTTTATATTTCAAGAAATTTCTGTGTAAGGTTTCAGGGGAAAAGATTATTTATGAAAGTCAGACTTTCATATTTTAGTATTACTTTGGGGAATTATATATTTTAATCCAAATTTTAGTTATTTATAAAAATGAAATGATAAAGAAGATAAAGGAAGCTTTAGATGCAACTAACTGCATGTGTTTAATTAAGACATTAGCCCAAATATAAGCTACCATGAGGAACAAAGTGGCCTCTGGCCAAAACCATTGACTACTACACATTCAATAATTTGTATATTTTTTCTTAAAATATTTATGGAACCATGGATTCGAAGTATCTTTAAGAATAGGTACCTGGGGCTGGAAACGTGGATCAGGGATTAATATTGCTGCTGCTCTTTTGATGACCAAAGTTTAGTTCTCAGCTCCCACACTGGCTATCTCACAATCTCCTCTGTCTTCAGCTCCAGAGTATCCAGTGCCCTCTGAGGGCACTTCAGATTGAGTAGAGCACATAGCTGAGGTGAACAGGACAGAGGAGGTAAACAGAAAGGAGAAAAGAACTGATCTTGTGAAGCAGGTGACTAACTTTGACCTAAAGAAAAGAAGATTCACATCAATCTCACTGAGTCCCAAATATAGAAGGAGACCTAGATATAATGTGTCAAGTTAGATGAAATTCTGCAACAGAAATGAGATGTTAAATAAATGTAAATAAATATAAATAGATGGTTCAGAATGAGTAATAATGGCTGATCGATACTGGTTCATTGTTTGTGATATGTGCGGTGTTGGATGAATAGAAGAATAGAAACTCTGTGTCTATAATCTTAACTTTTCTGCTAATCTAAAACTATTATAAAATAGAATGTTCATTAAAAAGCTACATAATGCAAGATGTGCCTGAAGAACATGTGTCTGCATCTAAGCAGACTGAAGAAGCTGATGAAATTGTGTACATGAGTTTCACAACAGGAAAAGATAGTTAACATGCATAATCAAAATTTAACTTGAATACTACTGAGAGAGCTGAAGTTTCAGGATAAGCATTCAACCAATAGTACATAGCCTAAGGAAAGAAAGATCTAAAAGAAACACAAGGCCCTTTGCTTCTTGGTTCTGTCCCGGTTCTGCCAGGCATTGGTAAGAAGAATCAATCAAAAGTCACTAATTACTAAAACGAATTTAGATTTGCATAGAAATATGGAATATCTGGAGACAATTGTTCTGAGCCTCCCTAATGACAGAAGAACCTCAGGGATTCATGAAAAATACTATAAGAAAAATAAATAGGAAAGTGCCACAGTCGTAGTGTAGGTATGAGTTAGACAACTGGAAACCACAGCTGGAAATGGTATAACACTGTCCATACCTTGCCATCCTGCCTCCCACATGAAGGGAAGGCCTTAAGGTGAGAAGGAAAGACAGACAAACTTACCTTTCTAAAGGCCAATGCTAAGAGCCATCCTCAGTTTGGGGCATAAAGTTTTGAGTCCAGGCTATTGGAGGTTAAGTACTATTCAGAGAGGAGCAGGATCACAGAGAACACTCTGTCAACTGCTTCCAAGAGCCCTGCAGGTGACAAAATGGTGCTAACATACAGCACAGTTGGTTGAGTGTTTGCCTGGCATATACAAGGCCCTGGGTTTGATCCCCCACACTGCTGATACCCAGAAATGTTGATGATGAATATGGAGCACACATGGTGGAAAACCCTTGAATAATCTTTAACAGATCTTCTCTCTGCCATTTAGTTTTCTGTTGCTGTCACAAATTCTGACCAAATCAACTTATGGAATAAAGGTATTATTTTTCGCTTATGTTTCCAAAGGAATAGAGTCTATGATGGCGAGGAGGACCAGGCAAAAGTCAGGAAAACCATGGTGGCAGCAGCAGGAAGCTGGGTGGTCACGCCACACACCAGAAGCTCAGGGAGAGAACAAAAAGTGGGTTCAGGCTATAAATCCTCACAGTCTGCTCTCAGTGACATGCTTCCAACAAAAATGCTGCCCCTCCTAAAGGTCCCATGGACTTCCCAAACAGCGCCACCAACTGGGCACCATGTACTCATAAACATGAATCTATGGGCCTTACCTTTCATTCAAACCACGACATTGTCTTGAATGGAACTGAAAACAGAAGACTGACGTTTTCTTTTTTGTTTTTTGGGTATTTGTCTTTTGTTTTCTTTTCTTTTTTAATTATTTACTTAATAACCACATGATTAGAAGAAGCATTTCATTACAGCTTTAACATATTCAATAACAATTTCCAGAGCAAAGATGCACCTACTTCAAAATTGGCTGTAATTTTTTTTGATTTATTGTTGAATTAATACAGTTATACAATATTGAACTCAGTATAAACCCTATAAGACATAAAATTGAATGAGGTTTTAACCTTTGAAAAAATCTCCATTTCATTTTAAAATATACTGTTTCATACAGAAAAACTCATTTTTAATGCTACTAACAGATGTTTGCACATACATCTCTAATCACTATGTATCTGATTATTACTAGTCACAGTCGGTTACTTTCTGAGATTCTTGGCACCTGAGCATGGATATAAAGTCATCAGTTAGATTTCAATGGTAATTTTTTTACCTCTACTAATTAATATGAAGCAAATTTTTATGTTTCTTCCTCAAATATAACTCATTTTTATTTGTTAATGTTTTTGTGTCTATTTCATATAGAACATCCCAAATAATCTTATTCATTTATATACCCACATCCCAAATGGCACCCTCCCAAAGCCCCCCCCTGCCCACTGGAGCCCATATACTCTGTCATCCCTGTTATTGTCCACTGTGTTGTTGACACCCCCAGCCATTCCCCAGTGCTAGTCAGCCTATCTAGAGTTTCTTGTTTTAGGAAGATCAGGTCTTCTTCATCTAGCAGCAATCAATTGCCAATATTCCTTTAGATAAGATTGGGGTCTGCTGTTCATTTCCCCAGTTCAATCCTGGGTTACTGGAATCATTTGGGCCACCCTGGCCAACAACTCAAAGGAAGGTATCTCCTGTCTGGCATTGTTTCTTGTTATGTAGACTTTAGCTATACGCATGGACTCTTAAAGAATTATATTTATCCCTTGAATATTTGGTTACACTTTCCTTTTGGATGTTTAAGACCACACAGTTGGCCCCAGATAAACCAATTTATTTTTACTCTTAAGGCCATTTGAGGATCTGTTCCTCAGGGGTCACATGGGCTTGGGAGGAGCCCCTGCCTCCTTTCTTTTACCAGTTCCGCCTATGTGAAGATAAGTCAAAGGTCCTACTTGATCATGGCTGGCTTCACTTGGAAGCAAGGAGGAAATGATTCCTCTGTGTTGACCCTCCACTTTGTAGACTGGACATTGATTCAAGTCCATTTGATGGTGTCTCCATGACCTCCTTGATCAAGAGGACAGATGACTCACCACAGTTACAGGACATTTTGAGAGATGCTTATACTCCCCTGGAACTTAGTAGACCTAGAAGGGCAAGGAGCAAAAACTGTCTTTTATGTTCTCTGACCAAATTAGTATAGGCTTCAAAGTATAACTGTTAAACATCCAAGAATGTTACTTTCACTAGTGTGGTACATTTAATTACCATGTGCCATATAGATAAAGCTTGGGCAAAGACCAAACATTCTCAGATAAATCTTGCCTAGATATATATTATAGTTCTTGAACTAGTTGTATGTATAATTTGTCAGTAGGTTGTTCAATTAATATGGTTCCCTCTGTTTTTTTGTTAAACTAGCTAAACATTATTTACATCTCACATTGTCTAATGCTTTGACATTTTTAGTGTCACCAAAGATGAAAATTGTGAAAACAGAGCTCAGACTTAGCACTGCATCTCGCTTGATTGGCTTAACTCTTCCCCATAATGAAAACATAACAAAGAGGTGCCCATTTTTAGTCTGCTGGTATCATTCAAGATAGTTGATTTTCAATCAATGGTTACAAGATGCACCAAGAAACAACAAATAAAACAACACAAAAGACATCAAACAATCCTCCCAGTCAAATAGATATACTGCAGATGTTGGAACATCTAGTCAGAAATTTAAGATAACTATGTTTAATAGTTTAAAGATTCCCTGGGAAAATTAGACATGCATGAACAAATTATAATTCTACCCAAGAGTTTGAAGGAGAGGCAGAATAGAACAAATCAAAATAAATACTTGAAAACATGATGGCAAAGAATTTCCAAATTAATGAAACATACTTTCTTAATCCACTTGGGCCATTTAAACATACTACCATAAACTGGGTCAAGGATGTACCAGAGAAATGCATTTTTCACAGTTTTTGGAGCTGGAAATGCCCAAACCTAGTCATTGAAGAATGGTTTCTATTTTCATAGACCAGGGCTTCAGCTTTATCATATAGAATATAGATTAAGTTTCCTCGGGCCTCATAGTAAGGTCCCTAATTCTAATTAAGAGGGTTCTGCCTTCATGATCTAATCACCTCTCCCATCCTAACATCATGACCAAGGAGATCAAGATTTCAATATATGAATCTGAGGTCAGGGAACACAAACATCTGGACCACAACAGATGTTAAATCATAAATTTGAGAACCTGAAAGAATAAAATATTAAGCATTGTTTTGACAATTATCTTTTTGTCTACTTGTAATAACCTAGAACCACCTTGAAAGAGAGTCTCAATGAAGATTGCTTACATTGGGTTTGCCTATGGACATGTCCCTGGAGAATTGTCTTAACTACGATAAATGATGTGGGAAGACCTTGCCCACTGTAAGCAGCACCACTCCCTAGACGAGGAGTACCTAAATGTGCAAGACTGGAGAAACAGAGCAGAGCACAAACAAGCAAGCAAGAGACCATGTGTGCATCCGCTTCTCTCTGCTCTTGACTTCTGGACATGTTGTGACTAGCTGTTTGAGATTCCTGCCTTAATTTTCACACAGTGATGAACTGTTAACTTGGAATTATAATCTGTAATCTTTTCTCTCCTAAACTGCTTTTTGTCAGGGTATTTTATCCCAGTGGCAGAAATGAAACCAGGACAAATATAAATGCCAAATAAATACATAAATATTGAATATCTAAGTGAAGTGGAAAATGAACCCAAAATATATCCAATACAAAATGCTGAAAATTTAACATATAGGCAAATATTGAGTCACCCAACAAATAAAACACATTGCAAATAGAAGTACTAAGAGCATCGGAATGTTTGTCAGAAGGTATAAAGACAAAGACAGCTGCATAACGTCCTTAAGGGCTGAAAGAGCAAGTATCAAGGTATAATTCTCTATCTCATACAAATCTGTTTTCAAACACTGAAAAAATATGATGGAGAAAGGATATACTGGTTAAGAGAGAATATTGTTCTTGCAGAGTAACCTATTTCAGTTCCCAACACCCATGTCAGGGATGTTAACAACCACCTGTAACTGCAGTCCAGGGGATCTGACATGCCTTTCTGGACTCCATAGGTACCAGCACCCACACATGCACATTTCTACATATATAT
>NW_008343971.1:671669-680775 GCF_000622305.1 Nannospalax galili
TACTGAGAGAAGTTTTTTGACCACATATTTGTGCTGCAAAGGCTACTGAAATATTTTTTAAAAACAATGAATATTAGCACAAAAAGAGTATTAATTGGTTTCATAACTGTGTAAGATTCTCATATTATAGTTAAAGTTGTATGACATTGTTTTAAGGGAGATTATAACTAAATGAACATATTTAAGCTAATCCCTAGATAAACAGGGATCACAGTGCTGTTAAAGAAAATGAGGTGTATCTTACATCAGCATCTCCTTGCTGTGTGTACAGAAACCCACATTCGAAAGGAAAATGTCAAGGAGCTTAAGCAAGTTGCAAGCTATCAGCAAGTGGAAAATTGACCTGCAGCTCAGCAACAGGAAGCAAAGAGGACCTAACATTGAGAATCAAGATAGAAGAGAATAAGTCAGAAGCTAAGCTGAGCAAAGTATGCACTAAGATACAACCCAAAAAGCAGTACAGCTGAAAAAGAGACTTAAGAAATCCCACATGCCGTGAAGCACAGATGTTTTCATAACCCCGAAGCATCCACAATGAACAGATCGGAAAACAGAGAGGGAAAGGGCATCCTTGACTGGCAAACATGAAGTAATTCAGCAGGCTGGCTCTACTTCCAAAGACACCTTACCAAGGTAAGATGCTGACAGCCAAGTTACAAAACCTATCACAGACTTGGCTTAGAGTCATATTTAGGCCTGTGGAACTTGTAGTCTGTTGCAAGAAGTAGCTCACAAAGGGCCATAAATAGCTATGTCAGAGTAAAACCCATCACTCAAGGGACACAGGAAAGAATTACTGACTCCAAGCAGACCATACTTATCATTTTTGTATACAGAGAGTTTAACTCAAAAGCCTATTTACGCTGAAAAATCAATTCTGTCCTTTCTAATACCTAGTACATATGGAGACTGTGGCTTAAGCCACTGCATGCTCAGTAACATAAAAAAGGAGTCTTTTATCTTCAGAACAGGTACTTAAAGCAGGCACATGATTCCATTCCAAACTGCCTGTGCCAACTGATGAAGTCTGTGTGCATATATTAAACAACCAGAAAGAATATTTATGAACAGTTTATCATTCAAAGATGTACGTTTTATTGCTTTTACATTGACCCTTCCAAAAATCACTTTCTCTCCAATACCCTCTTCTCCCCTATGTCCACACTTCATATTCTCTCATTTATAATACACTCTCCAACTTTGTAAATGCTAACATATTTTCAGACTGGAGTCTTTGAATTCTTTCTGACTTAGAGTCTGATTTTTACCTTGGATCCTGGGCATATTAGTTACTTTTTTGTTGCTGTAATAGAAACATTGGCCAAAGCAAGTCATAGAAGGAAGAGTTTATTTGAGCTTATGGTTCCAAAGGGGCAAAACTCCATCATGGTGGGGAGGCATGGAGGTGGAAGGGGCTGCAGGAAGAGAGGAAGCTAAGCTTTCACATCTTCAGGCAGGCACAGGAAGCAAGAGCAACTCCAATCTTGCAAGGCTTAAGAACTCTCAAAACCTGGCCCGGTGACAGGCTTCTTCCAGCATGGCCACACCTTCTAAAACAGCCCCACCAACTGGGGATAAAATGTACAAATACTTGGAGCCTATAGGGGACATTCTCATTCCAACCATCACACTGGTTAAAAAAAAAAAAAAAACAAAACAAAAAAAAAAACAATACTCATTCACTTCCAATTCTGGGTCTCTAAGAGGAAGTTGAACTAAACTATGTGGTGGAGCAGATGACAAAGGGATACAATAAGAGCTCTGAATCCCACCACAGTTTAAGCTCCAGGACTTGAGTGTACTACTTGTACAATTTCTACATTGCACATCACTGTTATGAAAAGGAGGCAAAGATTTTTGTGCAACTCTTCTCTCTGCTTCACCATCATTTGATGACTCTGGACAATTTGTACAATTTCTCTTCAATTTCCTTCACTATAAAAGGAGAAAAGGGACAGTGTCTACCACAGCTATGTAATTAAGCACTTTAGATACCAGGAATTGTTCATCATAGTCCTTTATTAAGTACTCCTTTTTAAATGCATGTTTATATTGAAATTTTGTGCTTTTCATACAAAACATCTTAATCACCTTTATACTCCCCCCCCCAATTCATAACCCTATAGCCCCCGACACTGAATTTCAAGCATTCTATCATATATGCTAAGGTCTGTCAGGTTAAGTTAGTGTACCCAGATGTCCCTCAGTGCAAGTTCAGTCACTGGAGTCTAATCATCCCATCTAGAGTCTCTCCCTTAAAGAAGAGAAACCCTCCCTCACCTTACAGTAGTCAGCTGCCAATAGTTCTTCAGGTAAGGTTGGGTCCTGCTGCCCATTTCCCCAGTTCTGTGTTGGGTTTTTGTCTGATTGACTTTGCATGCATCTTGTACATGCTGACACCAATGCTGTAAGTACATGTGATCAAAGTCCCAAGAACCTGTAAGACTCTGTTTCTGTATGATCATGCACCTCCTTCCCTGGCTCTTACACTCTTTCCACCCCCTCTTCTGCAATGATCCTAGGTGGGTGAAGTGTAATATACAAATCCTGACCCACACTCTGCAGACTCTTATTCTCTATATTTTGGCAGGTTGTGGCAGAGTTCCAAAATTGGTAACTCAGAATAAATGTCTGTAAGATGCCCAACAGTGTGAACAGGCACTTTCTCTGTAAAATATGTTTCCATCTCTAGATTCTATGGAAATTTCTTAGAGCTAAACAACATCCAATGCAAAGTTAGGGGCAGTCAGGTTATTGCCTGATTTAAGGTATGATTTTATGACTTAAGCTCTTATGAATTTTTTTTGGCTTGTTTTGTTGAGTGTTTTCTGTTTCTGTTTTGTTTTGTTACCAGATATGGTCTCTTTTAATCAACCTGGCCTAAAACTTGCTAGGTAGCCAAGACTGGCCTTGGATTCCTGACTCTACCGCCTCTGCTGCCCAAGTGCTGGGATTACAGGTATGAGCCAGCATACCTAGTTTAATTCTTATGTTTGAACAAGATTGCAGAAATCCAAGAACCTAGGTTCTCTTTGTCATAATGCATTAGCTCTTGTCTTTGACTGTTTTCATATGATAATGACCACAGCCTCAAAATCTTTGCCTAATTTAAATGATTAAATCTGACTTTATTTACTGACTTCTGTCTCCTTCAGTGTCATTTAAGAGTTCATTTCTATTCAAAATACTCCATGTTAGCCTAATATTATATAAACAAAACCACAAAATTTCTATTTCTTGTATTTTGTTGTATAAAAGACCAATGGGTCTCAGAAACCAAAATTCTAAAGTAAAATGTTAACTACATATTTTAATTGTGAATTGGAGACAGTTACCTGGGTTTTTCTGGGCCTAAATCCAAAGTAACGTTTTCATCAAAGATTTTATTTTTTAAAAAATATTGTGTGAATAAATGTATGTCAACATGCCAGGAATAGCTTCCAGCAGACTGAAAACACAATACCTTTCGTCATTTGGTTGATTGCCATTAAATTAATAAGTAAGTCAAATATACAGGGAGCAATATAAAACCTGTAGTAAAATTGTTGCTGTTATTTTTAAAAGTTTTTCCTGTTCTCCCCAATTAGCTTTTATGTAGATAGCCACATTATCTGTAATAATTTTGAACAGTATATCTTCCATAATTAAAGACATTTATACCTCCCCTCTAAGGCTCTAACATCATGGAAGAGGGGTGGGAAGAATGTTAGTGCTGAGATCTATGAAGAAGGGTTGAAAAATAGTATCTTCTCGCCATGACATAGCCATTGCAATTATGAAATCACAGTAGCTATTGCTACATACACTGATCTTGCACACACCGGCCCTGTCAGCAATCAATTATGCGTGAGGAAATGCCTCCTGGAACTGTATGCCTTCTTGCTGAACTAGTGACTACAGACAGAATCTTGGAGACAGTTAATTTCTTATATTTTTCAGATCATGCTTGGTGTCATTTATTATTTAATGTCAATGGGGAAAGCAAAAATTCTATTTACACAGGCCAGTAACTTGGATTGTGATTTTCCCATTCAACTTGAAAGGAGTATTAACCTCCAATACAGACAGTGGCCTTCCCCAAAACTTGTTCTTGTCTCTCCCCTCTGGATGATGTTCTTGACTCTCTCACTTCATCATCTATTCTTCCATTGCCATCTCAGAGGACACTTTCATTTTTTATCTTTTTTTTTTTAAAGTGTCTGCTAATGAGAACACCAGTCTCCAGTGGATAGTCTAAACCCAGGTTCACACACTCAGCCCCTTAAATTCAATGGATCACACAAAACAAAAGGACAAGGATGTGAAAAAGGAATTTTGGGGAGGGGTGGAGGTAGCCCACGATGAGAGATATTTTTTTCTTTTACTATTTAATTTATTATTTTTATTTTATGTGTGTGAGTGTATTGCCTGCATGTATGTGAGTTCACCCATGTCATGCAATGCAGCGGAGGTCAGAAGAGGGCTTCAGATTCCCTTGGAATTGGAGTTAAGGACAGTTAGGAACTGCCATGTGGGTGCTGGGAATTGAACCAGGGTCCTCTGCAAGAGCAGTCAGTGCTCTTAACCGCTGAGCCATCTGAGATGAGATTATATGTAAGAAAGAGTGAGCAGTGAGAATAATCAGTACTTGTTGTATGCACTTTTAAATTAATTCTCAAAGAACAAATTTAATTAATAAGAAACTAACAAAATATAAATATCTTTAAAATGCAGCAGAGTAAGATCCTTAGTAAGATCCAACAGTGGTGTGCCAGCCACATCAGTAAGTTGCCTCAAAGCATATCTCCAACCACACAGGGGGGCAAGTATGAATGGCCTCTCTGTTTACTAACCACAAATCTGCTGACATGAGAATAATGAACACTTCTTCAAGATACGCAGTGAATCTACTGTAAAGTGTTCCCTTTAAGTTTTCTCATTTATCAAACAGAATAGGAGGGTTTCACCTTATCTTCTGGAAATTGCTGCCAAGTGGATATATTGATTCATCCAGCCATTAATGGGGTAGGTGTCTATTATACTTTACCAGATTGGTAAACAGGGTTTGTTTAATCCTATTCTTGGTTTAAAAGGTTTCAGTGTTGATAAAATCTGCAAAGACAGATGTGCAATAAATTGTGCTCTTTTAATGGAATTACTACAGAGAATAAAATGCCAAAGAAAGATGCTCATCTCAGAACATAAATCGCTGAAGGATTTCTCTACTTCAAATGTGTTTTGGAAAAAGAATGTTGACAAACTGAATTATTTAACCCATATAAATACAGCTTCACTTTTAAACAGTTATTTTCCTCAAGTCAAAATCATGTGCTCACAAGTGGAGAAAAAGTAAAGAATGAAAATGTATACTCTTTGATTGACTGGTACAGGTAATTGGCATAATGCAAGCAAGACTAAATTTAATTTCAGACTGGCAATCCATCTTTCCTCCTGCTTCAGAAAGCAAGCTGTGCAATTTAAGTTTAAACAGCATACCTCAGACAACCCTTTCTTCATTCCTTCCCATGAGACGACAACAAACCAATGTGTGCTATATATAGCTATATATATGCTATATGCACACATATGTGTGCATATATATATATATATATAATGCTAAATGGATGCTTGATTTCTAATTACCTCATTTACGGATTCCTCAATATAACTCTTATCCTATAAGCTTCTTAAATGATTAAATTAGTTTCCACATTTGGCCTCATGAAGATTACACCCAAAATAATGGTTACTAAAAATAGATGAAAAATGTTTGCATTTTCAAAAGGCTGCTAACTCATAATAAGCTCAGAAAAAAATGTGGAGAGAAATTGGAAAGAGGGAAATGTTTAAATCAATCAAACTTAGCTGTTGTTTCATTTGAAAATTTTCCACCAGTTTGGGTTTTGTGTACAATATTGTTTCATTTTGATGCAACATCATACATAACTATTTCCTTTGCCATCAAAAATCCTTTTGTATATTATTTTATATTTGCATGTTATAATGGCTTGAATGAGAGTGTCTCCCATAGACTTTAGGTATTTGGACAGTTGGTCCCCAGTTTGGTAAGGGTCCTGGAACCTTTAGGAGGTGTGACCATGCTGTAGGAAGCAAGTCACTGGGGGAGAGTTTGAGAGTTCTTAAGCCTTCCAGGATTTTCAGTCTTTCTGTCTTTACTGTGCCTGCTTGAAGATATGATCACTAGGCTTTTCTACTCTGGCCACTTCCTGTCATTATGCCAAGAATTCTTTATAGGAAAAGTAAGTAATATAGAAGGTGGTACCAAAGAGTGGGGTGTGATTGTAAAGAACTTGACCATTTTGGAGAAATGTGGAAGGCTTTGAAAGTTTAGACTAGAAAAGTGGTTGAATGCTATAAACAGATCTTAACAGACCATTCTAGTAAGAGTCTGGAAGAAAGTAATGCTCAGAGCAAGATACTTCCAGAAGGAAATAAAGACTTAAACTGCAACTGGGATACTTTGGCAAACCGCCTAGCTGCCTTCTGCCCACAACCTAAGAGCTTGCCTGAGACTAAGTTGAAAAGTAATGGACTAATTTCTTTGGCAGAAAAAATCTCAAACAGCCTAACATAGAACCAGTGATGTGGTTATTAATAGTGAATATTATAGAGATCTACAATGAAAAAGTATGAGACTGAAGGAAATTCAAAGTGTACAATTTGGAGAGAATGTGAGCACAAAGAAATTTAATAATGTTAGAGCCAAGGCTTGTGCAGAAGGAGAGGTTCCCTCTGATAAGGAGACTAGAGCCATTAAGTAGAGGCCTCCAGATTTTCACTCAATGGAAGGAGTACCCTCAGGGCAAGAACACACCTAGCCAAGCCTCCAACTTCTAAAGGAAAATGTTAGAGGAGTTTTCTAATGTTAGAAATCCACAGCATTAAAAAGCTGCGAATGTGATTTTAACAGGAGGGGGTTCATCCCAGGCTGGCAGTCAAGATTAGCAATGTTGCTCACGTGGTTCTAGCTTTAGAAGCATGAAAGACGTAAAAGTGAAGGGGTCATTACTTCTTCCTCTATGATTTTAAAGAGCTGCAGAGTCCAGGCAGCATGCAGCAACAGTGTTCCTGCATAAAGAAGGCCCTGATAGGTCCAGAGCCCCCAAGAAGCCATTGTATGAAGCTGTGAAGGTGAAGTCTGGTTGGGTAGAGACCCCAAAATGTTTGAGAAGCCAAGCCATGAGATATCTGCCAGTAAGGCTACATACAGGGAGTGGCACAGGCCCAAGTGAAAGATGCAGGCTGCATACAGCAAAACTGGAGGGGCCAAGTCATCTAAGCCCTTTGGAAATAAAGTCCTAGACAATGGACAGGGAGCTGCAAAATTTGATGTTTTCCCTGCTAGTTTTCCATCATCTTTTGGTTCAGTATTTCCTGTCTATACATCCATTCTTTCCTTTTGGAATGGAAAAGTGTATTTAGTTCCATTGTATTTTCAAAGTATGTAATTTGTCTTTTGATTTGACAAGGGCTTATATGAAAGAGATTGCTTTGAGTTTCAGAAGAGACTTTGGACTCTCGACTTTTTGAACAGTGTGTTGAGACTGTTAAGGACTATGGAGACTTTTAAAGTTAGACTAAATGAATTTTGTCTTATGATATGATCATGAGCCTGTGGGAGCCATGGAGTGGAATGTGGTAGTTTGAATGAAAATGTCACCCAGAAATATTTTGGACACTTGGTGCCTAGTGTTGGGACAGTCATGAAACCTTTAGGAGATGTGTCAATGCTTGAGGAAGCACATCACTGGGGGCAGGATTGCAGAGGTCTTAAGCCTCTCATTGGATTCCCAGTATTTCTTGGCTTCTTACCCCTGTTTGAAGATGTGATGGATAAGTTTTCTGCTCCAGTTACCTCCTGCCATCATGCCTCTCCCAATATTATGAAGTCTTACCCCTCTGAAACTGTCCCGACCCGCAGGACACTTCTACAGTGGCGCACTGAGTGGGGGTCCTAGAAGGAATGACAAACAAGGAACATGAAGAAAGAGAGCAAGACAGTGTTCTGATCAAGCTCCATTTATTGAGTACACACAGCGTATATTTATAGTGGGCTCAGGGCGGGGGGAGTGGAAGGCGGGAATAGAGAAAAAGGAAGAGGGGCTCTGGTGGAATTTTCCACTAAGGGCTAATTGTCAAAGAGGGGCAGAGGGGTTTGTCTGAGAAGGCATGTGGTTAACATTTCCCAGGACTAACATCGGTAGTAAATATTTCTCAAGGCTGACTTGACTTGGGTCACAAGTTGTTTTCCCACATTCCTCAACCAGGTATTATCTTATAGAAACTTACAGAAAACCATTAAGACTGTCTTTTCTCAAGGCCATAAAGATATGTAGGAAACCATAAAGCTGCCATAAAGATGTTTTTCTTCTGGCCTTTTGGCTCCCAACAAACTACAGCAGCCTGGTGTTTCTGGGCGAGTCTGATGCCCTGTAACTCTCAGTAGCACTTACATCCTTCCTGGTTGATATCTATAGAGGTCAGTGCTAGCTTTTAACTCAAATGTTAAACATTTTAGCTGGTACAAATCAATGTCATATATGAATGGGGAGTAGTATGGCTTTGCTTTATATTCAGATAATGTGCAGTCATCAGATGACAGCAGTTGACATGACTATCACCTTGGCCGTGACTTGATTTTGTTGGGAACATGAAAATTCTCTTTAATAGCAGTTTGAAGTATTTATTTCATTTTTAATCAACCATACTTTTACTACTGCACTATAGAATTTAAGAAGTTCTGTGTCTCTTCCAAATGTACCAAATAATTGCTAGCCATTTCCCCTCCATCCCTCTGTGCTCTGTACCTTTTCTGCACTCTGGTAACCACAGTTTTCTCTGCCTCTTTGAGGTCACCTTGAATTTGCAAGAATAATGAAATTGTGCAAGATTCTGTTCTTTGCGACTAACAGTTTTCATCAATTATGGCTGGTAAGAGAGAAGTGAGCCAAGAAGAGCCCGAAAACCAGCTTTCATACCAGGGTGTTTGTGAATCTCTTTCCTTTTTTCTTTTGTCTAGACTTTCTCTTAAAATTTTCATACTATCCCTTACTGCCCCTGTTTTGTCTATATAAAAGCAGCATTCTTCTTTTAGTGCTGCACATAA
>NW_008343971.1:681405-712278 GCF_000622305.1 Nannospalax galili
AATTGTAATATGACATTTTTTGTATGTTTTAGGCTTGCCAGGGGAGGGGGGGCATGGACCATAGGTATAGAGACAGTGGCATTGAAGGATACAGGGGATAAAGAGATAGTAGTAGTAGAAACAAGATTTTTGGCTGGAGGTGGTTTGGTAGGAGCAGGAACAGGAGGAGCAATTAAGACAGGGTTAGGTCCTATTGGAATAGGTTTATGTTGATTAAAGGGCTCTTTGAGAAGTTTAATTTTAAATGTGAGTCCATCATCAGAGCCGTCTTTATACAGAGTGAGCCCCCAGGAATATCCGTGTTCCCAATCTGTGGCCCGCTTCCCTGGTTCAGTAAAAGTAATTTTTAGGGTATTGCACCATTGGTTCTTACAGGTGGAGGTCACTAGAGTGCGCCAGAGACCGGCACTGTATTGGGGGATGGGAGTATTGTATTGGACGTTAATATAGTCCCATGAAGACAAGGGTTTCCAGTATGTATCCCCCGTGGTCTCACATTCCCATGAATGACAATAGAAGGAACCGGAACCTCCACATGTATATTGAGCTTGTTTGGATCTGTGATTGCCTGGGCAGACATAAAAGGGCTGGAATTTAAGTCCTGCTCATTGTTCTGAATTACCATACCCTATTCGACCATGAGAATCAGTAGCGAGGCCGAAATCAGGGTTGGGTCTTTGGGGTGGCTTAGTTTTAAAGTGTGCTTCATAGTTTTCAACGTCCCAGGGGTAGCCAATACCCAGAGCCAACTGACAAATATCTGGAAATAGGGCAGGCCATGGCTGAGTGTTAGTAAGAGTAGAGACAGCCCATACAGGCTTCCCCTGTCCATTAAGGACCAGCCACGTATAGTTCCAGGTAGTGTGAGTGCTTGAAAGGGTTCCTAGAGCCGTGACCGGGGAAAGGTATGTGAGGAAAGTTACCACCGACCACATTTTGTTGAATTGGACTGTAGTTCTCTGATGACCTTGAGGCAGATCAGCACAGGAATGAAGACGCAGATGATGAATGTGAAGGCGATGACAGCAGCCAGCAGTTTTTATCCAATGTGATTCATGTGTCCTCTTTCCTGTGGGGCTAAGAAGAAAAATTTTCCTTTCTCAAGGAGTCTCATCCTCCCTGGAAGAGTTTTCATTAATCTGTTTTACCAGTCTCTCTGGGAGCCATCTAGCAGCGTCATGTTGCTGCGAGTATATGCACACTGATCCTCTTCCCCAGATCAAGACTGGGTCTGGCCCGTGCCATTTGGATGTGAGGGGATCTTTCCACATTGCCTTTGCATAGCCATTTTTTGTATCTGAATGCCAGAATCGATCAGCTGCAGAATTCCCAGAGGTGTCTAGCTGTAGAAAGTTGAGGATGAACAAGGCATGGTCTAAAATCCTGCGTGGGGAGCTTTTTGAGGGGTGAAGAGGACTATTTTTTATTTTCTGAAGTGTAGCCTTGAGTGTCTGGTGAGCACGTTCTACTATTCCCTGACCTTGGGGATTGTATGGAATGCCAGTGACGTGCTTGATGTGGAATTGTGCACAGAAGGTTTTGAAAGACTGGGAAGTGTACCCAGGACCATTGTCTGTTTTGATTTTATGGGGTTTGCCCAAGACAGTGAAACATTGAAGCATATGGGTTATGACATTTTTTGATGTTTCTCCGGGCTGTAAAGTAGCATAAATAAAACCACTAAATGTATCTATAATTACATGAATATATTTAAGTTTTCCAAATTCAGAGAGGTGGGTGACATCCATCTGCCATAGTCCAGGTTAGGATTTTGGAACTTTGTTTAGGATTGTCTTTTTGACCAATTCCTTTTAGATGAGTTATAGAAATTGTGCAAGGCCACTCTCGAGGCCAATGTTTTTCTGAGATGACTGTAGCATCTGCCCCAGTGTCAATAAGGCCATGGAAGAGCTTGCCTTCTAGATATAAGGAAAGCATAGGTCTCTTAGCATCAATTTGTTGTGTCCAATATATATGTGGAAACATGTTATCCATGCAACTGCATTTATTCATAGGGAGCAGTGCAAGCACAGCTATTGGGTCTCCTTTGTTAATTTTTATTGGCCCAGTTGTAGCAATGGCCAGGGGGGTAATTGGCCCTGTAAAATCATTGTCTATCATTCCTGGTGCTATTTGGAGGCCTTTAGAAAGCATATGGTCCCTTCCAATAATGATCCCTGAAAGTCCAGAAGGGAATGGCCCGTGGACATCAGTTGGAATAGGCTGGTGGCCTAAGCCTGGTGTTAGTATTGTAGAGGAGGAGGCACAGAGGTCCAATCGCATGCTTCCCAGGATTGCTCTAAGGAAGATGTCGATCCCTTGGTCTGATTTTGGGGGGCAAACCTGATAGCCCCAGGGTTCGTCCTGCCCAGTGAAGATGTCGGGGCCCAGGGCTGGCCCCGCTGGAAATTTCCCTGCTGGTGACTAAGGGGTTTCCCTTCCACATCTGTCCTGGAGCGACACTCATTAGCCCAATGAAATCCTTTCTTGCATTTGGGGCATATAGTTTTAGGATGATCCCTGGCTGGTCACAGTCCCGTAGGGCATTCTTTAGAGAAGTGCCCAGGTTGTTTGCAATTGAAGCAAGTTTTGTCCCTAGTAAAATTTTGAAAGGCAGCTCCTATCGCGAGGCCCATTGTATGGGCTGTCCCAATTCCTGAACATAGTTTAATGTAGTCAGAAAGGAGGCCCTGCCTGTGGGGCCTGATGGCTTCTTGGCATGCTGAATTAGCATTTTCAAAGGCCAGATGTTTTACAAAAGCACTTTCTTCTGATTCCCCAGCTATCCTTTCAGCCGCACTTGTAAGGCGACTGATAAAGTCAGCGTATGACTCATCCGGTCCCTGGTGTATTTTTGCCAAGGAGGAAGTAGCCGGCCCTTTAGGGAGGAGATGGCGCCAAGCTTTAAGTGCCGCATTGTGAATTTGGGCCAGGAGGCTGGGGGGGAAGGCTGCCTGAGCTTCATTATCATCATAGGGACTGCGACCTAAAAGTTTATCTCTGGTCCAGGTGCGTGAGCCCTTGTTTTCTTTATTACGTTGGGCCGTCTCCCTGCAGTTCTCTGCAAAGTCTGTGCACCACAGCACATAGTCCCCTCCTGACAAAACAGCTGGGGTCAAAGAGAGCCAATCATTTGGTGTCAGCCAGGTCTCACTTATATTTTCAAGGAGGGTTAATGTAAAGGGAGCAGTGGGGCCATAATCGGCCACAGCTGCCTTCAATTCTTTCAAGTCTCTAAGTTTTAATGGGCTATACCCCTTTTGTTTGGATCTAGGTCTAGTTTTAGGCTTAGTCTCATCTTCGGACTCACTCTCGCCATCACTTTCGCTTTCATTTCCTGAATGAGGGCAGGAATCAGGGGCCTCAGGCTCCAGTTCCTGGTTTTCATTTCTCTGGGTCTCCTGGCTTCGGGTGACTGGGAAGGTTAAAATGGGGCTTTTGACTTTATTTGATCTCATTTTTTTATTTTTGTTGTCCCTGGGAAGGGACAAGGAAGACAATTCAGCATCGAGAGCGCGAATTTCTTTTAACAATTGTAGATGTTCTCTCTTTTGTTCAAGAATGTTACGGAGAGAGGAAACATCTTGAGTAAGGGATATTTTTGCCTGACGGAGGCTCTTTTCTTGTTTTGTGTCTTTTGAGAGTGGAGGGCAATAAGGTGGTGGGGAGGTGCCTTTCTCGGGTCTTTCTCGGGGTCCTGTGCCTCTGTGTTAGTATACTGGGTGAGGCTAGGATAAATTGCCTTTACAGTAGGAATGTCTTTTGTTTCATTAACTCGGTCTAAATCGGGCGGGGCATCAGCGCCAAGGTCCCTGAAGTCAGGGTTAAGAGTTTCATTTTTAAGCTCTCCGTAAGGGGCTGTTGGTGCAGTCATTCCTCTAAGGGCTTCCTCTCCTTTATTAATGACTTTCTGGATGTCAGGGTCTAATTGAGGAGCTCTTAGAATCTCCTGGATCAGATTCCAGTAGGAAAATGCTGTCACAGGAACCTTTTCAGGCCTGAATGTCTGATAATCTTTTAATGCATCTCCCACTCTATCCCATTTTTTGGCATTTATTGTTCCCTCAACAGGAAACCAGGGGCAGGTGTCATGGATGAAAATAAAAAACTGTTTTAAATCTTTTCCTGAGACCTTAATTCCTCGTGCTCTGAGAGACTCCTTGAGCCCCTGAACAAACTGTTCCTGGGAGCTAGAAGTATTGCCCATGCCTCTTAAATATCGCCCCTGCATGAGCTTCGCTGGTCGGTATTTGTGCTGACACACATCAAAGAGACCCGGTCACCTTGTTGTAACTGTAGGTCTCCGGTGGATGGCTTAGGAGGAACAATACACCGGTCTTCCTACTCAAAACAGGCTGGCAGATCTTGTCAGAGACTGGGGTTCCTACCTTCAAAGGGACTGATACTGAATGCTTGTTTGTGTGTAATGCGTCGGTTTGTCTTTCCAATGCAATCTGTCTCACGGCGGTTGACCGTGACGATCCTGAGAATGATCTGTCTCACAGCGGTGGACTGTGGCGATCCTGAGACTGATCTGTCTCACAGCAGTAGACTGTGGCGATCCTGAGACCGATGTGTCTCACAGCAGTGGACTGTGGAGATCCTGAGGGGGTTGCCTGCACAGGCCAGTTGGGGGAACCGACGTTCCTTCTGGATCTCCCCGCTCTTCTCTTGAGCTGGACTCGTGCCCCACGTTGGGCGCCAGGAATGTCCCGACCCACAGGACACTTCTACAGTGGCGCGCTGAGTGGGGGTCCTAGAAGGAATGACAAACAAGAAACACGAAGAAAGAGAGCAAGACAGTGTTCTGATCAAGCTCCGTTTATTGAGTACACACAGCTATATTTATAGTGGGCTCAGGGCGGGGGGAGTGGAAGGCGGGAATAGAGAAAAAGGAAGAGGGGCTCTGGTGGAATTTTCCACTAAGGGCTAATTGTCAAAGAGGGGCAGAGGGGTTTGTCTGAGAAGGCATGTGGTTAACATTTCCCAGGACTAACATTGGTAGTAAATATTTCTCAAGGCTGACTTGACCTGGGTCACAAGTTGTTTTCCCAAATTCCTCAACCAGGTGTTATCTTATAGAAACTTACAGAAAACAATTAAGACTGTCTTTTCTCAAGGCCATAAAGATTTGTAGGAAACCATAAAGCTGCCATAAAGATGTTTTTCTTCTGGCCTTTTGGCTCCCAACATGAAACTATAAGCCAAATAAACTTTTCTTGCTATAAGTTGCCTTGTTCATTGTGTTTTATCACAACATAGAAAAGTAACTAATACATATATTTTCTAATTAATGTGTCTTCATAGTTGACTATACCTACTTTTATTTATGAATTTCAGATCTCATATGGAGTATGTAAAAAATAATCTGAATTGGACTGGAGAGATGTCTCAGTGGTTAAGAGTACTGACTGCTCTTGCAGAAGACCCTGGTTCGTATCCAGCACCCACATGGTGGCTAATAACCTTCTTTAACTCCAGTTCCAGGGGATCTGAATCTCTCCTGTGACCCCCATGTGTATTACACAACACAGGTGCACTTAAATACATGCAGGCACTCAAACACATAAAAATAAAAATCTAAAGTTAACATTTCTTTTAGTGACATTACTAAACATGTACATATTTTTAAGACCTTGACACATGTTGACAAATGGTTTCCAAAAATATTATAAACTATTAAAATCTTTTATTTTTCACAAATGATCCTAGCACCTAAAAGTCTTTGAAAACTTACTTGATGATAAAATCTGACTTGCCTTAACTCTGTGAATATCAGAGCTGTTCTGAAATGATGTGACTCAAAACATTAAAACCTTACAGACACAATGACTAACAACACACCTACAAATGGATCAACTGAGTTTATTAGTTTATCAAGGAAGAATCTGCCTCAGTTTGGACCATTGGGAGGCACAGCTCAAAGTAGTTAAGAAGAATCTAACTAAAATACATGGGCTTTTTGTAGGTGATTTAGGCGTGTAGTCTAAGGATGGTGTGGAATTACCTCTGGCATTTATGTTGTATAAAAACATAAATGGGATGTTTCTAATGGGATGTCTCAATAATCTTGACAAATTTACAGGAAGGGTGCACTACCATGTGAATGAAATTTCATCAATAAATAATTAAATTTAACCACGTTTTTATTTTTATTTAACTAAAGCACTGTGACACCCTATCATGGTTCCAAAGTGGTGTTGTCTGTGGCCTGTACTTTGTGACAGTGATTAGGTACAAAAATAGTAAAATAAAAAGACCAACTATGAATACTGATCCAGCTTCTGGATGGGCAAGGTTCTTTCTTTTTATATTCACAGAGACTCATTATTAATGTTATTGGCTCTAGTTTTTTTAATCTCCATAAACTGTGCTATAGAATTAATAAAGTGTTCACAGGGTGGTACCTCAGAGACCGCTGGGGGGTAAAAATCATCTTGACTTTTTAACATTAGGAAAAATAATTGAATTTTAATATACATTCGTCCCCTGGCTTTCAAGATAAAAGTGCTGAACCTGTAGAATTTCACAATTGTATGGACAAAAAAACTGGAAGGGGTATTGTATTGCAGACTCATCAGCTTTGAGTATCCTGACTTTTGGAAAAATTACTTTATAATAGAAATGAATTGTCATATGTAATTACCTACTAGATGTCCATGAAGTTCTAATACTGACATAGAGTATCAGAACAGTAATTTTCCATGATCATGGCTTCATATGGCTGCCCCCTTCCTCATCTCTGTCTATGGTCACTATGTGATAGCCCAGCCTTCTCAAGGTCACTTCACTCATTTCCTCTACATGTTCTATCATGCAGCTGAAATAGACAGAAGGTAAGAGTATTTGCTGTGCCAGCATGAAAGCATAAGTTTTTCCCCAGAACATAAGTTAAAAACCAAAGCATGGACATGCATGCCTATAACCCCAGCATTGGAAATGGAGCAAAGTAGATCATGGGAGCTCACTAGTCAGCCAACCTAATCAAAATGGTGAAGTTAAGTTTAATAAGAGACCTTTTCCTAAAAGAATAAGTTTGAGAGTACTACAGACATATATCCAGTATTCTCCTTTGTCCTCCTCATGCCTCTATACAGACTCACACATATGCATACAATATACCACACACACACACACACACACACACACACACACACACACACACACACACACTTATTAAAATTAACTAATAAAAGCACTTTTGTGGTAGTCTATGTAGCTACCAGTGATCCAAAAATCAAATAAGGTAATAACATATCTAGATGTGATTTGACAAGTGCAATTCCCCCAGCATCACACTCTTAGTTTGAGACCTAGGAGGCCAGCGTTGGAGGCTAGCAATCTGCAGCATATGAATGTTGCTCTGATAAAGCATGCAGTATGCATACATCCCCCTGGAGCCAGAGAAGCAAATCAATTATGAGCTTCTCTCCTAGCCATCAACACAATTGACAGAAAGTCTGGGTGAGGATATTTGTATTCAAGAAAGCCTTGCTGTCCTGAAACACATTTGTATGCACCTAACAATGATAATACAATGCTTTTTTAAAGATTTTATTTTATGTTTAATTATGTTTATTTGTGTGGGAATATACCCATTGACTGCAGGTATCCATGGATGCCAGGCATCAAATCCCCTGAAGCTGAGGTTACAAATGATTGAGGCCTCTGATATGAATGTTGGGTAATGAACTTGGGTCCTTTCAATAGCATCAAGCCCATTTAACTTTTGAACCATCTCTCCAGCCCTTGTAGGATAATTTTTAATATGCAGCATTAGTGTCAATGCTGGAGTGTGGAGATTAGAATTAATTTTTCATCTGTGATCTTAAAAATATGATTATCTATGAAAAGCTTTCATGGCATGCATTCTTATTAAGATGAATTTCTTAAATGGAACTTCAGAGTGGGAAGCAATATGTAGATATGTAGATAAAGGCTGTTAAAATGACAACTTTATTTCAATTCTGCCTTTGGAGCACTTTGGACTGTCACCTAAACTGATAAGGAAAGAAAGTTTATGCTACCATATTTGGCACAAGATTTTATCTCTGTGGTTCCTCACAGGAGAGTGGTAAGGGCCCATGTAGAGCCAGTGCAGAAAAAGATAGTGAAAAGAAATTCTGCATTCTTCAACTGGACATATAGAAGGAGGGAATGGAAACGGTGTGCAGATAGAAATGAAAACACACAGAGAAGAGCCAGAGTTAGAGGCAAGGCAGTGGTAAGAATCTCAACTGTATAGCGCAGACCTGCCTGGAATTTACTATGTAGCTCAGGATGTACTTAAACTTATGGGAATTCTATGTTTGTTTCTCATGTGCTGGTGTTACAAGCATAAGCCACCCTTCCTTTTCTTAGAGCAAATATCAGTCAAATAGTCCTTAAAATTTTACCCTTTGTGCCTAATCAAAGAGCAAGTTAGAATTATTCCTGTCTTTTGCCACTTTTCATTCTCATATGCGTAGTTCTAGAGTGGAGCTAGGCAAAAACACAACACTTAGAAAAGAAGAACACAGGTAAATGACATTCACAAGAACTTACACACAAACACACACACACACACACACACAGAGAGAGAGAGACGTAAAATGGCAAAATTGCATTAATGCAAGAGTATCACACACAAATTAGTTTTGTTTCTCTGTCAGCGATGACTATTTTATATATAGTCACATAAAGAGGATGGAATAGTTAGGAATTTGCCTTTCTACTTTCTTCTAAATCAATTCTTTTTGTTTTATTCAGGATCTCTTATAGCCTATGCTGACCTCACACTGACTATGGATTTTAGGATGGCCTTGGAATTCCTGACCTTCCTATTTCCACCTCCCAAGTGTTTGGATTACAGGCATAAGCAATGCTTTGCTCCCACATAAACAATTCTAATTTCATGAAATCTTACTCTTTTTCACTATAGATATGTTTTAAACTAAATATTATTTAACTTTTATTTCTTTTTAAACATTAATCAAATATGTAATGGGGAAAAGCAACCCTTATTCATTGTCTGTAGAAGTGTAAACTAGTGCATCCACTATAGAAATCATGTGGAGTTTCTCAAAAAGCTCAAAACTGACCTACCATGC
This sequence comes from Nannospalax galili, assembly GCF_000622305.1. Lineage (NCBI taxonomy): Eukaryota > Metazoa > Chordata > Mammalia > Rodentia > Spalacidae > Nannospalax > Nannospalax galili. The sequence continues at coordinate 690,495 of NW_008343971.1, forward strand.
AATACATCAGTACCAATCCTTGGATTAAACCTAAAGGAATCTGCATCTTACTACACACTCATGTTTATTGCTACTCTTTTCACAGTTGCATAGAAATGAAATCAGTCTAGATGTCTATGGACAAATGAATAGTGAAAACTTGTACATATATAATGATATTTTATTGAGTCATAAAGAAAAATGAAATTTTCACCAAAACTGATGAAATCAGAAAGCATTAGTTTAAGCAAGGAAACCCAGGCTAAGAAAGACAATGACATATATTATCCCTCATATGTGAATCTGAGTCTCGGTGGTGGTCTAGTGGCTAGGATTCATATGCACATAGTAGCATCCATCTCTAAAGTATTCATGCCAAGTAAGGGATAAATACTGGTGAAAGCTAAGAAAATAGAAAGGGGCACATGAAACTGGGATTTTTAAGAAAGACCCTAATTGGGGAATGGGCAGGAAGCACAAAGTGAAAGGAACCATAGTGGGAGTTAAAGCTACTAGATAAAGTTCCTGAGCTGGAATGCTTGATGTTATGAAGATACAACTACTTATCAAACTGAGTTTTAGATGTAGTGCAATATACATTTTGGTATTAATGACCCCCAGGCCAATTTTACATTTAAATAAATTTAAAATTTAAATTTTTTATTCATTATGTATACTTTTTAAGTTTTGTGTATTTCATATAACAAACCTTATCCAAATTTAGACCCCTCCCCATCTGCACCCCTCATAACTAGCCCCATGGATTTCATGCATTCTGTCATATAGGTTAAGTCCTATCCAGTCAAGCATTTGTATCCAGATGCCCCTCCGTGCAAGTTCACCTATTGGAGTCTAGTCAGCTGATCACGACTCACTCTATTAAAGATCATCTCTGCCTCCCCCCATAGTAGCCCATTGGCAATAGTTCCTCTCCTAAGGTTGGGACTGGCTGCCTGTTTCCCCAGTTCTATGCTGGGTTTTTGTCTCATTAAGTCAGCATGCTGTCCCCATTGTTGCAAGTTCAGATGAGCAAGTTCTCAGAGACCTGAAAGCCTCTGTTTCCTTTTGATCATGCATCAATCCTGGCTTTTAGAGTCTTTCCATGCCTTCTTCCACATTGGTCCCTGAGTCACATGTAAGATTTAGTGTAAGAGTCCTATGCAGGACTCTGCAGTCTCGTATTCTCTATACCTTGGTCAGTTGTGGTCCTTTGTGTGCATCACACTCTGTTGCATGAGGAATGAGGAAGCTTCACTGGTGAGAGTTGAGGGATGATTAGTATTCTCTCTAATTCCTCCCCTCCCCCAATTCTGCTATGTTCCATGAGCCTTAGCTGTCGAGGTTTCATATAATCTCTGTGTGTGACCAGTTGTGGAACTGTGTAATAGTCTTCATCTGTTGCAAAAAGAAATTTCTTTAAAGAGTGGCATATGATAACTGTAAGAACTGAAGTAAATTCTCTCTTTCCATCATGTGTATTCTAAGGATTGAACTCAGGTTTTAAGGCTTGACAGTAAGTACCTTTACTAGCTGAGCCATTTCACTGACCCCTAAAACAGATTTTAAAATTCATATGCAATTCAGGATATACCAGTATCAAAATTTCTTTTTGAGAAAAATCAGAATCAGAATTCATACTTCTCATTAGCCAAACTTACTACCAAGGTTTAAAATTCAAACATCTGCTGTAGATCTAGTTCAGAATATTCACTTACTATTCACTTACAGATCTAGTCAGAATATTCACTTACTATTTATCAGACCCTGGGTTAAATCACTAACATTACCCAAAGAAGAGAAAATTCAAAAACAGTGCCATATTGTTAGAGGGATAGGCATACAGATGACTGAGGTTTAATTGAAACTCCAGGAAAAAAAAAAAAACTACATTCAGGATAGCCAATTGATTGTCAATGAGAGTGACAAGATCTTTTAATGAAGAGGAAATGGTAACTTTAGTCAGATGATAAATGAGAAATAAAGAAATAAATATCTAGGAATTCTGATGAACATCCACTGGCAAAAGAATGAAATAAAATTATCCCATGCATTTAAAACTCTTGGTGAATCAAGTAGCTAAATATAAGAACTAGAACTATAAAAGTCTCAGAAAGGCTGACCGGTGACACATCTGACAGAGGTTTAATATCCAGAATATATAAAGAACTCAAAAAAACAACTCAGAAACCAAATGATCCAATTAAAAGATGGGCTAAAGATCTAAACAGAGAGTTCTCAAAGGAAGAAATAAAAATGGCTAAAAAACATCTCAAAAGTGTTCAACATTTTTAATAATTAGTGAAATGCAAATCAAAACCACCCTAAATTATCACCTTATCCCAATCAGACTGGCTAGGATCAAGAGAACAAATGATACCAAATGCTGGTGAGGATGTAGAGAAAGGGGAATGCTCATTCATTGCTGGTGGGATTGCAAACTTGTGCAGCCTCTATGGAAAACAGTGTGGAGAACTCTTAACGACTAAAAATGAACCTACCATATGACCCGGTTATACCACTCCTTGGCATATACCCAAAGGACTCATCCTATTTTAGAGACACTTGTAGAACTATGTTTGTTGCTGCTCTTTTCACAAAAAATAGATGGAAGCAAACTAAATGTCCCTCAACTGAGGTGTGGTTAACAAAAATGTGGTATATTTACACAATGGAGTTCTATTCAGCATAAAGAAAGAGGAAATAATGAAATTTGCGGGTGGATCTAGAAACTGCTATACTAAGTGAAGTAACACAGACTCAGAAAAACAAACAACATATGTTCTCCATCATAGTGGATCCTAGCACCAAATCCTTTTAAATTCCAGGTCCTTTTAGTAAGATGATGCTATACAGCAGTCCCTTCTGCATGAAATAACTACCATTATCACGACTTCAGCTGAGTCTGATGGCTAAACATGGTCCCAATTGGGCTTGCTGACCGTTATGCTCACCAAATGCCTTAAAACAGAGCTGGGGAGATGGTAGGTAGTGCTTTCCACTCAGGCGTGAGGGCTTGAGCTTGATCCCCCCCCCCATAATACACATGAATATAAACAGAGTGTAGTAGTACACTTATAATCCTAATGTTGGGGAGGCAAGACACGTGGATCCTTGGGATTCATTGATCAGATGGAGACAGGGGTGTCCCTGGGGTTCATTGGCCAGCTATTCTAGTCAAATTGGGGTCACCAGGTGGCAGTGAGACACTCTGTCTCAATAAAACAAGGGGAACAGTTCTAAAGGAACAAACCTAAAGTTGGCCTCTGCCATCCACATGTACACAACAAGCACACTTACCCACCCATGCTTGAACACACATATACAAACGCTAACACAAAAATGTACCAGCAGTATTTTGATTTATTATGTTACTGCCTCCAAATCCAAGTATGTAAACACTACAAAGTACATGAATGCAGCAATTTAGACATCCCATCTTTAAAAGCAAAGACATAACGGAAGCTCATGCTCCGTTGATATATCTCCCACCTGTTGATATAGTTAGCAATCACATTACGCCTTATGATAAATCTTTTTATACACTTACCCTAAACTTGGAGATGGAAAATAGAATTGAAAATGGAAGCTCAGTGAGCAATTTCAATCTCTTTCCATGGTTCAGCTCTTTCCCTTTATGATAATTCTCCCCTACTAGATACACAATAGCTACATCAATTTGTTTAGAAATAGTAGCCCATTTGAACTCACTGTCTTGTCTTGAGGATTCAGGAGTAATGTTATCTTTCTCTTCCCGTATGATGTTTGCTAGGTGCATAGTTCCCACCTAATAAATCCCTCTCTGAGACTTTCTGCTACAGGATCAATGTCCTAAGACTCTATGAATGTCCTGGGCATAACATTTCCTAGATCTGCACAGGCTTTCACCTCAGGATACTTCCATTTATCAGTGTCATCTATAAAATCCAGAAGTTTCAATCTCAGTAATTGTAACTATGTCTATTTCTTTTACAATTTGCCAGCGAAGGCTCTGCTTCAGTGAGTTACAGACAGGATCACACAATGTAATTTTATACGCAGTCTGACCAGAACTGAGCTAGCCATTAAAATCAACTCTGATATGAGCACCCACAGCACAAATCCTCTATGCCTCAGGCTGTTCTTCTTGCTATTCTTTGAGCAGCATTTCCTCATGCCGACCACCCACTATCTGCCTTATTAAAAGGAAATAGTTTCCCTTTGAAAACACCTTTATATTTTTCTCCACCTCTCATCTGCATGACTCACTGAAAGTTTGCCCTGCCTGCATTGACTCTCCGAGTCTGACATGTTCACTTTCCCCTCTTTTCTTGTTTTCTCAATACTTTTCAGAGAAAAAAACGTTAAGCATTGCTTATTGCAGTGTTTCAGAAAACACTGACCTACCTACATGTGCAGATAGAGCACACATTTCTTAGAGGCAAAGACTCCCTCAGTGAGTCTTATTTACTAAGCATTATGTGCAAAATGCTTGAGTCCACACAAGGTTTTCTCAAATACTTGTGCCTCTTCTACATTGCAATCCTTCCTCAAAACCACACTGAATAAAAAGTAACTTATCTTTTAAGTATAAAATTACTATTTATCATATTCTCAAGTCTTCCATTTTGTATTGATATTTTAATGAATATTTGTGAGAATGTGTGGGGAAATTCTGTTCTCTCAATACTGCTAGTTTGAATCTGTTTGTACTGGTCCTTCTCCCCCTCACCACTAAGAATGTCTAGCTTATAGTCATGGATCCTGTGGATAGGATGTTACCATGGCAATGCAGGAGATAGATATGAACCAGAAGGAAAGGGGGAATGCAAAAACAACTAGAGCTCTGACTTATTCTCTGGGGACTGGGTACAGATGCCTAGCTACCAAACAGAAGAGACAAGCAAAGAAATAATGGTGTGTATGCTTAGTTTTGTGATATTTGGTAAGGGACAAGGATGAACTCAAGTTGTCTTTGCCCTTCCTTGACATTCTTCCCCTATCGAAATGTTAGATACAGGAAGGGCAGCAGCAACTAACACAGAAGATGCCAATTATTTGTTAGGTGATAGTGGGTTTTACAGATTCTTAAAGATGAATGACTCACAGACTGTTATAAAACCAACAGATTCTCTCCTTTCCCCTCAGGCCTTGTAAGTGCATTCAGTTTTCCAATCACTTTCCCTGACTTAAATCCTTAATTTAAGTTGCAGGAACATGAACCAGTGATTAAGGCACACGGTCATGAATAAATGTGATTACAAACCAAAGAAAGCACTTTTTAAAAGGGCATAAGCATAGACTTCCTAACAGGCTTCTATACAGCTGTTGTTCTTTCTTGGACTTCCTCTCCCAGGTCTCCAGTGTGAATCAGCACGCAGAATCTGCAGGAGGTCCTGAAGTCTGTAAACTTAAATCTGCTTTAGATTTTTTTCTAAAATGACTTTTATCATTTTTTTTCTATAACACATGTCACTAAATGACATGATTTACTATTATTGTCTTTTTTATATACTTCTCAGGAGGTTGTGACTTCAAGGGGCTGGTTTAGTTAGATGCCTCCTGTTAATTTAACTACTGCATACATAAGAGTAGGCTTAAAGAATTGGGATTTATTTTTGCCTCTTCAAAGGAGAGACCACTTAAGCAGAACTGAAATGAAACACTGAGTCTACTTTACTGACCACAGAAGTACTGGCTGATCTTCCAACATTACACAACTCTCTGTTGGTTTCTCCAGTGAATTTCTATGTTATTAGAATGAAACTTTCTCAACCATTATATTTCTTGATATTATGAGACAATTTTTAGTCTTTTTTATATTGGTCATTTTTGTGTCACATTGAACAAATTAATAACCCAAAATACTTAAAAGAGGATATTTATTTTTGGCTCATGGTTTCAGGGGTTTCAATCCATCATGGAAAGGAAAGAACTCTCAGGGAGTGGGAGGTAGTGAGGAAACAGAAAGTAGACTGAAACCAAATGCAGGTCTAAACTCAAAGACTCACCTCCATTGACCCTCTTCTACGAACCGGCCCCCACCTGCTAATGGATTCACAGTCTCCTCTGGTTTCTAGGGAAGAGGATTAATGAAGAACTGATGCCCTAGCTGTATTCAAACAATGCCATTTTATAAATTCTGTGTTCATATATAATATACTCCTCTACCAAAACAAGCTTTAAAACTATGTTATCTCCTGGTTTCGTCGATACCTAGACCCTAAAAATATGAATTACCATTTTATAAATGCTATATTCATTCAGTTCAGATAACAGCACAGATGCAGGCATGCCCAACATATGACTGATGGGTAAGGTTCATCCCAAGATAGCTATGAATGTGAGCCAACACATTTGTAGACCACAGCATCATGTCACAATGCCAAAGGTTAGGTATCCCTGGTCAGTGAAAGAGAGAGGAGCAGGGGAGAACTATCATTCAAGGAGAAAAAGAGTTAAAAGCATCCAGATGAAGACTGGTAACATAGTACAGCATAATAGCAGACTTTGTCTAGTATGCACGAGGCCTTAGCTTTGATCTTTCACAAAATGAAAACAACCAAATATGTACCAGTTGGAGACTTACTGAGAATATTTGGGGGGAGGTATGTTCATGGACTAGAATACTAAACAGACAAAAACCATATTTCGCACTGAAAATGATTAAATTTGTAAGCTACGTGCTTTGGCTTTCCAGACGTCTCAGCAGGAAAAGATGCTTACCTCTAAATCTGACAACCTGAATTCAATACCTGGAACTCTCATAGTGGAAGGAAAGAATGGATATTTGCAAATTGTCCTCTAAACTAGACAGGTACCCAGTGGCATGAGCACCCACATACAAATATCAATCAATCAAGCAATCAGTCAATCAATAAACCAATAAATAAATAATAAGGGGTAGATTCCTTGTCTTTACCTGAATAAGTGCATAGCATATCTATCCTAGTTTATGCTATAGAGAAATTTGTTTTTGAGCTTTGTAGTATTGTTGTGCAAAATATGTTATTTTCTTTATGTACTCTTTTGCCCACTTTGGTGTTGTTAATATGTGCACTCTCTAATATTTCTGAGGAAAATTGATAATTGCATGTTCTATGAATATCTATTCTTTGAACTTTAGATTTATGTTATCTCTCAGTATTTTTCCATTCTACTTTTATCCAAGCCTGTGTGAGAAGCGGTGGAGGTATGAACAATGGTGCCCTTCTCTACTAGCATTTAGAACTCCCAAACTGCTCCCCAACAGAGAAACCCCTTTAGTGACACACAGCATGAGGATAATCTCCGCAAAAAGACCTGACTTGCTCCTCAAACCAACCAGAAGGCCTTTCACTAAATAAAGCGTTGATTTCAAGGAAACTTACTGCTCCCCCCGTTCACTTGTTTCCTGATGACTTAACATTACTCCCATACATCTTGTGCTGTTAATTGATGAGGGTCTGGTATGTTCACAGCAAGGCTCCAACACATTACCTCTTTTACCACATTTCCTTCAAGAGAAAGTAGAACAAGTAAGATGATGGACAGTTGATTCATCAGACTGGTATCTCGATGCAGAGATAGAAACAACCACCAAAACCTTGCTTTAAAGATATGACACATTTAGCACACTATCCTGTACTCTGAGTGCCTGTCTCCTTCTTAACTTTGAAGATTTGTTGCCTTATAAAATAATACTGAAATTTTTCTGTGAATATGCATCTTGTGATTTTCATTCACAGTATCTAAAATGGGAGGGATTAGCATGGGGATGTTATTTAGGTCATAAAAGCCTAAAGGTGAAAAGGGAAAGGAGTAAAAGGAAAGTTGGGTGGCTTGGAAATTACTTTAATTTCTCTACTTTGTATATATTTACTACAATATATGTATACAGTTTATATACTTTAAATGAAATTCTTGGGCCTGGAGAGATGGCTCAATGGTTAAGAGCACTGACTGCTCTTGCAGAGGACCTGGGTTCGATTCCCAGAACCCACAAGGCAGCTATGAACCATCCTTAATTCCAGTTCCAGGGGAATCCAAAGCCCTCTTCTGATCCATGGCATTGCACGACACAGGTGCACTCACATACATGCAGACAATACACTCATAGACATAAAATAAAAATAACAAAATTGTTTCAAATAATTTCTTGACACCCATTATCTACTATCATCAAAGTATAATGAACTTTTATGAAAAGTATAATATGTAGAATTCATTGGGTGAATAACACAAATGAAGAGGGAAAGAGTTGGTGAGAATGGATAATAATCTACGGAGGAAAATCTAAATAAAATGAAATGAAGTTTACCAAACACTCATTAGCTTTTGTTTGACTTTTACCAGAGTTAGGAAAGACAGATCGAGTTCTGGTTTTATCATTCTAGTGTCTTTGTTTTCTTGCTTGGCCCGATGTTGTCAGCTATGCTTTATCTGTACATTCTTAGTACTTACAATGCAGCCAGATGCAGATGTTCTTAATAATAATTATGTATAGGGCCTTGGGAGAATGCACAGTCAGTAATTTGCTTACAGCATAAGCATGATGATCTGAGTTCAGGTTCCTAGTACCCACGTACAAAGCCTACTGCTTGAGGTAGAGACAGGCAGATCTGAGTCTGCTGGCCATATAACATAGCCAAACGAGTGCACTCCAGGTGCAGTGAGAAATGCCATCTCACAAAAATAAGGTGGAGAGTAATTGAGGAAGGCACGTGACATTGATATCTGGCCTTCACATATTTATGGACACTTGTGTACACTTGCATGTGCACACTTACATTCAAAGCACATAAATAAAAATTTCTATTTAATTTTCATGAATGAGTGAATGTGCAGAGTGGAGTTGCTGTTAACATTAAGGCTGAAATGATGGTGAAGTTCAGAGGTGAGAACGAGAACGTTCTCCTGACACCTTTCTAAGGCATCCGTGGTAAACCGCCCTTCCCTCTAACCTGATTTATATGGCTTATGACACCCTCTGACACTCTTTCTTGGACATAGTTTTACCTCTATTTTATTATCATCGTATTTCAAAGGTTTATGTTTCTACCTTACTAACATAAAAAAGAAAATCGGAAGTTGAGAGTTAACACTGTGTCTCTAGCAATTGGAATTTCTTCTCTTCTCATTGCTACACAGAATTTTTACATGTTATAACAACCTCTTGTGTCACTTATCAAAACACCTGAGAACTATCCCATCATATAGATATTAAGGGAAAGGTATATATTTGGGGGTTGGGAATACAATTTAATTATTTTTATGCAAATGGAAAATTGAGCATGCGTTAAATACAAACATATTAAATAATGAGAAAGACCTAGTGTGCCATGTGAAGATTTCTATTTTGGGTCACAGTGTTTCCCATATAATGCAGGTTTCTTTCCCAGGAATGCTTTGTTTTATTTGTTAAAAAATAAGTGAGTTTCTTTCCCATCTCAAAATAGTTTTGAGGATGAAATTGAGATTGCTGAATTCTTTGTTCCTGTAGATTTAGAGCTGGTGAGATGGTTCAGCTGATACAGTGCTTACAATGTAACCATGAGGACCTTCATTTAGATCCTCAAACCTGTATAAAAAGCCAGGCCTGGTGGTATGCACTGATGAGGTAAAGACAGAAGGATCACTGAATCTCACTGTCTAGCCAGTCTAGACAATCTGTGAGCTCTGACTTCAGTTATAGACCCTGTTTTCAGAACATGGTTGAGAGCAAAAGACAGCTGATGCTGAACTCTGATTTCCAGACACTTAAGTACACACACACACAGACAAACACACACACACACACACACACACACAAAAAAAATTCATAAACACTTGTACAAAAGAAACAGTAATTTGATTATGATATTTTTTATACTTTACCTGAGTCAGAGAAAAAATGTATACTTTAAAAATAGCATAAGTAAATCTTGTTCTATATGAATAAATTTTTTAATAAATCATCACATACTTTTAAAATAGTATGAGTTTTTATCCCTACATAGTTGTCTCATTCTAGCACTGTATGATTTACTTTAATAGGCAAGTTAATTTCCATAATTGGAATAAAATTGGATCAATTGGGTTTCTGTTTGTGATTTCAAAGCTACTATTAAATAAATACCTTTTCTGTTTATTTTCTTTCTTTAGACAGTACTAGAGATGGAATCTAGGGTCTTGTGCATGCTGGGCAAGAACTCTAACACTAAGCTGTATCCCCAGGCTCACCCTTCCTTTGTATTCAGAGATATGTCCCAATTTTGGTTATGCATTTTATAGTGAACTATGAAGCTCATATGTCCTGATATGCATTTTAAATTCCATAGGTTCATGTTATCTCTTGTCTTCTTTCAAGTTCAGCATGGCTACAAGTAGGCAGCTATTATATTTTATTCACTTGTCTTTTGTTAATCTCTCTCTGTGGCTGGTCAACACAGGATTTACTGGATGATACTAATATTTTCTTCCATTTCTTCTAATGCATGTTCAGGTCTAAATACTTTCTACATTCTAAAAGGAAGAAGGAAATTGGACTTGCATAATTGACTGTCAAATAGTCCATCCCTGATCCTCAACATAGTTGTGGTCTAGCTCATAATCGTTTGGTTCCAAGGAGATAATGAAACAAGTTCAAGAGACAAAGAAAAGGTATGTGCAAAGTCCTGCACCATTATTTTGCTACAGTGATGTTTGGTTCTGTTTTCTACTTTTTTGGCTAATTTTGGCAAACTGCCTCTTTATTTTAAAAGCTGATGTGCTCATTTGGGCACTTAAAAAGGTAATTTCATTACAGGATCTGCATAAGGGCCAAATTGCCTGGAAAGTTCAGCTGACAGAGAGATTCCTGTGGGCTACTATGAATCCAGAGAATAAACTTGAGAATATGTGTTAAAACTTCAATTCTCACTCCTTTACGTATGAAAATTAAAAGCCACTGAAATCAGATTAGCATTACTGAGCAGCAGTTCCCCAGGGCCCAGCCTTAATGAATAATTAGCATGCACTTAATTTGTATCTTTGCATATTTTCAGCTTGTTAGTGTTCCTATGAAACCAAAACGTACTCCATAAGCCAGTACCAGATATTCCTATTAAACCTGTGTTTCAGTGTAAAGCAAACTTAGTTCCAGATACAATATTCTGTGAATCAGTAATTCATTAATGCAGTCAGGTTCCAACTCTTGATTTTAAGGGATTTTCTGGGATATTTTTATACATATTTTAATTTCATTCTTTTGTACTAGAACTGTGCAAAGTAAGGTATTTAATTATGACACTTCCAGATATGCACACACATTGTTCGTATCCCCCTCTTGGCTCCCTTTGTTTACCCCGTCCTTTCTTCCCATTCACATCCATCATGGTTCCGCTCAGCTTTCATGCTCAGCTTTCATGCTCATCCCTCTCATGAGGGGGGATATTTCATTAAACATAATGATATGCAGTTCAGTTCATTGACTTGTAATTGTATTCTTCTGTAAAACTCAATAAAATTAATTTTGTGTATTTTTGAGGAATGCCCACACTAATTTTCAAAATGACTATAATAAATTATATCACATCAGAATATATAAAAGCCCCATTTTTGTCTCATCCTCACCAATTACTTTTAATTTTAATTTTAATTTGATTTCTTGATAATAGCCATTTTGACCGGGGAAGGTAGAATCTCATTGTACTTTTGATTTTTATTTCTTTGATGGGTAAAGATGTTGAACATTTGAACATGCAATTTGTAGCTATTTGTATTTCTTCACTTGTAAAATATCTGTTCAGTTCATTTTCCCATGACTTGATTAGATTATTTTCCACTTTGTTGTTTAATTCTTTGAGTTCTTATTCTGGATACTAATCCCCATTCGATGAACAGAAACTAAGGCTTTTTCTCATTCCATGGGTTCACTTTTCCAAGTGCTGAATGATCACTTATGGTACAGAAAGTGTTTGTTTATTTGTTTATTTAGTTAATTAGCAGAGTTAGTCGGTTGGTCGGTCGGTCCATCCGTCAGTCGGTTGGTTGGTTAGTTGTGGTTTTTAATTTTTAGACTGGCATGGAACTCACTACACAGCTCAAAGTTGCCTCATTTCAACAATCCTCCTGCTTTAGCCTCCCTAATAAAAATGATTACAGGTGGGACCCAACTTGAGAGATCATTCCATCATTGATGGAATGATTCCATCATTGGTATCAATAAAAATGTTCTATCACATTCTTCTTAAAGTTGTTATTAAGTGTACAAACAGAAACCACGATTCTGGGCCCACTACAAATGTTGCAGGGTTTATTGATGTTTTAATGAAACACATCTGTCTTGTTAATTTATCCTAGTTGTAATTCTGATTGTAGTCAGAAGTTTAAATTTGCCTGTGAGGAAGTGTGTGTACATTTAAGAATTGGATAATTTTTATAGTTACATTTTCACCTTGAATTTTCTGTGATTTAAAATACTTTAAGTAGTTGTAGAAAGAAAGAGAAAGAGAAACCAGGAAAAGAGATGAGAGGAGAGAGAGAGAGAGAGAGAGAGAGAGAGAGAGAGAGAGAGAGAGAGAGAAATGTGTTTTGGTATGAGAATCCTGATTCTTGCTTTTTGTATCACATGTATATTTTCAAATCTTGGATACAACTAAACTTTCATTTTACAATTACAGATCACCTACATTAATATTTTCAGGATTTATTTTTATTTATGTGTGTGTTTGTGTGTGTGTGTGTGTGTGTGTGTGTGTGTGTGTCTGGGTTCACATGTGCAGGTGGCAGCCCGAAGAGGGTGTTAGATCCCCCGAAGCTGGAATTATACGTGGCTGAGAGCTTCCTGACTGATGTGGCTCCTGGGAGCTGAACTGGGGTCCTCTCAAAGAGTAGCAGGTGCTTCTTAACCACCGAGCCATCTCTCTAGAGCTGTATTTGTATTAATTTAAAATATCTATTGTAGTGTACTGTCATAAAGGTGTGTAGGTTTTCATTAAATTTAATTTTGAAAATTTTATATAATTGTATCATGGTCCTTGGGTGACTCAATATGCATTTCTTATCTCTATTTTTCTAACTTAAAAAAAATTGTATTAAAAAGCCTCAGTGCCTAGCTCACAGGCCCCTTGCTCATATGAAATGGGTTATAAACATGAACATGAGACCAAGCATTTACAAATGGAGGGCCTAGAGATGGCTCAGTGGTTAAGAGTTCTTACTGCTCTTGCAGAGGACCCAAGTTCCATTCCCAGCATACATGTCTGGTGGTTCAGAACTGCCTGTAACTCCAGCAACAGGGGATCCAGTGCCTTCCTCTATACTCCATAAGCAAGGACACACATACACATGACTAAAAATAAAATATTTTTAAAGAGTTTTAAGATAGAAAAATATAACTTATCATTATCATCTTATATCTACATCCTTATGTCCAGAATTGAAGCCCTAATGCTCACACCTGACAGTTATTAAAAATATAGTTGGAGCTCATAATTTATGTAACTAATGTAACAACCTCACCTTCATCATCAAAAATCTTAAAGTTATTTGTACTGTTTGGGTAAATGTTTGAGGAGCCTGGAAAAATAAAATAAAATTTTTCTCTCAGATAATGGTTACACAAACACCAGAAAGAATCAACACAAGTGGATTCTAATGAAATAAATCTTCACAGTTACAAAAACAACTCCTAAAGAAACAAACTTCCATGAGTGAGTCACAAACACCTGCAAAATCACATCCATGCAATTTACAGATAACTCTCAGAAAAAAATATATAAAATGAAGAAGTTTCATATCACTTAAAGATATACTGTTAAAAACTTTACAAAGACTAGTGGACTAATCATTTATTCATTTTAAATTTTTATTTATTGTTGTATGTGTGCGTAATGTGTGCTGGGAGGCATGGTGGGGCTTGTATATGGAAATAGGAGGACAAGTTTGTGGAGTTGTTTCTGTCCTTCCAAGTTAACACTGGTTCAGGGTATCGAAACGAGGTCACTAGACCTGCATAGCAAGACTTTTCACTTGCTGAGCGATCTTGCTTGCCTTTATTTATTTATTTATTTATTTATTTATTTATTTATTTATTGCTTATTTTGCTTGTTTATGTAATTTATTTATTTATTTATATAATTTTTGTGATAGTGAGGATTAAGGTCAGGACTTTTAACATGTGAAACAGCTTGAGCTACATTCCTAGACCTACAATGAAATATTTTAGGAGGTAATTGATCTTCTAAAATTAAATCTGCACACACAGATGCAAATGTGCATGTGCACACAGAGAGAGAGAGAAAGAGAGAGAGAGCGCAGTTTAAGGTAAGATTGGAAATGATTAACATAATTAGCAAAGTAGAAAATGAGTTTGAGTAAGTTACCTATTAAAAAAGCACAGAGTAACAATTAGGAAGTGTGAAGGAAATGTTCAGAGACAAAGAAGTAAGGAAAAATTATATGAAAAAAGTTAAGTTAATATACATCTTAATATGGTTCAAGTAGATGGGAGTCAAAATAATCAAAAGAAAAAAAATCATATTTGAGAGGTTATAAGACTCCAATTCTTAGATTCAAGAATCTCAGTAAATTATAAAAAGATAATATTACAGAATAATATACCTATAAATTTATGCAACAGAAAAAAACACCTTAAAGCTAAGAACAAAAAAAATAATGAAATGAGATTAGATTTATAGCTGACTTCTGCAACAACAATGGAAGCTTAAAAAACTGCACAATATCATCTTCTAAGAACTAAGGAAAATAGCATATATTGAATGTCCTTGACACTGAGAGAAAAACAGCTTTCAAAGATAGATACTTAATAAAAAGAAATCAAGTGTGTTGTCATATATATATGTTAAAGAAATATCTAGCATATATTAGGAGAAAGAAAAAAGATCTGAGGGAAAAAAAATCATAAAATTGTAAGAAGCCAAATGTTAATGAATAAAGACATAACTAAATGGAAGTAAATGGGTGAACAGTGGGTATCTCTACACAAGCTACGGCCACATTCAGCAATAAAACGTGTATCTAGTTGTCAGTTCTGTAAATACCATAGGTCTAAAACACCACATGAAACCACTGTAGGCATTAGAGAATTTATTATGTATTAGGAAAATGAAAGTGTCAGCTTTATACCATGTAAGGATCAAGATGTAAAACACTAAGAATGTTTAGTGTGAAACTAACCCTGCTTCTCAGGAACTCATTTTTTGGGTGTTACGAGCTTTATTAGTTTATTGTAATTCTAAATTTTACATGGTTGAGTTGTTTACTTTGATAACCATATCCTTTGTGTTGGTATTTTAAAGAAGCCTCATCAAATCTCTACAAAGACTAGGTGCTTTAGATTTTAGCAACCTAAGGGTGATTAGAAATATTAGTCCAGAGGTGATTGTGAGAAACGAGAATACTTGCAAGATATTTATTTCAAATAATCGCAGTTAGAAATAAACTTCAAAGTGTATCACTCAACATGCCCTTTTCAGTTTCTCCTAGGAACACAGCTTCACCAGCACATTTTATTCCCAGAACTGATTGCATTTACTTTCCTTGTGGTGAAAGGACCGTAACAAACTCTAGAAATTCTAAGAGTATAATAGGAAGATAGGTTGTTTTGCGTTTCTTGAAATTATTTTAGAGTTCTTTAGTGGTCTGACTAGCCAGTTAGTCATGTGAAAAACACATCTAAAGTAGTAAATATTCAACATTTTTCTAATAAAAATGAATTTTGGTTTTGTTTATGAGTAAAAACGTATTTTCAAAGGTTTCAGATTTATGCGTTATTTTGAAGCTGCTGAACTAAAAGGAAACAAAGATTAAGCTTTAGATTCAGGGAGGGAGGGGGGTGGGGTGTGGAGGAGGTTAATTAATACCCAAATATTTCCAGAGACTGTATACCCCTGTGCTAGACTGTAAGCCCTGTGAGGGCAGGCTGTCAGATGTGTCCTTGTATCTTCCCCAGCACCCAGCATAGTGCCGTGCACATGATAGGTGCCCAATAAATATTGAGGGAGCTGAAGAAGAAAAAAAAAGACACAAAACACTGAAGGACAGCCAATGAGAAGAAAATCATCAGAGAATATTTATTCCACATACATTTTGAAAATTAGTAGTCAATCCAATGACAGGAATGGAAGAAAAGGCATGTAAAATGGGTGGGTCGCCAGGAAATGGACTTTCTTACAGCAATGCAGTGGAAACTTGTGCAGTAGTTAAAAAGAAATGTAATCCGTACGTATATGAGAGTCACATACATAACACAAATGGATCTCATGAATGTAATGTTGAGTAGGGACATAGAGACAGAAGATGCATTAAATACACTTCACAAAGAAGAGAGCAAAACACTGTGTTACTTAGGGAGCTGAGGCATGCCTAAGGGAAAGTAATCACTCAGAGAATGAATAATTATGTTATGAAAAATATTTTAAATGGGATAAACGGAATTTTAAAGATAATTGATGCATAGGGTGTTAATTTTATTATTTTAAAAAGTATGCATGCATATATTTGTATAATTTTACTATTTCAAAATAAAATATTGGCTGAGATGATATTGTCGATTGATAGCTGCTCAGAGAATGAGAGTCAGTTTTCTTTAAATATATGGCCCCTGGTAGGTCCACTAACTCTAATAGAGGGCCCATACCCAAAAGAATATAGCAACTCAAATTGAAATTTGTAGGTGTTTTTAAATTTTACTTTATTTTCCATCTATACCCCATAACCCTTCCCCACCTGCACCACCATGCCCCCCTCCACTGAATTTCATGCATATATATATATATATTAAGGCCTATCTGGTCAAATTCCTGTCCCCAAATGACTTCAATGTGGGTCCCTTCACTGGAGACTGGTTAACCTATCTAGCATCACACCCTTAAGGAAAACCAATTTTCCCTCTCCCAGCAGTTATCTGTTGCCAATAGTTCCTCAGATAAGGTTGGAGCTTCTTACCCATTTCCCCACTTGTATGCTGGGGTTTCGTCTGGATGGATTTTTGTGGGTGTCGGGTGCATGCTGTCACCATTGCTGTTAGTTCATATGAGTAATTGTGGTCATCTACCACCCATGGCTCTTGCAATCTTTCTGCCACCCCTTCTGCAACAGCCCCTGAGTCTTGGGTGGCCAAGTTTTGATAAAGCTGCGCATGGATATGCATTCTTTGGTCCCTTATCCTTGGCACCTAGGCCAGTTGTGGCTTTCTGATTAATCGTCATCTGTTGCATGAGGAAGCTTCATTGGTGAGAGTAGACAATGGATAAATATTCATTCTGCTTCCTGTTCTGTGTTGCCTGAGCTTTAGTTGTTAAGGTTGGATTGCAGATGTGTCACTTAAGGATGAGCACGTCTCAGACACTTATTCTCTGCATTTGACCAGTTGAGGAGCTTTACAACAGTCTCTATCTGTTGCAAAAAGAAGTTTCTTTGGTAAGTGGTGAGAGCTATACTTGTTTGCAAATATGAGGATACATATTTATAATATGGTAAGAAATTATGCAGGCCAAGGGATGTGACAAAAGATTTTTCTCTAGGGTCTATGTCATCTCCAGTCATGTATTTCGCTATGCATGCCAAAGAGATCAACAGCCAAAGTCAGGTGAGGAGAGGGAGTTTAATTTTAAGCTAGTGGAACTGACCCAGGGATCCTTCCATGAAGGAGTCAGAACCTTGGTCAAGTTTTGAGGTGCTTTTATACTCATATGTGAGGAATGCAAGCAAAACAATGAATAACATATACATGATAAGTAAGGTAGCATAGGGTCACAAAGACTATAGGAATGTGAAAACAAAGACTACAGGAATGTGAAAGTCTTGGAAAACAAAGACTTCTGTCCTGGATACCAGTGGGAGAGAAGATTCTTGTTCACCTCCTACATTTACATTCCTATCTCCAGGCTTTTTCTTCTCCAAAGTTCTTAATTCCCACCACACTGTAAAAGCTTTTAGCACCTGATGTGCTCTTCTATTTCCATTACACTTGCTGTTCCATGCATGAGTTCCCTCCCTTTGAGCAGAACTTAGGTCCAGTTAGACAGCTGTTGATTCCCTCCTGGATAAAAGTGTCACTACTGCACCAATAGAGATTATTTGCTGGGCTAGTCATTATTTTGGTCAAAGACTTTACAGTTGGATGGTATCATTGATTGGTTTTCTCCCTTAGCAGTTGCCTAGTTATTTGAGGATTTTTTTGTTTGCTTGTATTGGTTTTTTGTTTGTTGTCTTGTTGTTGTTGTTGTACACTAGGCTGGCTTCTTTTGAGGATTTTTTTGTTTGCTTGTATTGGTTTTTTGTTTGGTTGGTTTTTTGTTTGTTGTCTTGTTGTTGTTGTTGTACACTAGGCTGGCTTCAGTTTCACAGAGGTCTAGCTACCTGCCTCTGCCTCCCAAGTGCTGGGATTAAGGATGTGTACCACCACAGGCCCAGTTTGCAAAATATCTTCTGATGCTATGAAAGCTAGTCTTCAAGGAAGAGGCTTCCAAGTCAGTTCCAAGCTCTAAGTCCTATTGCTCTAAGTCCTATGTCCTGTCTTTAGTACAGGGTTTTATCTTCAGGTACTAGAAGGCAATCAAGGGCTGTGACATTAGTCTCTATTATTTGAGGGGTTTTTTGGACTACCTGACCAGAAACTTGATGGGAGTATTGCCTTACCCAGGACTGTATTTTTTGTTATATAGCTTTCTGCTATACAGTTGCACATATATGTGTACATATGTATGCATGTGATGTGTGTGTGTCTGTGTGTGTCTGTGTGTGTGCCTTATTTATATTTTTCAGTAGGTTTCTGAGCTAATATGTTTTACTCTGTTTTTGTTTATTTTTTTGCCATTGTTGTTGTTTGTTTGTTTGTTTTAAGACAGGGTCACACTGTAGTCCCACATGGCCTGGAACGCCTATTGTAGACCAGGCTAGCCTTGATCTCACAGATATCTGCCTGCTTCAGCCTCTTAAATTCTGGGATTAAATTTTTTTGTGCCACCATGCTCATTTGAAACTTTATTTTTGAGACATGTGTATGGATATATATTTGTATTATTTTTAACTTTCCTATGCCCCTCCTCCCATGCATGTCCACTTCCTCTCAATTTCTTGTCCTTTTCTTTGATTATAATTGTTACATATATATATATATACACACTTAGCAATATGTATATATATGTATGTATATATATAATAAACTGAGTCCATTTCTTGGTACCTATATGTAGCTGTGTTTAGGGTTGCCTGCTTGGGATTAGATAACCTCTCAGGGAGCTAATCCCTGAGAAAACTGATTTTCCCTTCCTCAGCATCCATTGATTGCACGTAGCTCTTCATCTTGAGGTGGGACCCCATGATATTTCCCTCATCCACCTTGGCGTGTCCACTGATTTCATTATCATACAACTCTTGTTTGACTAGGGAGCACACAAACTTGGGGGCTAGGGAAGATGTGGGAAGGATCTGGGAAGAGTCATTGGAGCAGGTGAAAATTATCAAAATACATTTTTTGTAATTCTCAAAGTACTAATAAAAAGGGGGTAAAGAAATTACTCAGTAATTATAAAAATGTGTACAAGGAGAAAATGCAGAAAAAGTCTATAAAATATATGATTTCTGTTTTGCAATCTCTAGCCAGCTTCTTCTTGTTCTTCCGAAAGTTTCCATTAGTATCTGACTCATTCACAACAATGTATCTGTCATTATAGTAGTCACACAGAAGTGCTCTAAGATGTACTTATACAGGGTTCAAGAATTCACTTAAATCTTCTGTTAAACTTAGTACAATGTACTTCTGACAGGTTGCAGGCAAGGAAGACTGGAGCATTAATTAAGTACATGGGAAAACATGCCAGCAGGAAACTGAGTACAGAATGTATATCAATGTTCTCATGAAGTCTAAACTGAGAAGAAAAGGTTCAGAGAGGGGCATGCAAATGAAAATATTTATTTTAGTTATCTGTAATCTGCAAGAACTAGGTTCTAGGAATACAGGATTCAAAAAAATAACAAAAGCAATAATCTTGAACTCACAGAGTTTACATTCCAGAGTTCACTTGGATTCAAAGAGCAAATGCAAAATATTGAAAAATGCAATATGGTGGCATAGAGAGATAAAGGAAATGGGGTGCTCCACGGCAAAGAGAGAGCATTGCATTAAAAATAACATGGGAGAGAGAGGATGAGAGGGAGGGCACTACCAAAAGAAAGTGAGAGAGTAAGCCTTGCACCTGTAGAGAAACTTATTATGTAGTATCTTATTGTACAATAGGATATCCCAAGTAAAATAAATGGTGATACAAATGTTCTCAGGCACAAGAAGCACAACGTGAAAGATGAGTGATGGGAACAGTCACTCTGGAAAGAGCTATTCATCTGCATCACCAAATAGCTCATGAAAAAATGCAGAAATGAATACCTACACAAATCTCTGCATCAGCTCCCCACCTTCCAGGCATAGATGGTTATATAAATAATATAGCCAAAGCATTCATCTAAACAGAAAATGAGATGAGTACAGAGAAGACACCAGGGCATAGGCTACTTAAAGATGGGTGTTGCTGTTGTTTGGGGGACTGGAAAAGGACTATTGACACTACTAATTCTGAATGATTTGATAGCCATATGTCACAGTGAGCTGAACTGTGAGTGAGTTCAAGTTGTTGGTTCATCTAGATTCTGTGTGACTGTTGATAGTAATATAAATATAGCCATTATGGCAAGTAATATGAAGGTTAAAATTAATCTAAAAAGAGAACTACTGTGTGATCAAGAAATCCTACCATGGAAAAGAAGTTGTATCCCAAGGGTGTCTACACTCTGTGTTTGATGCAACATTATTCACATTGCACAAGATGTGAAATCAACGTAGGTGTCCACTGGTAGGTAGACTGATTTTAAAAAAAGAAAACACAAGCAATGTTTAAACAAAATGGAAAGCTTTTGATCAACAAAATTCAAAAAGGATTGAAAATCTGTCATTTGTGGCAATGTATCTGAGTCCAAAGAACATTTATGTTAAGTAAAACAAGCCATCACAGGATGACAAACAGGATATTTTCACTCATTGTAGAAGCTAAAATGCTTTAACTCTTCAGAGCAGTGTAATGGAGTAGTGCTAAAGATCTGAAGGGTGCAGAGTAAGGGACAGCGAAAGGCTGGCTGGTGGGTGCCAAGTGTATGTTTTTTTGTTCTGTATTTGTCTTATGTAAAATAGGGTAACTGTTGTTAACACTAGTTTGCAATGCTTCAAGATAGCTTGATGAGAAGATGTTAGGCTATTTTAGCACAAAAACTTTGATCAAATTCCAGGGAATGGGTATGCTAATTACAGATTTCCTCATTGCATATCATGTGCATGTGTCAAATGTCACAGTAAATTGTATGGATATTTACAATTAGGTTTCAGTTTCTACAGACAAGTTGTAACTGTATGCAATGTATTTTTAAATAAGTGCAAATTCAGCCACAAGTCTTTGCATGGTGCTCCCTACAGGCTCACACTGAACACCCAGCAGTCTTTGACAGCAGGCGCATAACACTGCTACTTCCTAGAGAATAAAATTTTAGAGAGAAATACTAGAATCTCAGTTACCAGTTTAAAGGACTTGAATGACCTGTAGGACCCTGAGACCCTCTTCATTCACCCACTACCCCCAATCCCTCCAGACACCCACTAATTGCTCTTTTAACTTCTGTAAAATGCTTGGTTGCTGCTTTAGACATGCCCAGACATGCCCTAGCATGCTCTGACCCCCGCCTGCTACCCCCCCCCAGGAAACTATAGATTAAGCAAGCCCGGGCATGAAAACTGCCCTATAAGGTAAAAACGCAGACTTCTGGCCTCCCAGATAACAGTCAGCACATTCCACAGCCCTGAGAATAGCACCTACCAATA
>NW_008343971.1:712334-759842 GCF_000622305.1 Nannospalax galili
GCACACGAGCTCCTTGAACCAACCAAAATGTATCTTCGGTATCCCCCTCCCCCCTTTGTCTAAAACCTATAAAAGGCTCCACTCTCCCTTACTCTGGGCTCTCAGCATGGATCCGTTGAGTTGGTGAGGTCTGAGAGCCTGAGCTTAAACCTGAATAAACCATAAACCTTAGCTTTTGCATTTTGGTGTGTTGGGTCCTCAGTGGTCTTTTTGGGGTCCCGTGGATGAGGTACAACATTTGGGGGCTTGTCCATGATCCCCCCGAGAGGAACTGACCCCAAAAGTTTTGTGATCAACCTTTCAGGTAAGTTTTTGTAAAACTGTGTTTGTCCGCCATCTTTTCTATACTTTCCCTTTGGTCGTGGCCATCTGATCTCAGTTTTTTTATCACTGGAATGCTAGCAAGGTGACCTGGAGGATTCGGAAGATGTCCCCATCCTCATCAGAGTGGGTGTTCCCCACCAGACACTCCACCAGAACACTAGTCCATCTGAAACCTCAGAGGACCTCGCCATCCTGTTGGGACATGCATCTTATCCATACGGTATTTGGCACAATTGAGCCAGGAAATCCTCACTGCCGAGAGTAAAGACCATCTGAAAGCTGCGGTAGTTTATTTTAGGCCCTCTGTCTGTCCCTCTGTCTGTCTGTGTTGTTCTTGTGTCTTGTGATCTTCGTCCTAATTTCTTTGTTGACGAAACGGACGGGACTGATAAATACTATGGGCAACACCCCATCTTCCCCTCTAGAACTTACACTAGTCTACTGGGGGGATGTTAAGATGATTGCCCATAACAATAGTGTAGATGTAAAGAAAAAAAAGTGGGCAACTTTATGTTCGGTTGATTGGCACTCCTTCAATGTTGGATGGCCCCCTGAAGGGACTTTTAACCTGAGTTTGATTTCCAGGCTAGAAGACCACGTCTTCTGCCCACAGATGGGCCACCAGGACTAGATCCCATACATCGTGACCTGGCAAGGCCTCATCGAATGACCTGATGTCCCCCCTGCCAGGGTCAAGTCATTCCTTCCCCCGATTAATCCAACTGCTCCCCCTCCATCTCTGCAGGTCTTCCCTCTCAGACCAAAGGCGGAAGAGAAACCCATTCTCCAGGGAGGCACAGAGGAGAACGACATCTTTCCCCCGGCCTACTTCTCTCAGACGGGCACCCTGACAACAGTGCCACAAGTGCAGGCCCCACCTCCTAACCCCGAGGAGCCACCATCACCTCTACAGGGACCTGCGCAGGCCACACGGAGCCAGAGGGGGGCAGCCCCTCAACCTGACACCATTGTCCTCCCCCTCTGGCTGGTGGGGGCCCCCAGATGGAGAGGGCAATCAGCCCTTTCATTACTGGCCCTTTGCCACCAGTGATCTTTACAATTGGTGCTCACAGAATGCACCTTTCTCTGAAAACCCCAGGGACTTGATTAACTTATTGGAAACTGTTCTCTTCACTCATCAGCCCAACTGGGACAATTGTCACCAGCTTCTGAGTGTCCTGTTCACTACTGAGGAGCGAAACAGGGTCCTGGAGGCAGCCTGGAAATTGGTTCCAGGCCCCACCGGGGACCCTACCACAGACCCAGGCATCATTAATGCCAGCTTTCCCCCAGCCATTCCAACTGGGACTACAACACGGCAGAAGGTAGGAGAGGCTCCTGGTCTACCGCCAGACTCTGTTAACAGGTCTCAAAATGGCAGTTCAAAAACCTGCCAATATGTCTAAGGTTTATGATGTCAGACAGGGGCCCAAAGAGAGCCTAGCCTCATACTTAGAGAGGTTACAAGATGCCTTCTGGCGGTTCACTCCGTATGACCCAGAAGCAGACGAATCAGCTCAAACTGTGATGTTTGCTTTCGTTAACCAGGCAGCCCCTGACATCAAGAGAAAGTTACAGTCTTTAGATAGACTAGGAGAAAAGAACCTTAGGGACTTAATAGCAGTGGCAGAAAAGGTTTATAATAGAAGGGAGACAGCAGAACAAAGAGAGGAAAGAAAAGAAATAGAAGGGAGACAGCAGAACAAAAATAAAAAAAAAAAGAAAAAAGACAGGAAGCAAAGCAAGGCTGACCAGGGTCCTGGAGAAACAACAGGCCCGCCACAAGAAGGACCTCAGAGAGATATTATTGGCAACCAACCCCCAGTATGGAGGGAGCTCATCAGCGAGATCCAGACCACGAAATAAGGTAGGGAAAAACGAGTGTGCGTACTGGAAGGAGGAAAGGCACTGGGTGAAGGACTGCCCCAAGATGAATAAGTGATCCACTAAGGTATTACCAGCTCTAATTGGGGGTGAAGACAGTGACTAGAGGAGACGGGGCTCAGGTCCCCTCCCTGAGCCCAGGGTAACCCTGAAAATAGAGCAGAAACCAACTGAGTTTATTGTGGATACTGGTGCACAGAATTTGGTTTTGTTGGAGCCAAGAGGGCCAGTGTCCTCCAGAACTACATGGGTACAGGTGGCAACAGGAACAAAGCCCTATTAATGGACTACTCGAAGAACAGTAGATTTAGGGAAGGGCCGGGTATCCCACTCATTTCTAGTAATCCCAGAATGTCCCTACCCACTTCTGGGCAGAGATTCATTGTCAAAAATGAGGACACAGATCCACTTCACAGCTAAAGGAGCCACCCTGCTTCACAACGGGGCACCGGTTCAGGTTCTAGTCACCAACGACCTGACTGACGAATATAAAGGAATACAGACTCCATCAGGAGCCGATCCAACCAAACCCTGATATATCAGATTGGCTCCAAAAATTTCCCTAAGCCTGGGCAGAAACAGGGGGTATGGGTCTGGCAGGACACAGGCCTCCTATATATGTTAAACTCAAAGCAGGGGCAGACCCTGTTAAAGTGCACCAGTATCCTATGCCACTAGAAGCAAAACATGGAATTACTCCACATATCAGAAGATTAATGGAACTCGGGGTGCTGAGAATGACCCAGTCTGCCTGGAACACCCACTCCTGCCTGTCAAGAAGCCCCAATCTGGGGACTATAGACCAGTACAAGATTTGAGGGAGGTGAACAAGAGAGTCATTGACATTCATCCCACTGTCCCCAACCCTTATACGTTACTCAGTACCCTGCCACCAGATCGGCAATGGTATACAGTTCTGGACTTCAAGGATGCCTTCTTCAGCTTGCCACAAGCTCCCAGCAGTCAGCCCTACTTTGCCTTCAAATGGCATGATTCGGAGGCAGGAATCAATGACCAGCTGACCTGGCCAACTGCCTCAAGGGTTTAAAAATTCTCCAACTATATTCAATGAGGCCCCGCATGAAGATCTGGGTGAGTACAGGGCACAACACCCCTACATAAGCCTGTTACAATATGTAGATGAGTTATTGATCGCGGCACTGGACCAGACGTCCTGCCTGGAGGGGACAGAGGACTTACTCCACATACTTGGGGACTTGGGATACTGGGCCTCAGCAAAAAAAGCTCAGATATGTCTGCAAGAAGTGACTTACCTAGGGTACATCCTCAAGGAGGGGCAGTGGTGGTTGACTAAGGCTCGCAAAGAGACTGTGCTAAATATACCTGCACGAACCTCCAGAAAACAGGTGAGGGAATTCCTGGGTACCACGGGGTTCTGCTGCCTCTGGATTTTGGGGTTCTCCAAAATTGCAAAGCCCCTATATGAGGCTACCAAAAAGGACAGGACTTCAACTGGATGCAGGAAAGGCAAGAGGCCTTCAAAACCCTAAAACACAAGCTCTTAGAGGCCCCTGCCCTAGGACTACCAGACATAAGTAAACCTTTCTGTCTATATGTGGATGAACATAAAGGTATTGTGAAAGGGGTCCTCACCCAGAGAGTAGGCCCCTGGAAAAGACCTATTGCATACCTATCAAAGAAATTAGACCCTGTAGCAGCTGGATGGCCCCCCTGCCTGCAAATTATAGCAGCAGTGGCCCTGCTAGTTAAGGATGCTGGGACAGGACTTGCTTGTGGCAACCCCTCATGCCCTCAAGTGGGTGCTCAAGCAAACCCCCCCATCAATGGTTGAGCAATGATTGATTAACTCATTATCAGGCTCTGCTCTTAAATCCGCCCAAGATCACCTTCCAGATACCAACGGCCCTGAACCCAGCCACGCTGTTGCCAGATCCCGGTCTTGGGGACCTACTCCATGACTGTACTGAAATTCTGGCACAGGGGCATTGCATCAGACCTGACCAAAAGGATGTTCCCTTGCCTGATGCCGAAGAAACCTGGTACACAGATGGAAGCAGCTTCATCAGAAATGGTAAAAGGCATGCTGGGTGAGCGGTCACAACCACCTTGAGAGTCATTTGGGCCGAGCCACTGCCAGTACGTATATTGGCCCAAAAAGCTGAACTGATCGCACTTACCAAAGCCCTAAAGGTGGGTAAAGAAAAGAGACTCAACATCTACACAGATAGCAGATATGCATTTGCCACTGCCCATATTCATGGGACCATCTATCAAGAGAGGGGTCTCCTTACTGCAGAGGGAAAGACTATTAAAAATAAACAAGAAATCTTAGACCTCTTGCAAGCACTCTGGGGCCCAACAATACTAGTCATAATCCATTGCCCGGGTCACCAAAAAGGAAACAACCCCACCCAGAAGGAAAATAATCTGGCTGACAGGACAGGTAAAGAAATAGCCCTGACCTCCAGAATCCTGCCCATTCTTGTTGATCCCAGAGCAAGGGAACTGCCTAAATCTCCCCACTATAGGCCTGAGGACTTAGCCTGGACACACACTCTCCCTATGACTCAATGCCTAGAGGGCTGGCGGAGGACAATGGATGGAAAAGTTATCCTACCTCAGAATTTAGGCATAAGATTGCTCAAGAAAATACATCAAGCATCACACATGGGCACCCAAAAGATGCAAGACTTACTAAGAAGGGCCAAAGTTAAAATTCAGGAAGGAAATCAAGCCATTGAAGAAATTGTTAGGCATTATCATGCCTGCCAGTTAACCAACTCAGCTCCATCCCATGCTAACCCAGGATCCCGGAGCAGAGGGACATGACTGGGTACATATTGGGAGACTGATTTCACTGAGGTCAAACAGGAAAAATTTGGATATAAATATTTACTAATATTCATAGACACCTTCTCTGGATGGACTGAGGCCTACCCAAGCAAGCATGAGGCTGCTCACGTGGTAGCCAAGAAGCTGATCGAAGAGATCCTGCTCAGGTATTGTTTCCCAAGTAAAATCTGGGCAGATAATGGGCCAGCCTTTGTCTCTCAGGTAAGCCAGGGAATAGCCACTGCACTGGGGGCCAATTGGAAACTACATTTTGTTTATAGACCCCAGAGTTCAGGACAGGCAGAAAGAATAAATAAAACTCTAAAGGAGATCTTAACCAAATTAGCTTTAGAAACTGGCGCAGACTGGGTGGCTCTCCTCCCCTTTGCCCTTTTTAGAGTAAGAAACACTCCATACCAGATGGGTTTGACCCCCTTTGAAATCATGTATGGAAACCCCCCTCCTATGATACCTAGCCTCCAAGCTGACCTAGTATCGACCTTGGGAGACCAGGACCTACTGGACTCACTCCAACGGTTGCAGCTAACCCACCAACAGGTCTGGCCGCAACTCAGAGCCATATATGAAGCTGCTGTCCCCCTGCAACCCCACAGGTTTAAACTGGGTGCTTGTGTCTTCATCCACAGACACCAACAGGAAAATCTCGAGCCAAGATGAAAGGGCCCCTTTGTGATCCTCTTGACGACTCCCACCGCACTCAAAGTGGACGGTGTCACGGCTTGGGTGCACTACTCCCACGCAAAACCTGCCAACCCATTTGCAGTCCCAGAGGATTACAAGGGAGACACCTGAAAGGCATCCCCACACCCTTCAAATCCATTCAAGCTCTGCATCCTATGAGACCCTTCCTGCTATCCTGTCTATTGTTGACATTGAACTGCTTATCGGCCAATGGCACCTTTCCTGCAGGTAACATAAATCACCATATTCCCCTTAGCATGATCCCCCCAGATACCTGTGAGCTGGCCGACCACAACCCATGATTGGGTTCCCCAGTTATAAGACAAGGGGGGAATGTAGGACCCTGAGACCCTCTTCATTCACTTGCTACCCCCCAATCCCTCCAGACCCCCACTAATTGCTCTTTTAGCTTCTATAAAATGCTTGGTTGCTGCTTTAGACATGCCCAGACATGCCCTAGCGTGCCCTGACCCCTGTCTGCTACCCCCCTCCCCCAGAAAACTATAGATTAAGCAAGCCTGGGCATGAAAACTGCCCTATAAGGTAAAAACGGAGACTCCTGGCCCCACAGATAACAGTCAGCACATTCCACAGCCCTGAGAATAGCACCTACCAATAAGAAGCTTCCAGGGCTACATCTTATACATCCAATCAGTTTAAAATTATGTTGGCTCGCGCACGGGCTCCTTGAACCAACCAAAATGTATCTTCGGTATCCCCCTCCCCCCTTTGTCTAAAACCTATAAAAGGCTCCACTCTCCCTTACTCTGGGCTCTCAGCACAGATCCGTTGAGTTGGTGAGGTCTGAGAACCCGAGCTTAAGCCCGAATAAACCATAAACCTTTGCTTTTTCATTTTGGTGTGTTGGGTCCTCAGTGATCTTTTTGGGGTCCAGTGGATGAGGTACAACAGACCCAGTAATAAATGGTATGAGTTCACATTGTGATGATAAAAAGTAATGATTGTCAATATATTTTGATGGCCTTAAAAGTATTTACTGATGGATCAAATTAGGAGATTCTATTTGAAAATAAAAGAGGTCAAAAAGGCTGTAATGTGTCTAAACCAAGGGCCAGCAAAATGGTTCAGCAGGTGAAGGTACTTGCTGCTGAACCTGTTGACCTGAGTTTGATCCCTGGTGACCCACATGTGGAAAGACAGAACTCACTCTCATAAGTTGTTACCTGACCTTTATACTAGCACTGTCACATGAGCTTACACACACACATACACACACACACACACACACACACACACACACACACACATACACACACACAATCACACACACACACACACACACACAGATACACACACACAATCAAACAACCAACCAATCAATAAATAAAATTTAAAATTTCAGAACCAAGCAGAGAGAAGGATGAGGACGTACCTACTGAGGTGGTCAAGTTATAGTTATAACTAAAGTTTTAACTAAGGCTGTTTTGGTGTGGAAACTATTTCTTGGATATGGTTTTACACAAATGAAACTACAAATGCTCTTTGACATTAAGTGAATCCAATAAAGAGGAAAATTGATAGCTACTGGTTTAAAATATGTTTGGGACTGGAGAGATAGCTTAGGTGTTAAGATTACTTACTACTTTTCCAGAGGAAACAAGTTTGATTCCCAGCACCTATGTGGGATAGTTCACAACAGCCTTTAACTGCATCTCCATGTCTCTGAAGCAACTGCACTCTCATGCACACAGACACACACACACATGCACACACACACATATGTATATATAAAATTTTAAATAATAATAAATAAGCCTTTAAAATACTATAAGAGGGTTGGAGGGATGTCTCAGCGTATAAGATGGGTTACTCTTGCAAAGTACCTGGGTTCATTTCACAGCACCCATATTGTCATTAACTGCAGTGGATCTGACACTCTCTTCCGACCTCTGCAGGCATTGCACAACATTGGTGCTGTAGGCCAAATTCTAGCCCTGCCAAGGCCGTTTCATAGCTTAGGCCCATTTGTTTCCATTTAAACTGAGCCCCTGATAGCCGCACCTCCTTCCACACCTTTCCCCACATGGCCTGAGAGCTCATCATGCTTTCACTGTGCTTTGATTGGTCTGCCTCCTCATGAATGGCTCGTGATTAGTGCATGATCCCCAATGCTAGATGTAAGTGTGTGATCAGCATGTCCTTTGCTACCATTGTTCCACAATGGGTGCCCTTTCAGGTTATTGGATGATTATGTGCATGTATACAACCTGCTGAAAAATAAAGTTCTGTGCTCTGATGTGCTCCCCGAGTGGTCTTTGCTCCATTACACTTGCCCTCACTGGCAGGCTGGGACCCACAGGGTGCACTTACATAAATGCAGGCAAAGCACTCATACACAGAAAACAAAAATAAATAAAAAATTTTAATAATGAAATAAATTCATTGTATAAAGTCATATTCACAATTACATTTTCATTCAAGAATATTGTGGCTTTTGATTCAGTTCAGAATTTTTTATTAGTTGTGTATTAAAGGCTTGATGCAAAATGTCACTCAAAGTCATGTGTTTGAACACACTGTCCCGAGGTTTGGTACTGTTTGGGGTGATGGAAGAGCCTTTAAGATATGGGGCATGACTGGAGAAAATAGATCTCTGAGTGGTGGGCCTAGAGTACCTCCTACCCGGCCTTTGCTTTTTGACCTGTACAGGTGTGATCTAACAGTTCTTACAAGCTCCCACCTCAATGGAGCCACCAGATTCCCTCTTGTAAAGGACCGTATTCCCTCAAATCATGCAGCAGAAAAAACTTCCTATGTAAAATTGCTTTTCTTGAGGTACTTGGTCACATTGATGAGAAAAGTAATTTGTGTTTTTTCTAAGCAGCATTATGGCTATGCCTGAATAAAGAAACAGCCTGACTCTCAGCATTAGCTTTTAAAACTATTTTGTTTATTATTTTTGTTTTATGTATATGAGTGTATTGCCTGCATGTATGTAGGTCACCCATGTCATGCAATGCTCATGAAGGTTAGGAGAGGGTGTGGGATCCCTTGGAACAGGAACTGGAGTTATGGCTAGCTGGTAGCAGCACGTGGGTGCTGGGAGTTGAACCCAAGTCTGCTGGAAGAGCAGCCAGTGCTCATAACCACTAAGTCAGCTCTGCAGCCCCTCTTAGCATTGGTTTTAAGGTCAGGAGTAGACCCAAATTCTGAGAAACTTTTCCTTCAGTTGCCTCATGAAACCATACTCTTGAGTCAGGCTTCATTCATTCTTTATTGAAACATATCTCCAGCATGAATTGGGTAAGTAGAATCTAGGTTCCAACCTTAGGAGCCCAGCTTATCTTATCAGAGAATCATGCCCTTTTAAACCTAGGCCTAGAATTTCACACACATGCAATTACAAGCAGACTCCTCAATTTTTCTCATTGTTTAAAATGGAGAAAAACATGTTGCTTCCAGTGCATTGATATGTAAGTCGTGCATATGCCGTGCATTTACACTCTGTCTTATATTATTTTGCTTGAAGGCAAGGAAGGGTTGAGAGGGGTTACGGTTATTTGCTCAGATCAAAGGGGAGCACATGGCTCAATGAGCTTGTTTACATTATATTCCATAACTTGTTTGTAGCAAAATTATGTAAAAGTCTTTGGCCTCATTTGGCAAGCACTTTGCCAACTGAACCATCTACCCATGTCTTGAATTCATTTGTTTTAAAGACTTTCTTTCTAGAAAAAAATCTTAGATTTAAATAAATCTAAAAAAGCAGTACAGAGACCCTCCCATCTTACATAAGCATATTTGTTACAAGTTATAATCAATATTGTTTATACTGATTATTTTGACAGGATCTAGAATCACCTTGTAGATAAATCTCTGAGCATGTGTGCGAAAGATTTTCTAGCTTAGGTAAATTGAGGTGGCACAACGTATCCTAATTGTGGGCAGCAGCATTCCCTGGGCTGGGGGCCTAAATGTCACAGGAAGAGAAATCAAGGTGAATACGAGCATTTGTGATTTCTGCTTCTTGACTGTGGGTGTGAGATAACTGGCCACTATGCATTTCCTGCCATGATGTACTGATTCCTTGATTCCTTGAATGTGTAAGCCAAATTAAACACCTCTTGCCTCCATCAGCTATTTAGCCACAGCAACAAGGAGTACAACTGATAGAATAATTTTACACACACACACACACACACACACACACACACACACACACACACATATATGGAGAGACATAGAGAAAGAAGAGGGAGAGGAGCTGGGCATGGCGGTACATTTCTTCACATTCCTTTCTCTCCTTATGTCTGCTCAGTTTTAGGAACTCATCCAGAAGTCTATATCCTCTACACTGTCTTACATCCTCAAACTTCTTTGCTTATGCCAGTTACAACATTTTTTTTTGATGACCATAATTAGTTTGAGAATAGCAATTAGCTTTTTAAGAAAGCATTTTTTTTTTTATTTTTTTTTTTTAGTCCTTTTGAGACAGGGTCTCCCTGTAGTCCCAGCTGTCCTGGAACTCACTATGTAGACCAGGCTGGCCTTGAACTCACAAAGATCCGCCTGCCTCTGCCTACCAAGTGCTGGGATTAAAGGCATGTGCCACCACAGCTGACTAAGAAAGCATTTTGTCCCCTATCTCTAACCCCCTTATTACCCTACTCTTACTTCATATCTTCTATTTTGTGGGGAGGGGGTAGATTTTGTAGACTCCTCTTTTGTTTCAATGAATCTGATGCTTTCCTCAATAATTAAACTGAGGAAAATGAATAGGAGGAAGGCAAATCACAGAAATAAAAGGCCATTTTCATTATAAAATATAAAAGATATATGATTATCATTTTTATATTAAACTTTATCATCTGGATAACCTAGTATGTGTCAGATTTGCTACCACAAAACTTCTCTTATGATAGATACTCTGGAATTAAGCCACCGTACATGCACAGCTACCTACCACTTAAGCAGTACAGATTTATTTATTCATTTTGTGATAATTGTGTATGTGTGTGCATGCATGCATGTGTGTGTGTGTGTGTGTGTGTGTGTGTAAGGAGTTCATGTGGATATCTTCCATGCATATCCATTACCATGTGAGGATTCTAGCCTTTTCTCCCTGTTTCTCTGTAAATTGCATGCCAGCAGTGAGAAATCTGGCTCTTATACATGTATGGATGAGAAATGTTAACCCAATGTATTTATTATATATTCCAATGAAGGCTTAATTAAGATATAGTATAAGTATGTTCAATAAAACTATAGGTGTTCAGAGATGCAATATATCAAGTTTTGCAAATATAATTCTCTTGTCCACCTATAATTATAGTTTTCCTGTCTTTAGAACTGAATCTTTCTTTGACTTTCCAATTTCTCTTATGAACAGTGAAGCCACTGGCAATGATAGGACACAATAATTTTAAAGAATTATAATGATGTATTAAGTAAGTATGAGATTCCTCATAGTTGCTTCCATTTACATTCATTTGAAAGTTTTGTCAACAAAGAATGTTTTCAGCATGTATTCATTTAATTAATGAATCATATAAAAATCCTAGACCTAGAAAAGTTATTGTAATAACTTAAAATAATTACCTTTGTATATCATATCTCTGTTTTTCACCAGTGTATATATTTCAGATTTAAAATATCTCATTTTTTATGCATTTGAATAAATATTGATTGATACAGGTACAAGATAAATAGATGATAGAGGATGGATGGATAGGTAAATAAATGGATGGATGGATAGATGATAGATAGATAGATAGATAGATAGATAGATAGATAGATAGATGATAGATAGATGATAGATACAGATAGATGATAGATAAATAGATAGGGAGATGATAGATAGATGATAGATAGATAAATAGATAGATAGATGATAGATTAGATAGATAGATGATAGATAGGTGATAGATAGATGATAGATAGATAGATGATAGACAGTAGACAGAGATAAAGTGTAGATGATAGATAAATGATAAACAGACAGATAGACAATAGATAGATGATAGATAGACAGATAGATGATAGATAGATGATAGATAGATAGATAGATAGAGATAGGTAGATAGATAGATAGATAGATGATAGATGATAGATAGATAGACAGATAGATGATAGATGATAGATAGACAGACAGATAGATGATAGACAGATTTCAGCTATTGCTGTTACCATATTTAACAATATGATTATTTTGATGTATAAAATCACTTACAAATCTAACCTCTAAATCTATTGAAAGTGCTTCACTTCATTTAATCAAGAGAATGGAACTGAGGTTTTTAAAATGCTTTCATTTTTTAATTAGAATAGTATCATAATGAATAATTAACCAAGAAGAACAAGCAGATGATAATTATATGAAATTACTTATGTTTGTGACGATAAAATGGATGGCCTTGAGGTTCCCAGTCATTCTTACTAACATGAGAATCATTTTTGTGCTTATAACCATACAGCATCTGTTCCTCAAGGATGGCTTTAAAATAATAGCTTTTCATTGCTATTTGCATTATTGGCTAAATATTTTAACTTGTTATTTTGTTTCACAATATCCTTGAATGCTATTATTTGGAAATACACTGTACTGAATGTGAAAAATAAAAATTTGGTATATACAAATCTTGCCCTGCATGTACTTTTATTTTTAATCTGTTTTTGATCCATTCTTTTAATATACCCCAAAGGAAGCTTCCATAAGGAAATGCTAATTTACTTATTATTTTCCCTGATAGAAAAAATACATGTCTCTTACATCTTCCTCCATCCTCTCTCTTCCTATCATTTTCTCAATATACCCATCTTACTACATATTGTCTTCCTCTGTTTACTGTGAACACAAGATTTTAGGTGAATAAGCTTCTAGTCACACCACACTGAAGAAGAAGAAGAAGAAGAAGAAGAAGAAGAAGAAGAAGAAGAAGAAAAAAAAAAAGATGATAAGCTGGTTGTGGCAGAACACACCTATAATCCCAGCACTTGGAAGACTGAGGCAGGAAGATGGCTATGCAGTGAGTTCAAGGATAGGGGGATGTAGCTCGGTGGTAAAACATTTGTCTAGCACATCTGAAGTGAGGCCTTGGGTTCAATCCCCAGAGGAGGAGGAAGAGGAGGAGGAGGAGGAGGAGGAGGAAGAGGAAGAAGGGGGACCACCAATCAGTAACTAATGACTACACATCTGCCAATGGAGCCAAAAAAAAACACAACTTGCATAAGTATTTCCTGGCAGTTTGTAAGTACTATCAGCATTTTTTATCTTTGTCATTATGATTCATATATAAAATCAAAAGAAATTATAGGAGCCAGATATAATGACACATACCTATAACCCCAGCACTTGGGAGATATAGACAGAAATATCAGGAGCTCAAGATCAGCATTGGCTATATAGCAAATTTAAGACCAGAATAGACCACATGAGACCCTGTTTTTACAGAATTAGGGGGCTGGAGAGAAGGGTCAGCAGTTAAGAACACTGGTTGTTCTTGCAGAAGACCCAGAGTTTGAATCCCAGCACCAACATGGCAGCTAACACCTGTCAGTAACTCCAGTTCCAGGGGATCCGACAACTTCTTCTGACCTTGGGGGGCATTGCAGGACACAGGTGCCTTTACCTACATGCAGGCAATACACGCATACATATAAAGTAAAAATAATAATAAATTTAACAATATTTTTAAAAGAATTAGGTAGAGAGCTAGAAGGAGGTATAAATGGAGAGAAAGAGATTGTGATTTAAGGCAACTGATTCTTCATATAGAACTCCATCAAATATCTACCAGCCTTAAGAATCCTAGTGAATATTGTATCTGGATTGCATTGTCACCGATTATAACTTTTGGAGGACATACCGTACTTTACTTGCTCCACATTCTTTTACTTCTTTACCCTTAATGGTCTTAAATAGCTACCATATTTTTACTCTGCTGAACTAGCTTTTTATCCTTTTTGTTAATTCTTCACAAGTTTCTCTTGTTCTGTTGAGGGTTTTTTGTACATAAATTTTTATTGAACTTTTGTATACTTCATACAGAAAATATTAATCATCTTTATACCCTTCCCCATTGGCACCCTCCCATGGCCTCCATACATGCAGGAATTTATACATTCTGTCATTGTGTTACAGCTAATCAAGTCAAGTTAGCATCCTTAGAGGCCCCTCCATGCAAGTTCATCCACTGAGGTCTAGTTGGTCTATTTAGAGCCCCTCCCTTTAAGAAGATCAATTCTTCCTCACCCAGCAGTAAACAGCAGCCAATAGTACAGCTAAGATTGGGGCCTTCTGCCCATTTCCTTAGTTCTGTGCTGGGTTTTTGTCTGCTTGAGTTTGCATGGGTTTTGTATATACTGCCACCATTGCTGTAGATTCATATGAGCAAGGTCCCAGGAGCTTGTAGGACTCTTTTTCCATATAGTCATGCACCTCCTCCCTGGCTCTTACAATTTTGCCAGCCCCTCTGCTGCAATGGTCCCTGAGCCCAGGTGGGTGGAGTTTAATATAGGAGTGCTGCTCAAAGACTCACACTCTGCAGACTCTTTTTCTCTACACTTGGGCCATTTGTGACCTTTTATGTTCTTGGCTTCTGTTGAATGAAGAAGTTTCATTGATGAGAATTGAGAGATGTATTAGTGTCCTCTTTATCTCTTGTTCTATGTTCTGTGAGCCTTAGCTGTAGAGGTTGCAGCGTAGATCTGTCACATAGGCTTGGGTAATCCACAGATAATCTCTGTGTATGGCCAGTTGTGGGATTCTAATATTTTTCATCTGTTGCTAAAGAAGTTTCTTTGATGAGTAGTTATGGGGATAGTTGTCTGTAAATATAAGGATCCATATTTTGCATATACTAAGAAATTACATTTGTCTAGGAATATGAAAGCCTTGGGGCTTTCCCTAAGATCTATGACCTTTCCAGCCATGCGTATTTGGCTATAATTAGAGTACCACACATGAGTTTCCTCCTGAGTGGGCTTTAAGTTCAATTAGGTTGCTGTTGATGACCCCCAAGATAAAAGTGCCATGACTGCACCAATGTTCTGGTCATTAATGTTGTTATTAGGCTCCAAAGCTGGGATGGGACCATTGACTGATGTTTTTCCTTAGCAACTTGTGTAGTGCTCTTCAAAACTTTGAGAGCTAGCCTTTGGGGTAGGTGGCTTCCAGGTCAGTTTCAACTCCATTGCTCCAAATCTTCAGCAATAGGATCTTACCTTCAAGATCTAGGAAGCAATAAAGGGCGTGGCAATAGCTTCTGTAATTTTCCAAGTGTCTTTGATTACCCTGGCCAAGACTTTTTCAAAAGTATCCCAACTCAAAGAGAACACAGTCAGTCCTTCCTATCCCTATATTATCCATTAGTAGGTTCTGTCCACTCTATATTGGAAATATTTTGGAAAGAGAATTATACCTGCACTGGACATGTACAGATTTTTCTGTCATTACCTAAATGATATAACTGCTAACTATATACAATTTACTTTAAATGAAAGACTATAAGCAGCATTGAGTCATTTAGAGCATATGAGAGGATTGATTATAAGCAAACAACAGCAATTGATATAAGGAATTTGTGCTTCTGAGGACCTTGGTATTCATTAAGTTGTTGGAACCAGTCTCACACAGATACTACATATGCCTCACTGACTGAGACAGCTTTGCTTAGAAAATCCATGGCACCCATAAGTTGCTCCCGACACCTTCACCATTCAAGTTTACCTTCTCTTTCTAACTCTATTTATTGCCTGAACAATTGCTTCTGTTGGGAATAAAAATGCAACAGCCTGAGCTTTTGGGTACGATTCTTCTTTTCAAAGCCCTCTCAAAGCTCTCCTTGGGTAAGAAAACTAAACTCAATGTGCACTTGTTCTTGATTGTGTTTGTGTTCTTTCTGAGACAGGATGTTGCTGATATAGGGTTCTGCTATGGATCCCAGGCAGTACTTGAACTCTCAAATTCCTGCCTCTAACTCCTCATTGATGGAATTACAGGCACTCATCACCATCCCTAATTCAAATCTTTTGACAAAAACTTTTATATACTTCCCTTAAATAAACATTTTTGTAAAGATGTTAGAAACCTCTGAAATTTTAGTTTTTATTTCCAAGAATGACAACAAAAATTACTAGAAACTAATCTCAATATCTTCCCTACCATTTTTGAAATGTGAGGATTGAAATGGTGAGATGAAAGATGTACTATGAAGATCTTAGGCTGAAAGTAAAAAATGGAGCAAGCGATTAATATTTATTGGAAATAAATTTGTGCTGAATTATGACCCTGCCGCATACAAATTTAAAGGCCCAAATAAGTTTCATGAACTCAGTAGCAATATCATAGGCTTGCTATTCATATTTAAAAAGACAATGTCTGTTGGTAATAATTGAGAAAGAGAAAAAACTTATTTATTAGTGGTAGGAGCACAAACTGGTGAAGCCACTGGGGAAATTGGTATACATATTTCTCCATAAGCTAAAAGTAGATCTGCCATTTGACTCAGCTGTACCATTCCTGGGCATACAGCCAAAAATTCTACATCCTGCCACAGAGACACTTGTGCATCCATGTCTGTTGTTGCTATACTGTAATAGCTGGGAAATAGAGCCAGCCTAGATGACCATCAGTTGATAAATGGATAAGGAAATTGTGGTACATACACAGTGGAATTTTAGCCAAATGTAAAAAAAAAAGAAATTATAAATTTCACAGAAAAATGGAAGGAACTAGAAAAAAAATGCACTGAGGCGATCCAGGCACAGATGGGCAATGGCCACATGTTCTTTCTCCATCTCTCTTTTTCATATTTTCACAACTCATTCTGAAATATTTGACACGCAATGCAATGTGCATTACTTTAATCTTTCATGCAATTTCCATTCCTCATTATATACCTACTTACATCACATGCATACTTGCATAAATAGACTTCATGAAAGATAAACGATACCCAAAACATGAGTCCATATATATATAATATATATATATATATATGTATGTGTAAAGATGTAATTTAAAATGAAGCTAGGCATGGTGGCACACACCTTTAATCCCAGTACTCAGGAGGCAGAGGCAGGCAGATCTCTGAGTTCAAGCCCTGCCTGGTCTACATAGTGAATTCCAGGAAAGCTGGGGCTACAGAGAGACCCTGTCTCAAAAAAAAAAAAAAAAAAAACAAAAAAAAAAAAAGGGGAAGGGGCTCAGTGAGAAGGCTCAGTGGGTAAAAGTACTTGCTGCCATGCCTGAAGAACTGGAGGAGGAGGAGGAGGAGGAGGAGGAGGAGGAGGACAAAAGATTGCTACATAAGAACCCACTTAAGTAAATTGTGGTGCTGAGTATTTGACATCTCTCTATGCCTACCTTCCTGAATTTTAGAATCTTTGACAATTAGGTATAATTCAGCTAGGACTACTTTCATGCAAGGCTGTTTATGCAAGTATGCACATGGTGTGAGTAGGTATATAATGAGGAATAGAAATGCCATGAAGGGTTAAAGTAATGTGTGTCACATTATGTGACCAGTGTTTCAGAACAGGTTTTGAAAATCTTGAAAATATGAAAAAGAGAGAGGGAAAGAGAACATGTGGCCATTGTCCATCTGTGCCTGGATTGCCTCAGTACGTGTTTCTCCATTTTTCTGTGAATTTCATAACTGGGAAGAGGCATGAGGGGAGAAGACCTCATTGAAAACTGAATTTAGTTCAAGTAGTTGTTCCATGGATGTTTTTATTTTTTTAGCAGATAATAAAACAATTTATTTATATTTCCAATGATTATTTCAAGCCCCCTTATTTTTTATTTTCCTAAATGCATTAGGTTATCTACTTTCTGAGTATCTTGATATTCTTCTTACTACAGTTGCTGGTTCTTCACTCTTGGCTAAAGTAATGAAAAGGATTTATTCCCTTGCTGTCCTAGATCTTAGCTGAATTCTTTAGTTTCTGCACTACTCTATGTGTTTCTATTTCTTGCTTGGTGTCTCATTCATTATATAACTCACATATGTCCATCACAACTGACTGATGTGCAGAGAATAAGTGACTCTGGTGTACTCAGTCACAAATGGGATATCTATATCCCATTCCCCTCATAAGCTCAGGAAGCAATGAAGGGTAGGAAATACAAAGACTGCATGAGCCAGAGTTGTGGAGCACTACTGCAGAACAGTGGCATCTGGATGTGTCATGCTCATCACACCTATGAGCTCACAGCAGCTGTGGTTGCTTACACAAGATTTGCATAAGAACAAACCAGTCGAATATCCAGCATAGATGGAAAGCAGGTTCTCAAGTGCTCACACCTTCAGGGGAGCTGTTAGTGTTGTCCCTAGTAGGCTGCCTGTGCTCCTACAGGTGGTCCCATAGCCAAGCGCATAGAGGAAGCACAAACTAGACTCAGTGGCGGGGGAGTACTGAATGTGGAAGAGGGACAAGAGACATGGTGGAGGTTCTTAGAGGAGGTGGAAAGGGCACTGGGGATAGAGATGATCAAAATTATTGTACACATATATGAAATCCTCAAAGAATACATTCACATTTTTTAACTTTATTTATTTTTTTTTTTTGTCTTTTTGAGACAGGGTCCTCCTGTAGCCCCAGTTGTCCTGGGACTCACTATGTAGACCAGGCTAGCCTTGAGCTCACAAAGCTCTGCCTGCCTCTGCCTCCTGAGTGCTGGAATTAAATTTTTTACTGAATTTTTCCCTAGGTTTTTATTAATTCAAGAATTTCATACGATGCATTTTGATCATATTCAGATCCCCCTTCCTATCTCCACTCTCAACATACCATCCCCTCCACTTCTGGACACCCATCAGAAAGGTTGCCAATAATAACCACAAATATCTAAATCTTGATGAAGTCTTGATGAAGAACTGGGGCACCTAGAACTTGAAAATATTGCTGATGGACATGTAAAGTAATATAGCACTCTAGAAAATGGTTTGTTAGTTTATTATAAAGTTAAACATACACTTATCAATCTAAGCATTTATCCTAGACAAATTTGCATATAGAATAGGGGTTGGCCAGGTTGCTCAACAGGTAAAGGTATTTGCTTCCAAGCCTGATGACCTATGTTTGGTTCTTAGAACCTACATAGTGAAAGGAGAGAAATAACATGTGAAAACTGTCCTCTGAAATTCACACTTACATGGTAGCATGTGCGCGCGCACACACACACACACACACACACACACACACACACGTTTTTTAAAAATTGTAAGTGAATGTTTATAGAAATAATTTTCATAACTATAAAAAAACCTGGGGGTTAGAAAACTAAATATCCTTCAACAAATGAATAAAGAAATGAACTGAAGTACAACCACACAGTGGATTACTAGTTAGCATTATAGAAGAGAAAACTAGCGATACACACGATAGCATATGTAAATGGTAAGGAGCCATGCTAACTGAAAGAACCAGCCTCAGAAGGTGGCACACAGTGACGCTATTTAGCATTCTGGAAAAGCAAAATAATAGATTTGGAGCCTAAATAGATTATTAACAGGGGTTGTGGGGAGGACTACAAAAGATATCATGACATGTTTTAATAGAATTATTCTGTGACTACCTGGTTTTATTAGTGGTTACAAAAATAAATATCTATGTTAAAACTCATGGAACAGTGCACAAAATAGTTAACACCATTACATGCAAATTAAAAACTAAAGATTTAAGTTAGCCTATTTCTGTCAATACATAATGCTGATTAGTAAGTCCACCATTTAAGATTGGTATTTATCACTTCAGTAATTTTATGTAAATTGAATGGATAAAACTTATACCTTTATCCACTTTTTAAATTTTATTAAAATTTTGTGTTTTATACAACAGTTCTTAATCAAATTTAGGCTCCCTCCCTCATCCCTGTCCCCTCATTCCCCCACCCGACATCACGCATTCTGCCATACATGTTAAATCCCATCAAGCCAAGTGTTTGGTCCCAGATATTCTTCAGTGTAAATTCGTCCGCTGGAGTCGAGTCAGCCAATCTGGAGATTGTATGTAAGACATACTCTCCCTTATTCAGCATCAATCAGTCTCCAATAGTTCTCAGTCTAGGGCTGACCCATCACCAATTTCTCTCTGCCCTCCGGGCCTTATTTAATTGAGTTGGCATGGGTCCTGTGCTCAATGTCACCACTGTGACAAGTTCACATGTACAGGACAGGCCTCCAGTGGTCTGAAA
Organism: Nannospalax galili; assembly: GCF_000622305.1. NCBI lineage: Eukaryota > Metazoa > Chordata > Mammalia > Rodentia > Spalacidae > Nannospalax > Nannospalax galili. The sequence continues at coordinate 732,217 of NW_008343971.1, forward strand.
GTCTCTGCTTCCGTGTGTTCATGAACCAGCTCTGGCTCTTAAATCTTTCTGCCCCTCTTTTTCAATGGTCACTGAGCCATGATTGGACGAAGTTCAGTATAGTCCCATCCAGGGGTACACAGTCTGCAGTCTCTTTTTTTTTTTTTAATTAATTAATTTATTTTTTTGGTCTTTTTGAGACAGGGTCTCCCTGTAGCCCCAGCTTTCCTGGATTCACCATGGAGACCAGGCTGGCTTCGAACTCACAGAGATCTGCCTGTCTCTGCCTCCCGAGTGCTGGGATTAGAGGCGTGCGCCACCACACCCGGCTTGTCTCTTATTCTTTAAAACTTGTCTAGTTGTGGCCTTCTGTGTGCATTACACTCTGTTGTACCGGGAAGCTTTACCGGTAAAAGTTGAGAAATGCTTTAATTTATGTCTCTACCCGTTGTTCTGCTATGTTCTGTGAGCCAAAGGTGGAGAAGTCGAAGTGCAGATGTGTCCCCCTAGTGCTTGACTTGTTTCAGTGGTGTCTTCTCTGTGTCTAAGGAGTTGTGGGATTCTGCAGTAGCCTCCATCTGTTGCAAAAATGAGCTTCTTTGATAAGCAGTAAACAGTATGCTTATCTGTAAATATAAGGATCCATATTTAATATATTGTAAGAAATTTCACTTGTTTAAAAATATGAAAGAGATAGGGTTTTCTCAAGGATCTATGTTCTGTCCTGCCATGTGTATTTGGCTGAGTTTATAGTGCCACTCATGAGTTCACTCCCACTGAAAGGGCTTTAAGTCTAATTAGATAGCTATTGATCACCCTTCAGATAACAGTACCACTACTGCACTGATAGAGCTAGTTTGTCATGCCAATCCTTATGGTTATTAGGGTTTAAGGCTGGATTGGACCACTGATTGTTTTTCTCCCTGATTTTCATACAATATAGGTTAATGGTGTTTAGATTCCCTCTCCTAAACACATACCACCCTCCCAACTGTTCCTCCCAATGAAATATATATATATATATATATAGAGAGAGAGAGAGAGAGAAAGAGATTGATTTACTTATATATATATTTATATACATATGTATATATGGTCCACAGAGTCTGATTTTCACCCACAAATATCCTTCAGTGTGGTTCATCCACTGGGCCCACCAAGAGTCCCATTCCTATAAGGCACTGTCTCTTCCCTCACAGCAGTCATCAACTGTCAAATTTTCCTTAGGTTAGGTTGGGATTTCTTACCCACTTCCCTGTGTCTATGCTGGAATTTGTCTGGTTTGAACTTGCATGGGGCTTGTCCATGTTGTCACCATTCCTGTGAATTCATGTGACCAGCTGTCTAGAAGACTATGTTTTCCTTGTGGTCATCTACAACCTCTGGCTCTTACAATCTTTCCACCTTCTCTTCCACAATGATTCCTGAGTCTTGAAAGGCATACATTTGATATAGATGTCCTAATCAGGGATAAGCACCATGCTGCCTCTTGTTCTCTTAACATTGACCAATTGTGGGTTTCTGTGTTAATCACCACCTGCTACATAACGAAACTTCTCTGGTAAGAGTTGAGAAATGCATTCATCCCATGTGTAGAGTTTGTACTGAAGATATGTCACTTAAGACACTGTCTTCATTTGACCAATTCTAGAACTCAGTAATAGTCTCCAACTATTAAAGTTTCTGTAAATATGAGGATGCATATTTAAAATAAATTAAGAAATTGTGTTGGTCTAGAAATGTGGCAGAAATAGGTTATATTCTCTAGGATCTATGACCTCTCCAGTTATGTGTATTTGGCTATGTTTCCACATGAGTTCCTTCCCATTGAGTGGGCCTTAATTAGACAGCTGTTGATTACCCCCAAGATGAAAGTGCCACTACTATGCCTGTGGTTGCACATGTGAGGGGTGCCTTTCATTCTATATACTTTCATCAGATCTTTTGGTTAGAGGTGGATGCGAGCCACTCCAGATTGGTCCCTGGAACCAAACTCTGATCCTCTACAAGAGCGGCAATCTCTCTTAACCACTATCCTCAAGCCCTCTGTGCTTTCAGTGTGTAGGCTCCAAAGGCAAATGTTGCCAAATGTGTTTTCATGTGTTTGAATGGCACATACACATTCTCTTTGGTGAAATGCCTAATCATTTCTACTGGGTTTTCTTTTTTGTCTTATCATTTTTTTCATAGGATTCCTGTTGTGGTTTTCTTACTACTACTTCATGATCAGTGATGTGGTTTACAAATATGTTTTTCATAGTCTGTTTGCCTTTTCACATCTTGAAGGGGTTCTTCAGGGAACACTTTAATTTAGTTGCAGTTGAATTCATCATTATTAATAGATAATGATTTTTGTGTGAAAAATAAGAACCAGATCCAACAGGACCCTAAAGGGAGGTTGAGAAGCACAGGCTTAAACATTAAGATAAATAAAGTTATAGCAGCAGTCATTGTATTTTTTATATTAGAGTTTGTAAAATTAATTTTTATGCCAGGAAAGCAAACTTCCTTCAAGTAAAATTTTACATGAAGTGTTATTATAAGGAACAGAAGGTAAGGCACTTAAGTTGAAACAGAAATGGAAGTCCAGTGGTCGTGTATCAGACTTCTTTGTTCCTCTGTGCCACCTGATACTGGAATTCCTCTAGAGAAACAGCTTTCTTCTCAAGATGTAAAGGCATCATTTTTCTGGCCAGGTGTGGCGGCGAATACCTTTAATCCCAGCACTTGGGAGGCAGAGGCAGGTGGATCTCTGTGAGTTCAAGGCCAGCCTGGTCTACATAGTGAGCTCCAGGACAGCTGGGGCTACAGGGAGACCCTGTCTCAATAAGACCAAAAAAAAAAAAGGCATCATTTTTCACATCAAAATTCACCCTAGAATCTAGGTTCTGAAACCAGGCCTCTTAATTACTATTATATATATATATATTTTTAATTTTTAAAAAGTATTTTATTTATTATTTTTCTTTTATATGTATGCATGCATTGCCTGCATGTAGGTAAGTGCACCCGTGTCATGCAGTGCCCGCGGAGGTCAGAAGAGGCTGTCAGATCCCCTGGGACTGTAGTTACAGACAGTTGTTAGCTGCCATATGGGTGTCGGGATTCGAACCCAGGTCTTCTGCAAGAACAACCAGCTTTCTTAACTGCTTAGCCATCTCTCCAACCCCACTATTATATTTTCAAAGTTTACGTCTACAAAATAATTTAAGATCTAAACCAAAAAATTAATTTTGAGAACAAGTTTACTGGTTTTGGAGCAATGACTCAGCTCTTAAGTGCACTGGCTGCTGTTGCAGAAGACCCAGGATAGATTTCCAGCACCAACATGGTGGCTAAGAACCATCCATAACTCCATTCTAAGGAATCCTATGCCCTCTTCTCGTTTCTGTGAGCATTGCATGACACGGATGCACTTACACACATGCAGGCATAACACTCCTACACAAAAAATAAAAAGAAATTTATTTTTTTTAAAGAACAAGTTTAGCACAAATTCTCTCAGTCAAATTATGTAATGTTCTGGGAGTAGCTAAAAGCAGAGACTGTGTTCTTCTTATCTCCAGGGTCATTTTTCACAATTTCCCCCCGTGTACCTCCACAGACTTATATTACACTTACCATGACGGTATTACATAGTTTTTGAAAACTTATTGGCTAGCCTTTAAATTATGAGCTTCTCATTAGAAGGAACTGTACACCCCTTTCTACTTATCTAACTTCACACAGTGGCTGATATGGCCAGATATCAAATATATTTCTAATAAATATATATCATTACTGAGAAGTGCACTTTGAGTTCTGAGGTTTCCAGTGAACTAGATTTCTTTTAAATCTCTGATACCTGGAAGGCACTTCAAAATTTACTGAAAATATTCTTTCCCTGAAGATACATCAAAGGCCAGAAGGCTATTTTATGATGCTTTGGGGATGGAAGCTATGGCACTTGGGGACAAGACCAATAAAAGCTGGCAGACAACAAAGACATTTACAGCAAAATCCATTAGAGCTCCCTGAGACCTGAATCACTGTATTTGATACCTGGAGAGTTGCTACCTTTGCCTGCCTTTTGCGCATTATATCATGACTTGGATTCTTCTTTGAAATAATTTTCAGGTCTTTTCCATTGAACTGACCATTTATGATGGTATCTGCAGCTAAATTCCCTTGTCTGACAACCCTGTTAAATTTCAACCTCAAGCCGAATTAGAAGGAAAGATAATCAGAGGGTTGCCTAGAGTTACAATGTACAAATACTTAACCATATCTGGAAAGATAGATAAAATGTTATCTTTCCCCAAACTCTTCTTGAGTTCAGTCTTCTTAAGTATTCTGATAAGAGCTGAAGAAATGCCTTAGCAGTTAAGAACAGCTGCTGCTCTTCCTAAGTTTATTTCCTAGCACACATATTGTGTAGCTCACAGCTGTCTTTAACACCAGCTCCAGGGAAGCTGTCACCCCCTTATACCTTCTATAGGCACTGCAATCATAGGAACATACCCTCAGACAGACACAAATGCATGCACATAATTAAAAATAAAAACAATTCTTTTAAAATTTATTATGAAAAAAGTTTATGTTTGTAGATACTCTTTTAAATAACCATTGGGGGGAAAATTGATTAATACCTGTTTAAATATTTGCAAAATTATAAGGGAAACTTGTTCTAATCTGCTCTTACACTGTCTTCACCAAAGCACGTTACATTTTGAGAGAAGAAATGATGTGTTGTGAAGCTGTGCATATTACAGCATTCATCAAACATTTGGTTGCTAAGCTTTTATTTAGCCAATTCTATTTTTATTTCATACAGAATTTCTCAGTTCTTAGCATATGATAAGCAAACAATGTAAACAATAAAGAAGAAATAAACATGAAAATGCCTTATAAAGCATAAATTTAGGGCTGGAGAGGTGACTGGGTGGTTAAGAACACTGGCTGTTCCTTGCAGAAGACTCAGGTTCAAATCCCAGCACCGACATGGCAGCTAACAACCATCCATAACTCCAGTTCAAGAGGATCTAATGCTCTCTTCTATCCTCCATGGGCACTGCATGACATGGGTGACTTACATATGCAAGCATAACACTCTTACACATAAAATAAAAATAAACAAATAAATAAATTTTAAAATAAATTAAAGTAGAAATGATGTCATGTGCTCACTGTATAAAACAGATAATAATTAAGATATATAGGAATTTAGGAAAGGGGAAATACTACTTTGACCAGACTTAGATTAATTTGTAAATAAAACATCAAGAAAATGGAATATTTTACTTGGAGTTTTGAAAATAGAATCTAGTTCTGTGGCATTATTCAGAATGAGAAGAGTAAGCAGCACTGTCCGCATAGAACGTATTAGGTACTGTCTCTAACAGCAGAGGCGGAAAGGCAGTGCATTCCTCAAAGGATTTACAAAGATGACAGATACAAAATATAAGAAAAAAAATATGGGGCTTCTGAACTCCATTAGCCAATTTGGAAGCTAACAAGACTGAGAGCTAGAGATTGAAACTCTATCCTTTGGAAATCATATGTAACTAGTATTTAGAAAGTGAAGAATTGAAAGTACGTGTTTAATTCTGAACCCCCAAAATCAATAAAAGTCATTTGGCATAATTTATGATTCAAAGTAAAAATGTGGTTACACAATTATATTTGTCAAAATCTCAAAATAATTTTATAATGTTTTTGAAACCTAGAAAATATAATTGCCATACCCCTCCAAAAAATTTGCATAAATATCATGTTTTATTTTAAATTTGTTTTTTATATTTATGTCCTTTGATCTCAATACCTTAGACAACAAAGATCACCTAAATATTTAATAAGAAAGTAATACACTTTCAATAGTATATGATATGCCTTAGAGCACTCAAGGAATGTATCTGTCATTATGGTTGTTAACTTGATTTTATCTGGAATCAACTAAGCAACAAGCCTCTGGGTGGGCCTTTAAGGGATTTCCTAGAAGGCTAAACTAAGGGGTAAAGACGTCTCCTCCTGCAAACTAAACAGCTACTTCTCACAGCTGCCTAGACATAAAAAGCTCCATGGGAAACTCTTTTCTACTCAGCTTCACCCCTTGCTGCTGAGTGCATCTGACCTATTGCTATTGCTGGTGCTATCTTCCGCTGACATCAGAACCCAGGCTCTTTCATCTTACACAGTAGAATAAAGATCAGTGGCTCTTGAGGAATTCTGCAGACTTTGAACTCCAGATTGGGACTGCTGAGGCCTCCAGTCTTGCAGACTGATCAACAACCGAGTCTCAGCTTCTCCGCTGTGAAGACAGCCATTGTTGCAGTACCCAGCCTGTATCACGAAAGCTGCCATAAGACATATCCATTCAACAGTTCTATTCTTTAGGGAACACTGACAGACACAACATGAAATAAGTTTCTGTACATTTCTCTTTCGGTTCCCAACAGAGGATTCACTTATAAATAATAAATAATACTCAAATTTATTTAGTAAAGAGCATAGCTCATTGTCCCAGGTAAGCTAAATTTTTGAGTCTTTACTTGGTAATGAAATGTTTCTCCTCAATATAAGCATTAAGTCAGTCCATACAAAAATAAGACTCTAGGTTCAACTTCGAAGTATCTTATATTGTAATATTCCTAGCATCATTTCAAATTAGTCTGCTGTGTTGCTACATAGTATGAGTAGAAATCTGTAATTTTGGTTGGAATTCCAAGTTTCGAAAACATACTTCTAATTTCATCTATTTTCCAGGAATTCAAGTTTCATCTTCATAAAACAGAGACACTCTAGAAATAAGTGAAGGGATAGACATCTTTCAGATTTTGTGAATTTTTACAAATAATATTTCCTCAATTTGTTGATAAGTATTAATATTTCATATTTCAGCTTTAAATTATTTAGTAAAATTTAATGAATGTGTGTGTTTTTTTGTGGAAGCTTTCATTGAATAACATCTTAATAAATAATCTGCCAGTTTAGTCAAACTAGAAGAAATAGCATGAGGATTTCAAGCTTCTTCCTTTATCCCAGTACTGAAAATTTCAAACCAGAGTCACCTATGTTATAATTGGCAGATTGTTAGGAATGATATACAACACTTTCAGATTTTCTAAATAGCAAATTGTTTATGAACTAGGTTTCTCCACTGAAATAACTTCTCAAGTAATTCTGTGCTAGACACTGAGAACATCATACCAGGGCTTTCTTTTTTATAATCTGTGACATTAGGAGAAATTTTACCTGTTTTTTTACCTATACATTTATTTTTTTGTCAATTTCTGTTATTTTATTTAAAAATTTAAATATCTTTAGGGATAAGTGTTAACAATCACACGAAATTCCATGAGGAGACAAGTGAAAGTTGTGTAAAATGTACCTCCCCAGGAGGCATTGTTCTGTTCCACAGTGAGTGCTCCTTAGACTTTCAACAAGAATCATTGATGGAAGAATAGAATCTAAACACTTGATTTGGGTAGAAACTTTTGTAGAATTAATGCTTTTTTACAAATTTTTTCAATACATATTTTTATGGAATTTTGTGTATTTCATATCTTAAACATATTAGAACCTTAACATCTTAAACATATTAGACCCTCTCCCTTATCTGTACCCCTCTTATTTATCCCACCCACCAGATTTCATGCATTCTGTCATATATGTTAAGCCCTATCGAATCAAGTTTGCATACCCAGCTGTCCCTTGTTGTGAGTTCATCCCTGGAGCCTGTTTGGGCTATCTAGAGTCACTCCATTAAAGGACTTCTAAGTACTATGGTTATTGGTGTGTGTTTCCATGACTAGCTCAAACTTTTATTTAATTACTTTATTTACTTTTTATATGTATGAGAGTTATGCTTGTATATCTGTAAGTGCACTCATGTTGTACAATGTCCATGGAGGCCAGAAGAGGACATCTGATTCCCTGGAACTGAAGTTATAGATGATTGTGAGCCATCATGTGGGTCCTGGGAACCAAACCCAGGTCCTCTGCAAGAGCAGCCACAGGTCTAAACTGCTGAAACACCACTCTAGTCTCTAGCTCAAAAATATTAACAAATACCTTTGTTTCTTGTCATGGGGAAGAATGTCATCCATGTGAAAAAATAAAACATCAATCAATTGGAGTAACATACATTACAAAACCAAACTGAGATCAAGATGTTGTAAGATAGATTCACTGTCAAGGGCTCCGTATGAGCTCAGTGTGACCCTTAGATGTTGCCTAACCAGGTAGAAGGTATTTTTAAATTGTTACTATTTATTTACTTATTCATTTTTATTCCCTATATATCATTATAAATGACCATGTCCATTCAGTAATGATATAAAAAATTAAATTCAGCACATATATAAATTAAATTGATTATATAAAAAATTAAATTTCAGTAAAAGCAAAACACATTTTTTTTGTCTTTTTTGAGACAGGGTCTCCCTGTAGCCCCAGCTGGCCTGGAGCTCACTGTGTAGCCTAGGCTGGCCTTGAACTCACAGAGATTCACCTTCCTCTGCCTCCTGAATGCTGGGACCAAAGATGTGTGCCACCACGTCCAGCTTGCCAAACATGTTTTTAAACAAGAGCCTAACACAATTTTTGATGACTACAATTAAAATAGCTCCTGTAGCACATAAAATAAATATACTGAGGTTTGCTAATAAATGATGACAACATGCTTTTAATGCCATTAAGCCAACATGTAACTTACATATCTGTCACATTATTAAGTAACCAGAATCTGATAAAATTTCAGTCCTGTGAGATGAATCTTTGAATTATGCTGTGAATTCTTCCTGTCTAATTCAAACCAATTTAAAATAGGCAAGTGTTCTGTGTGCATGTGCTGGCTACTGAGAAAGATGACTTTTTGTGAGAAATGAACTCAACCTTTTATAGTTTCATAATTAGGAATTCCAATTTTCCAACTAGGAAATAAATTAAAGAACCTTAGCTCCCAAATAGCAAGTGAAAATAAATTCATTTATCTTTGGAAATGCTCTCAATTTTGTATTGTTTATCTTATATTTACTGAGCTGATAATTTCTGGTAACTCTTGTCCTACTTGTTCATTATGGATGAGAACACCGATGCCTCCATGTCCTGCTCAGAGTTTCAGCATCCTACTGGATTGCAGGTACACTCAACACAAATGAAGATCCAGTTTTACCCTCTTGAGTCCTGTTTTATGATGACTTCTCCATCACACACTTTGGATGCTAGTAGTAGTATGATTCTTGTGAAAAGACTTTCTGTAAGAATAAAAGATCTTCTGGGACCAACATGATATCTCAGTGAGTAAATGTGTGTGGGTAAACCCTGATGACCTGAGATCTATACTGGGAAACTTACATGATGGAAGGACAGAATGCCCCCTGCCCAAATTGTCCTCTGACCTCTAGACATGTGTTCTGGTGCTTTAACATTCTCCCACACACATACAGACAGACAGACATATACACACAGTGTAAATAAATAAGTGAAAATTAAAGATTTTAAAAATATTCTGTATCTCAAGACACAAGATTCCCACTGTCTCATGATCTGATTTGTAGACATCCTAGATGGTAGAGAGAATAGTACGCTGTTTAGTGGGTTCATATAGTACATTCTCATTAAATAACAATCCGCAGTTTAAATGCTGCTATGCTGAGTATACTGTCATACATTTTCACATGCTTTAAAAGTCCACAGATGCATTTTATGCCAAAACTGACATTCACTCCCACCAAAATTTCATGACTTGAACTTACAGAAAGATCTGAGGAAGGCAAACATTTAATAAATGTGTGAAAATCAATCACTTTCTTTTTTGAATAATAATTTTTCATCATTTCTAGAACCCAGTATTGCAGTGTGGAACTCTTTCTCTAATTTGGATCAATGTCTCCTTGATGGAAGCCATGACTCTTCACACTTAAGATGCAAATTCAGAAAGCAACAAAGCTGATAAGGTTCAGGGAGCTCCTGAAATGCACAAGGCCCATCTCCACATACATAAGTAGTAACAGTTGTTTGGGAGTGAAGACTCAGATTGGCTGTGCTGCCAAAAAGTTGTCCAGTGATGTAGCATTCAGGAGTCTTCAGCTGTGTTGTGGTGGGCGTTATTGTGACATAGCTGGTTTTGAGTCACCCACAATCCTATACGCAGTCCCAATAACTTCACTTGCTCACCAAGCTATTCTTAGGTGGAATCATTTTGTCTGTCATCAGTGCTCCATTTGCTAATGAATTTGATCATATCTCATCAGGAAAAGTCACATAATAAGAGTCCTGTTGAAAAGTGATGGCATTGTAAGATTTAGAATTGAAAATCAACCAGAAGTTTAAAGATTTATTGGATTTATTTCTTTGATTAGTATTTGTAACCCTCGGTGTCAATCGTTAAAAAATATATGTGCAACAGAAGTTCAAGGTGGATTCTGAAATACAAATTAGAATGTTAAAGTGGTGGACTTCTTTGAATGTACACACATGCCACAAAAATAAATGTCTCTTTCTGCTGTATATTTCCTCAAGACTTAAACACTCTCTGGTGATAAATGAAACGTAAATCAATTTTCTTTCGATTCAGATAGATTTTCTGTATATAATGACAACACAACACATACTGAACAAGTATTTTTTTAGTCATTCACTCTACCAGGCATGCAATCCACACTTACCTTTTTCTTCTTTTTGGATGTTGGTATTACATTACAAATATTTTAATCTATATTTATGAAAATAATTTGTATATGATCAGAGTAGCCAACTGAATTGAGATTCTTTCTTTTTAAAAAATATTTTATTTATTATTTTTATTTTATGTGCATGAGTGTTATGCCTGCATGTAGGTAAGTGCACCCATGTTGTGCAATGCCCACGGAGGACATAAGAGGCTGTTGGATCTCCTGGAACTGGAGCTACAGTTGTTAGCTGCCATGTGGGTGCTGGGATTTGAACCCAGCTCTTAACAGTCAGTGTTCTTAACCGCTGAACCATCTCTCCCGCCCCAAGATTTCTTTTCTCTTATACCACACTCAAAGAGTACTGGGGAAAATATGGAGAGACGAACCTGAAAAAGAGAGAAATGTATCAATCAGACTCTGATTTCTTTACCCGTTGTCCCAAGACAAGGCACATCTCATTAGCTAATGGCCCACAGAATAGGCATAAATGGAAAATTACAGATATTTGAAAGCTAAACTGTATTGAGTGACAGCACTGTTATAAAATATTAATAACGATTCAATCAGTGCTTGTATTCAGCACAACATTAAACTGTTAACACTATAAGCAAATACTGTACTAAATACTAAGTAATACTTAGTATATACTAAGCAAACACCACACAAATACTAAGCAATACTATAGTATTGAAAAGGTAACTGAAAAAGAAAGAGAAAATATAGTAGCTCCTGTATCTATAAACATACCAATGCAGGTGGCGTCAGATAATCATGTAAAATAACAATGAACAATCAAAGAGTTTTTTGCTTTTCTTAAAAATATTTTATTTATTTAAAAAAAACTTTATTGAACTTTGTGTATTTCATACAGAGTATCTTAATCGATTTTAATCATCTTTATACCCCCTTCCCCACTGACACCATCCCATAGCCTCACACACACACACTGGAATTCATACATTCTGTCATTTGTACTGACAAGGCCTATTATGTCATTAGTGTCTCCAGATGTCCCTCAGTGAAAGTTCATCCACTGGGGACTAGTCAGCCTGTCTAGAGATCCTCCCTTTAAGATCAGCTCTTCATCACCCAGCTGCTGCCAATAATTCTTCACCCATTTCCACAGAGCTGGGTTTTTGTCTGCTTGAGTTTGCATAGGTCTTGTCCATGGTGACACCATTGCTGTATGTTCACATGAGCAAGGTCCCAGAAGCTTGTAAGACTCCATTTCCATGCAGTCACGCACTTCCCTCCTGGCTCTTACAAACTTTCCACCTCCCACTCCACCACTTCTGAAATGGTCCCTGAGCCCTGTGTAGGGGGAGTTTAATATAGGAGTCCTGTCCAAGGACTCACTCTGAAGACTCTCACTTGCTATGCTTTGGCCATTTCTGACCTTTTGTGTTCCTGGCTCTCTGATTCATGAGGGGGCTTCCTTGATGAGAATCGAGAGATGCATTAGTGTTCTCTTTACCCCTTGTTCTATGTTCTGTGAGCCTTCAGTATAGTGGTTACAGTGTAGATGTACTACCTATGCTTGGGAAATTCACAGACAATGTCTATGTGTGACCCGTTTTTGAACTCTGTGATAGTCTCTGCTGCAAAAGAAGCTTCTTTGATGTGTGGTGACTGGGATAGTTGTCAGTAAATATAAGGATCCATAGTTTGCACATAGTAAAAAAATTACATTGGTCTAGGGATGTGATAGTCTTGAGAGTTTCTCTAAGATCCATGACCTCTCCAGCCATGTGTATTTGACTATATTTACAGTACCACATGAGTTTCCTCCCATTGAGTGGGCTTTAAGTCCAATTAGGTAACTGTTGATTACCCCCAAGATAAAATTGCCTCTACTGTACCAATGTTATTTTATATGCTGGTCATTGATGTGGTTATCAGGCCTTGAAGCTGGAGTTGGATGATCGACTGATGCTCTCCCTTAGAGTCTTGCATACCGCTCTCCAAAGCTATGAGAGCTAGCCTTTAGAGGAAGTGGCTTTCAGGTCTATTCCAGCTCCACTGCTTCAAATTCTGTATCCAAAGTACCTCCTGTCTACAGTAATAGGGTCTCACCTCAAGTTCTGAGAGGCAATCAAGGACTATGGCAATAGCCTAGGTAATTTTGGGAGCCTCTTGGACTATCCTGGCCATCAACTAAAAGGAAGATTTTTCCTGTCTGGCCCAGTTTCTTGTCATGAAGCCTTCAGATATACACATGTAGAAACATTTTATATGTAATTTGTCAGTAGGTGTTTGGACTAATATGATTCCCTCTGATTTTTTACATTAGTCAGACATTGTTTATCTCTCCTCCCTCTCTCCCTGTCTAACCCTCCCTCCATCTCCTCCCCATTTAAAGTATCCCCATTTTCCCCATTTCTCCCTTGATAATACCAGTAATTTAGAAAATGTATGAATTGTGATCTCTTGCAACAAGGAGAAACAAAGTTAACTTTTAGAATTTTAAAATTAAAAGTTTAAAAACAAAACAATAAAAAACGAAGATGAGCTTAAAATAACTTTTAATAATGAATATTCATATATTTGCCAAAATATAGAGAATACAAAAATATAAATATAAAACTAGGGGAAATATTTGAAATATATTTTCTCTCATGGTTGGCAAATGCATTCCTGTATTCGTTATCAAAATGAAAAATCAGCCGTATCACATACTTGTAATTCCAGCACCAAAGTGAACCTATCGGAAATTCAAAACCAACCTAATGAGTGATTTTGAGGCCAGCCTGGTCTGCAACTGACACTGTCTTGAAATGGGAAGACGTGAGGAAGAAGAAATAGAGAAAGAGAGGAGGAAGTAAGGAAGAAAAGAAGGAAAGAAGGGGGAGAGGAGGAGGCAAAGAAAGGGGGGGCAATAAGGGAAGAGGATGAGGAAGGATCCTTACTAAAGATTTGCAAATGTGTACATCCAACTCTAAAATGAACAATTCACCAAAAATCATCTAGAAAAATAAACAAAATGCACATAAATCATGTCTTTTAGGAATATGTAAATTCTGCCTATAAATTGTAATTTAAAAATAACTGCTACTAGCAATAATGAATTTATTAGAATGATGAATTAGATAATATAATGTGTTTTAATTGCTATAATTCTCCAACAAAGCCTGATTGTATAGAGAATTCTTTGTAACATTGCTTTTGTCTCTCACAATATTTCTATACATTACCATAAGGGGTTCCAAAGAACAATTCATACATTTCCACACGAGATCTATTGCTGAATTAGTCAAAACACAAATGCCAATAATCATATCATGATATAAGTTAAATAGACACATAAAATTCTGTTACATATAGTTAAATTAAATCATATTTTATTAGACAATGACTTGGGGATATTCTTAAGGTTAAAATTAATATGTATGTTCATATGCATGTATATATCTCTTCATAAATACATACGCAGTTTCATGTAATAGTCACAAAATAGACTCTTTTTCTTTACCCTTCATCGAAAAAGTCATAGTTTAGACAATAGAGGGTTTTGTCTTGAATCAGACATACAAAAGATTCTGAAGCTTAGATTGGCCGGAAAGTTAAATATACGTTTCTAAAATTTTCATATACTTCATAATACTTCATTAAGATGAAAAGCTACAGTGTACAGTGTAGACTAGCATGCTACAGGCATAAAACTCTGTCTATTGTTCCATCCTATTTGTGCAAACCTTCTGTATAATACATAGAGAATTTTAAAAGGTGCCATGAAGTAACCTGCCTCTGCCGCCTGAGCACTGGGATTAAAAGTATGCACCACCATGTCCACCTTAATTTTTCCAGATTTCTTAATTTCAAGGAAAGGAGGAAGAGGTAGACAGATCTCTGTGAGACTGAAGACAACCTGGTCTACGTAGTGAATTCCAGGCTAGACAGGGATACAAGGAGACCCTCTTTCAAAACAAAACAAAACAAAAAGAATCTATAATGACATGAAGGCTGTTTTCTTTTCTTTATTTGCAACTCCTTTCCTTTAAATTAAGAACTCTCACAGAGATCTGCCTACCTCTGCCTCCCAGGTGCTGGACTAAAGGTGTGTGCCACCATATGGGCCCAGGACTTCATTACTGATTCTTAATCATTGCAAGAGTTTAAATCTATGCACCCAAAGTTGTATCCTCTAACCAGGGATTTCTGGAAAGCAAGAATAAAATTAGACGAAAGTTTATATATTTTATAAATTCCTCTTCAGTGATTGAATATTAAAATTAATTGAATTGATAAAATAAGGCATAGAAACTGTTATTGAATGACCTCTGTGAACTTTAACTCTGGTGTGTATGTTTGTGTTTAAATGTCCAGTGCAGTCCTTTTCTATATTCATGGAACTCTGCATCTAATAACACAACCAAACACAAAGCATTCCCACGTTCTGTTAAAGGAACTCATGACCGTTTAGAGTTACCATGTTCCTGACACTGTCAGCTGTTAATCCTAATCTGTATGTACTTATTTCTATGGTTTGTGTTGTTCCAGTGGTTATGCTCCTCTTGTCCCTTGGCATTTGGCTGTGATGTCTTTCAGCATGCATGCATATCTCTGTACTTCTGCACTTGCAGTTCATTAAGCACCTGTGCATACAAATCGACACTTTAAGCTATCAAGTTCTCAGCCACATCTTTATTTATTTCTTTTCTTCCTTCTCATTTACACATTTGTGTGCTAATTCTATGCCACTCTATGATCTTCTGAAGCTATATTCATTTGAATTGATTCTTTTTCTCTTTGTCATTTATTTTCATAACAATTGATCCTTACAGTTTTAGATTCTTTCAGATTGTTCTGCTTTTCTAAGCTTGACATTTTAGCCTTCTCATGAATCACTTTTATTCCTGTTCATAGCTCAGAATTTCTTGTTTTTATGACTCAAAATGTAATGTTTTGTGAAGTCAACATCTTACATAGTATACTGTGCAAGTTGTGTAAACTGTTGTTTCTTGTATGACTAGATGATAGATACATGATAGGTGACAATTAGATGATAGGTAGACACGGGGTATTAGTGATCTTTCTGTATTATTTTAGTTGTCTTATGTATTACAAATACAAGTGACTGTGAATAACTGTGCTTACACATCTCTGTGTGAGATACAGCACATCTGTGTCTATTGTCGTTTTATTCATTTCTTGGATGCTGTAACCAGGTTGTTGACATTGCTCTGCTCTTTTCTACATTCAGTGTCCTCCAAGACAGATACTTAGTTTGTGGGCAGAAGTCAATTCCCTATAGGTTTAGAACTATCTAAGACATCGCTGCTAATGAACACTCAACTAAGGTGTTACTCTTCACATGTGGTGACATATTTGAGAACCCGAGAGCATTTAAGATGTCCTGTCCTTGTGCTCCTGTCTCCTGTGCATAACATGGCTGTATTTCTTCCTAAAGGCTAATAATAAGTTGCATTCTTTCTCTCTCTCTCTCTCTCTCTCTCTCTCTCTCTCTCTCTCTTCACACACACACACACATATATACACAGAGAAGCTTGTAATTGATCTTATTTTTCTATTTGATCCTAAGGAATATAATCGTATAACTAATACATTACGGATGCTCCTTGACCTACAATGGGATTATATCTGACACACTTTAAATTCAATACATGTAATCTATCACAAATCATGGTCAGTCAAGCTTATCAACCCTTAAATACATCAGCCTACAACTAGATGTAAGAATTCAGTATCATACAGGATGCTTGTAGGATAGAAAAAAAACTTTCTAAATATATATTATGAATATATAATATATCTGAATGAATATATATGAATGTATAATGTACATGAATATGTTTCATAACACTCCAACTAAAAAAAAATCAACAATAACCATAAGCCAAACTATTAAAATTCAGTCATGGTCTGTATATCAAATTTATTAGTGGATGGAGGGGCTGCTAAGAAATGGATTTTGTGTCAAGGGTGGACCTGTGCATCTGTGCAAATTCAGGCACACCAGAGTTCTGCAAGCACAGTTCTCATCTCCCAGCTATGGATTAGTGAGGTGTTTCTTTTTCCATCCCATAATAGTGCTGCTTTCCATTATGAATTGATGGAAACCTAAAACTTGGCTTTTCTCCACAAAGTTTTTCCCATAGAACGTTTGAGAATATTCAGGGTAGGCGTCTTATTGTGAAAATTTAAAAGAAACTCATTCAACTGTTTCTTTTTTCCACTTAACCTTGAGAATTCATTTTCAGGTTTCAAGCAAGAAAAGATAAAGATGCTCTAAAACTTGCAGCCTTCCTAGCTGTTAAAAGGTTCGTATCTTTACCTTTATGGGGAGACTGCACTCAGTGCTTCTGCAGATGGCTCATTCAGTACCATTGGCGTAGGGCTATAGTACAACGTCAGAGTGTTCCTAATCTTCAAATTCCTGTCATGTTACAGGAAATGACTGAATATTGTCTGCCACTGCTTTATTTCATGGTTTCTTTGACTAGGAAGCTTGAAGAGAGACTATTTAGTTTTGTTGCTGTTTTGCTTTTAAAAAAATAAATCTTGCGCCGGGCGTGGTAGCGCACGCCTTTAATCCCAGCACTTAGGAGGCAGAGGCAGGAGGATATCTGTGAGTTCAAGACCACCCTGGTCTACATATTGAGTTCCAGGACAGCTGGGGCAACAGGGAGATCCTGTCTCGAAAAGACTAAAAAAAAAAAAAAAAAAAAAAAAAGTCTAGATATCATGTTTTCCATTTAATTCATTCTATTGGTGAGGCTTTCCCCTGTAGTTTAAAAATGGCTTATGAGTGTTTCACTTCCTTCTTCATTCCAAACTGAGTTTTCAACAATATTTCTATCTCTTTTTTTGATTTTTAGACAGTTTATTCCTATCTCCTTTAAGTTCTTTGTTTCTGTGCTCTTTAAATACTGAATTATTTGATAATGTTTATGATTGTTCTTTTAAATTCTGTGTCCTGGGTTATCCCTAGGGGGTTCTCGATGTAGAAATCTTCTATAGGACTAGTGGTGTTTGGTGAGGACATACTATTTGGATTTTTCATATTATTTTTTCACTGTGATTTTGGCATGTGGCTTTCTTTTGTTTGTGATTCTAGTATGAAACTCAAGCCTTCCTTTGTTGAGATGAAGTCTGATTCTGTTTGTATTACTGATGTTCCTTGGCTGTTTTCTTATTGGGTATGAAAAGCTGGTTGGTCCAGGCTTCAGCTTCTTTTGATTTTATATTAGAGGGACCTGATGGCTCTAGTCTATCTGCTCAGGAGCTCCTGCAGAGGCCCAAGTCAGGTACCAATCAGATAACCTTAGGCTTCCTCCTAAGGTTTGGGCCCCTACTAGCCAGCAGGCACAGCACGATTTGGGAAGCTCATTAGCTGGAGGTTGCATTCAGGTGCTGCCAGGCAGGCTGCAAAAACTTGGGCTCTTACTAAAGGGCAGAGAAGCCTGTCCCTGCAGCAGTGGGAGGGGCTTCAGGTGGTCCCAGTGTAGGGGGGTGGGCATGGCATGATCTGGGCGGCATACCAGCACGTGGAGGCTGGATTCAGGCCCCTACTAAAGGGAAGAGAAGCCTAGCCCTGCAGTAGTATAGCTTTGGAGACCACCAAGCAAGGAGGTAAGGGAGAACATCAATTGATGGTCCAACTGTAGCTTCAAGGCCTAATAACCACATCAGTCACTGACATAGCAAAGAAATTAGTGCAGTAGTGGCACTTTTTTCTTAGGGACAAACAACAGCTACTGAAGTTGAACTTAAAAACCACTAAATGGGGGGAAACTCGTGTACGGTACTGTAAACAGCCAAATACACAAAACTGGAGAGGTCATGCATCTTAGAGAAACCTCCAATGCTGTCACATACCTAGACAAATGTAATTTCTTAATATGTGTAAAATATATATCCTTATATTTATAGATAACTATCTCAGTCATCAATCATCAAAGTTTTTTTTTGCAACAGAGATGATTACATAGTTCCACAACTGGTCACACACAGACATTGTCTATGAATTTCTTAAGCCTAAGTGGTAAATCTATGATACAACCTCTACAATTAGGGGTCATGGAACATATAACAAGGGTAAAGAGGACACTAACATCTCTCAGTTCTCATCAATGAAGCTCCCTCATGTAACAGAGGCCAAGAACACAAAACATCACATATGGCCAACATACAGAAAGTAAAAGTCAGAGTCAGAGGGTGTGGGTCCTTGGACAGGACTCCTATATTAAAATCCACCCACCCAGGACTCAGGAATCATTGCAGAAAGGGGGATGGAATGATTGTTAAGAGCCAGGGAAGACATGCATGACTGTATGGAAATAGAGTCCTACAGACTCCTGGGACCTTGCTTATATGAACCTACAGCAATGGTGTCAGAATGTACAAGACCTATGCAAACTCAAGCAGACAAAACCCAGCACAGAACTGTGGCCCCAATCTTAGTAAAAGAATTATTGGCAACTGATTACTACTGGGTGAGGAGGAGCTGAGCTTCTTAAAGGAAGGGACTCTAAATAGGCTGACTAGACCACCAGCAGATGAATTTTCACTGAAGAACATCTGCAGACACTAACGACACATGACAGGCCTTGACACAAATGACAGAATTCAGGAATTCTAGTGGGGGCGCTGTTAGGGGATGGTGTCAATGGGAAAGGAGTTATAGAGATGATTAACTCTGATTAGGATATTCTGTATGAAAGACACAATTCAATAAAAATACAAAAATAAATAAAGTCCTATATAGCTCAGAATGACCTCAAACTGTGTATGTATCTGAGGATGACCTTAAACTCCTTATCCTCCTGTCCCCACTCCCCCAAGTGCTGAGATTATAGATGAGTGACACTGAATCTGATAAAAAAATAATAAATAATTATAAAAGTGTAATTTTCCTGTACTATTTATTTCTAAGTATTTTCCCAAATGATATAACAAAAAGGAGATTGATGATAGATATAAAAGAAGAAAAAACTTAGATAATATGTAGATTAATAAGTAAGGAAATTTATTTAATAGTTGTATACTTTTTAAATATTTTTATTATTTTATTTTATACGTATGAATGTATTGCCTGCAGGTAAGTACACCCATGCCATGCAATGCCTGTGGAGGTCAGAAGAGTGTGTTGGATCCCCTGGAACTTCAGTCACAGATGGTTGTTAGCTGCTATGTGGGTGCTGGAAATCAAATCCTGATCCTCTGCAAGAGCAGTCAGTGCTTTTAACCACTGAGCCATCTCTCCAGTCCTTAAGCAATTATTTTAATACCTGGTTCATGCAGTCATGTGGAATAAGATGTCCCACACTATACTACCTACTTGCTGGAGTGGGATACTGGGAACATGGCTCTTTCCAAGTCCAGAACTAGTCAAGTTAAACATAGAGTAATATTTCATCAGTTCACTGCATATTACTTAGCCTGGTCAAGTTAACACATCAAATTCATCAAAACAGAATATTATATCCATATTAGAAGTAAGGATGAAATGAAGTTCTTCCTCTGATATCTGGTTGTTAGTCCAACAGGGCATAAGTGATAACAACAAATCCATTAAACACCTCTCTTCCTTGCAGATTCTTCCATGGAAAAATAAGCCAGTTCTGTCCACATGCATATGGCCTAAGAGTAGGATGGCAATGAGTGAATGGAAGAGCTTTAGAAGGTTTCAGGAGTAATTATGAGCAAATGCATTTGTATGCAAATGAATAAATTTGTGAATGTATTTGTGCATAAGTGGATTAATAAAGGAAAGAATAATTAAAAGCTTAGGCCAAGAGTTTTTCAACATAATGAAATTTGATCAACATCCCTGAAGGGATTTTGGTGAGAGAAAAGTAGAGCTTTTATACATGGGGGGGATGGCTCTAGATGGGCTGAGTAGACCACAGTGGATGAGCTTGCACCGAGGGACATCTGGTGACACTAGCTTGACACAGTGGGCCTTAACACAAATGACAGAGTGCAGGAACTCCGTGGAAAGGTGGATAAAACAAATGGTCAGAGATCACAGAGTGACTTAGGGCTTAGCTCACTTTGACCTATGTGTGTCTTACTCAGTACTCTGTATCCCTTAAATTTCTAATGAACATACTTATTACTTAGGAAAGCTTTTTTTGTCATGTACTCTATCATCAATTCAGGAAATAACTGTCAAAATGTTTTCTAAAACAGTAAATTCTTCACAGCTTTCTGCCTGTTCTTTTGTGCACTCAACAGATATTTAACAAGATCCTCCTTTAATAATCTCTAGTTCTGTCACTATACAAAATCCATTTTTTAAAGTATGTGTATGCTTATATGTTGGTGTGTGCACATGGGTTCATGAAATCACAGATGCCAGAAGAGTGTTCACCCCTGTCCCCGAAACTGGATTTAAAGGCAATTGTGAGCCACTCAATGTGGATCCTGGGAAACAAATTCAGGTCCTCCTGCTGAGTCATCTCTTCAGCCCAACTATGTCTTGCTTTTATACATTAGCACATCTGATAATCTAACAGGAATTTATATTTACATATACAAATATACATTCACACACCTATACATTAAGAATAAATAAATAAATAATACATATAAACATAAATAAATAAATAAATAAAGATTAATTGCCTGCTTTGGCTGCATTTGGAATATAGAGCTTTCTGATTCGCAGAGATGAAGTCCTTCCATCTGAGATTTTAATTTTGAAGACAAACTATATTTCATTTATCTTTATAATCCTCATCTGTAGTCCCAACATCAAACAAAAAAAACACTTATATTAAGATAGTAATCAATAATCATGGGTTGAATGAAATGTAAAAGTTTGGGGTGAAATTATGATAGGATGAAATTAGTTTAGCTTGGACAAATGAAGTTAAATAAATGACACTGAAACAGAAATGGATTGAACTGGATGGCACCATGGGTGAGAAAATACTTTCTTCTGGGCTGTTCTGTGTCTAAATTTCATCTGCTCTCAAGTAACTGTTGAAGCACATAATGATCACTCTGCACTTTTTCTCTGCTGAGCCTGTCTACTTTCTAATTCAGATTCAAAAAGCACAACTGTAGTCTTTCCTGTCCCCTGTGTTCCATCTTCCTTCTGTGACCTCTGGCCAGAACCCTAAATATGACTGACAGTCCATACGTTTCTACTCTCTTTGAAGACCTTTATCATACAATGACTCAGACATCTACTACTGAGGATGTTCATGTTCTGTTTGTTTGTTTGTTTGTTGTATAGTGTGTGTGTGTGCGTGTGTGTGCACGCACGCATGCGTGGTGTATGTGGATGTAGAAGGAGGCAGTGTCTGTGCTTGTGAGCACATCTACAGAGACTGGAGGAGGAAGTTGAGTGTCCTGATCTGTTGTTTTCTAGCTTGATCCTTTAAGACTGATTCTCTCATATAAGGGAGAACATATGTCGATGTATAGGATCCCTTATAGATGGATCCTTGAGTATGTACCCAGATATAACTACAGGAACTAGGATAATGAAAAGGAACCAAGGAAGTAAGGAAAAGAACGAATCTGAAAGAGAAAAACAGTAGGAAACAGGTATTAATAAAGGAAATATGGATAATTTTTTTTTAATTTGTTGACTTTGTGTGTGTGTGTGTGTGTGTATCACACAGAACATCCCAAAGCATCTTATTCAACTATACACCCACTTCCCAGATGGCACCCTCCCATAGCTTCCCTCCCCCCAGTACAGCCCTTATACTCTGATATCCCTGCTACTATCTGCTGTGTTGTTGTCACCCCAGCCATCCCCACTACTTGTCCTTCTGGTGAATCTAGTCAGCCTATCTAGAAGTCTTTGTTTTAGGAAGGTCAGCTGTTCCTATTATATTTGAGGATGGAGCATGGAAATTTACATCATGTTAATTAGTAGACATGACAAACATTACCACCGAAATCTACCTGATGACTTTATAGACATACATAGGCACCAAGGATCTGAGTGCAAATGATTATGACTAGTAATAATCAGATACATACAGATTAGAGATGGATGTGCCAACATCTCAGTGTTAGTAGACAAAACAATGAGTCTTTTTGCGAGGAACAATATATTCTAAAATGAAATTGAGATGTTTTTTAAAGGTTAAAAACTCATTCAATTTTATGTCTTACAGGTTTTATACTGAGTTCAATATTATAGAAGTGAATTAATTCAACTGTGAACCTAGAAACTTACAGCCACTTGTGAAAGAGATGTATTCTTTCTCTGGAGTGTGTTACTGAATATGTTAAAGCTGTAATTAAATGCTTCTAATCATGTAGTTATTAATTTTTTTAAAATTTACTTCATGTTAAATAGTAGACGTGATAAACATTACCAATGAAATCTACCTGATGACTTTATATACACAGGCACTAAGGATCTGAGTGTAACCAACTACGACTAGTAATAATCGTGCATAGAGATTAAAGACACATGTGCAAATATGTGTTAGTAGCATTAAAAAATGTAGGAAACAGCATATCTTAAAATGAAATGGAGATCTTCTGTGAACCTAAAAATTACATATGAAATGTTTCTTCTAATCATGTGGCTATTAAATTTAAAAAAAATTTTAAAAACCCTGTTGAATAAAGTGGGCTTGTAACCAGGAAAAAAATGGGGATTATTTTAAGGGGAGGGGGGAGGGAAGGTTATACAAGGAACCTAGGGGATAAAGGGAAAGAAGGAGCTCAAGAGAGGTGGGACCATAGGAGAAGGGTATTATTAAGGGAGAAATGAGAAAAATGGGGGCACCTTAAATGGGGATACTGTGGTGGATGTGTTAAACAATGTGAGAGATAAATAATGCCTAGCTAGTTTTAGAAAACCAGAGGGGACCATATCAGGACAACAACCTACTGACAAATTATACATATAACCAAATCAAAGAATGTAATACATGTCTAGGCAAGGTTTATCTGAGAGTGTTTGGTCTTTGTCCAAGCTCTGTCTACATGGCACATGGTAATTAAAAGTACCAGAGTGGTGGAACTACGTTTCTTGGATGTTTAAAAGCCATACTATTAGGCCTACACTAATTTGGACAGAGGGATATAAAGGAAAATTTTTCTTCTTTTCCTTCCTAGGTTGACTAAGTTCCACAGGACTATGAGCATCTCTGAAAGTGTCCTGTAACTGTGGTGAGTCACCTGTCCTCAAGGAGGCCATGGAGACCCCACCAGATGGACCTGAACCAGTGTCCAGTCTACAAAAGGGAGGTTCAACACAGAGGAATCATTTCCTCCATGCTTCCAAGTGAAGCCAGCCATGGTCAAGCAGGACCTTTGACTTATCTTCACTGTTGGGAGCTGCTAGTCTATTATGTAAATTGAGCTGTGGCAGGCTTGTTTACTGAGTTTGTGTTATGCATACCAGTACCCAGATGGACCTGAACCAGTGTCCAGTCTACAAAAGGGAGGTTCAACACAGAGGAATCATTTCCTCCATGCTTCCAAGTGAAGCCAGCCATGGTCAAGCAGGACCTTTGACTTATCTTCACTGTTGGGAGCTGCTAGTCTATTATGTAAATTGAGCTGTGGCAGGCTTGTTTACTGAGTTTGTGTTATGCATACCAGTACCTAATCTGCCTATTGCCTATTCATGTGTTTATATGGAGAGCCTCACAATACCTGACGGACGCCGCTGGAGAAGTGAGTACACTAGGTACAATTGGGGAGCAGTGAGTATTTATCTTGGGAGAAGATGGGTCAAGGAAACAGTCACTCAGTTTTTGTAAGGAATATGCTTGGGGCCCGAGGAGCAAAGGCTGAGACTAAAGAGAAGAATCCGATAAGCCACGGCTGGGATAAAAGTGAAACCAAACCTTCCGCTCCACCAGAGCCAGCTCCATTAGCCTTGCCACCCTTTTATGAGGACCCCTGTCTGGGCCTAGAAGAGGGATCTCTTGACCCTGAGGATGAGCCTGCTCTAGGAGACGAGATGGTTGAGTATGATCAGGAGAAGTATCCACCTCTAATTGCCTTGTCTGAGAAGTCTAACTATCACTGGGAAATTGAGCAATTAAGGGCAGAGCTAGAGGCTGTGAAGAAGGAAATGTTAAACAACAAAAAGAACTAGGACCACCGCAACACCCTCTATTATGGTAGGATCTCCGAAGCCACCGAAGGCTATTGTGCCTCCCATGATTGCCATGGCTCAGGAGCCTTCAGCAGGAATCTGGTACCTGCTTAGAACCGTGCAATCTCTGCTACAACAGGCCATTGGGGCCGCGGTAGAGAAAGGAGAGTCAGTGCATGGATTTCAGGTCTTCCCAGTTTCTGAGCAAGTTGGTCAGCAGGGCAACAGGGTGCGATCTCATGCACCTGTGCCTTTTAAGCAGCTTAAGGAACTAAAGACTGCTTGTGCTCAGTATGGTCCTACTGTCCCTTTTACCCAGGCTATGTCAGTATTTACTGATGGTTCTTCTAATGGACACGATGGCACCTGCTTGCCTTTCAGGGGGAGATTATCTGTTGTGGAAATCTGAGTATGAGAAACAGTGCCAGGTGACAGCGAATACTAATAGAGCACAGAATATTCCCATAGATTTTGACATGTTAGCTTGTGAAGGACAATATAGGGATACTGCTCAGCAGTTGCAATATGATGTTGCGGCCTGTGTGCAGACCAATGCTGCAGCCGAAGAGCCTGGTATAAACTTCCATCTAGTGGTAGGCAGACTGAGGATTTGTATAAGATCAGGCAAGGTCCGGATGAGCCATATGAGGATTTCATGGCTCGATTACTGCAAACTGCCAGTCGCTTGCTGGGGGATAGTAAAGCAGGTTTACTTTTAGTGAAACAGCTTGCGTTTGAAAATGCTAATAAAGCCTGTCAAGCTGCTATTAGGCCTTTTAGAGAGAAAGGTGATTTATCAGAATATATAAGATTATGCTCTGATATTGGGCCATCTTACATCCAAGGAGTAGCCATGGCTGCGGCATTGCAGGGAAAGCCTATTCAGGAGGTATTTTTTACAGACAGTCATTATGTAGCTCAAGCTCTACAGGAAATTAAACAAAGGTATGTACATGTTACAATAGATACATTTTCTGGCTTTATTATGGCTACTGTGCAAATAGGGGAAGCCACAAAAACTGTTATAACTCATTGCTTGACTTGCTTTTCCATAGCTGGGATTCCTAACGTTATAAAAACAGATAATGGCTCTGGCTATACCAATCATGGGTTCCAATGTTTCTGTTTGCAATTGGGCATTGAGCATAGAACTGGGATACCGTATAACCCACAAGGACAAGGTATAGTGGAAAGAGCTCATGGTGCTTTAAAAACACAATTACAAAAAATAAAAAATGGGGAGTTATATCCCCAGACACCAAGTAATCTTTGACATCATACTCTTTTCATTTTAAACTTTTTGAATTTGGATAAAAATGACCGCTCTGCAGCAGATAGAATGTGGCACCCTCAGTCACAGGATACCTATGCCCAAGTCAGGTGGAAGGATCCTTTAACCGGACAATGGAATGGCCCCAACCCTGTATTAATTTGGGGAAGAGGGCATGTTTGTGTCTTTCCACAGGACACTGATGGAGCCAGGTGGCTGCCAGAAAGGCTGGTGAGGTTTGCTGGATGAGCACCAAAGAAAAAAGAAGTGGAAAAGAATGATGAGGAGACAGACGTGGCTGATGATGATGTTGCTGCAAGTGATTGTGGCTAAATTATACTGGACTTATGTTCCTGATCCACAACATTGCACCCCGTGATATGGGAGAAAAAAGAAATAGTAGTGACTGTGAATGACTCTTGGTTAATTGCTCAGCCTGCTTCAAAACACCTGATGATTATTTTGGATTGGGAAGCGGGTTGCCTATTTGTTTTGTTAAAAATAAGTCCGGGTGTGTACAAGTAGATGACTGTGTGCTTGTGGGACAAAGTGGATATTGTACCAATGTCAACGTGTTATTGCCAAGAGATAATAGAAAAACAAAAAATTTTCTCCGCATTTCCACCCTGTAAGCAGCGGCAGATATTCTAAAAAGGCTGAGAGCCTCCTTACATGCTTTTCCTCCTGTCTTTGTTTTCATCTGGTGGCAGTAAAGTTATTTATGCCTGTGGCAAGTCAAGGCAGCTGTGTATGATATGAGATTATGCTCCTTCCCCTAACAGAGGCTAGTAGTCAAAGACGGGTAAGATCTTCTGGGAGAAAGTCAACCTAAGATAGGGCGTAGCTGATGAAAGCTATGTGCCAATGACAGGTAAGGCTTTGCTCTGGCAGAAGACAACCTAAGACAGGCATGGTCCTTCTTTCATAGATATAGCATAATCTGGGGTTATAAAAAATAAAAAACAGAAGGGGGAGATGTTGGGAGCTGTTTGTCTATTATGTACATTGAGCTGTGGCAGGCTTGTTTACTGAGTTTGTGTTATGCACACCAGTACCTAATCTGCCTAATCAGGAGGAATGTGTTTATATGGAGAGCCTCACAACACCTGACCTGGAGGCAATAGTGGTAAACAAAAGAATCAAAGAAGCCTTTGATCTGACCGCTCCTTGACCCTCAGATACAGGTGGGGAAAAACAGCTGTTGTAACTAACTGAGTTCTTCTGTATAAAAAGGCAGAGCTGAAATAAACCGGGGCTGCAGGCACTACTGTCAGCCCTCCCAAGCATCTTTTCTGTCTCTTGTTTTTTCTTTCAATCCTCACTCCCCCTTTCAGGTACTGTCCACTTGGCCAGCTGGCACTGGCACTTCACATAGCTGGAACTGGTAAAAGAAAGGAGCCAGGGGCTCCTCCCAAGCCCATGTTGGGAACAGATGCTCAAATGACCTTAAGAATAAAAATAATAGGGCTGGAGAGATGGCTCAGTGGTTAAGAGCACTGACTGCTCTTACAGAGGACCTGAGTTCAATTCCCAGCACCCACATGGTGGCTATGAACCATCCTTAACTCCAGTTCCAGGCAAATCCAAAGCCCTCTTCTGACCTCCACGGCATTGCACTACATGGGTGTAGTCACATACATGCAAGCAATGCACTCATACACATAAAATAAAAATAATAAAT
>NW_008343971.1:759904-778345 GCF_000622305.1 Nannospalax galili
AGGAACAGATCCTCAAATGACCTTAAGAGTAAAAATAAATTGGTTTATCTGGGCCAACTGTAGGGTCTTAAATACCCAAAAGGAAAGTATAACCAAAGATTAATAGAGGTCAATATAATTTTTTAAGAGTCCATATGCATAGCTAAAGGCTACACAACAAGAAACAATGCCAGACAGGAGATACCTTCCTTTGAGTTATCGGCCAGCATGACCCAAAAGAATCCCAGACAGTAACCCAGCATAAAACTGGGAAAATGAACAGCGGACCCCAATCTTATCTAAAAGAATACTGACAACTGATTGCTGCTAGATGAAGAACAGCTAATCTTCCTAAAACAAGGCTGTCTAGATAGGCTGACTAGATTCAGCAGGCAGACAAGCCCCGGGGAACGGCTGGGGTGCAGACAACACAGTGGACAGTAATAGCAACGACAGAGTATATGGGCTCCAGTATGTGGGAGGGGGGAGACTATTGGAGGGTGCCATTTAGGAAGTGGGTATATAGATAAATAAGATTGTGTGGGATGTTCTGTATGATATACATACAAAAGAAATCAACAACATTTTTAAAAAGACATATTTGAGGAGGAAGCATAAAAATCTACTTCATGTTAATTAGTAGAGGTGATAAATATCAACATTGAAATCTACCCGATGACTTTATATCCATACTCAGGTGCCAAGGATCCAAGTGTAACTGACTGTGACTAGTAATAATCAGATACATAGAGATTAAGGACACATGTGCAAACTTCTAAGTGTTAGTAGCATTAAAAATGTAGGAAACAGCATATTTTAAAATGAAATGGATATCTTCTTCAAGGGGTAAAAACTCATTCAATATTATGTCTTACAGTGTTTATACTGAGTTCAATATTGAATAACCATATTAATTCAACTGTGAACCTAAGAATTTGCAGCCACTTTTGAAAGAGATGTATCCTTGCTCTGGAAATTGTTGTTGAATATGTTAAAGCTGTAATGAAATGCTTCTTCTAATCATGTGCTTATTAAATTAAAAAAAAAAAAAAAGAATGATTCTCTCACTTAACCTGGAGCTCACTTCCAGGGCTAGACTAGTTGGCCAATAGGCCCCAGTTATCCTTCTGTCTCTGTCCTTCTCTCTTTCTTATTTCACATCTCCCTCCTGAAGCCTCATACCTAGATATCTAAATTGCCTGCCCTGTCAGCAGTGATGAGAAGGCACATCTAACACTGTCAAAAGTATGAGTAGTTTCCTTTACCTTTGGGGACATGTACTTGGGTAAATGTAGATCATTGATTATGCCACAGAAAATAAGTTCAGGACAACTGAGAATAAAGTTAGTGCATTTATTAAATATTTAAATGGTGAATCATACAGGAAAAGACACAGTCCCAAGAGCAGTCATGTTTTCAGAAATACTGCTGCTTGGATTGCCTTTACTGTGGCAGTATGTGACCCTGTGGCTTTCTAAGTTGCAATCCTCAAAGGAAGTAATTTATAGAAAAGCTAAAAGATTAAGCAAAAGATAAAATTCAAATAATAGATATTTGATGTAAGACTTCTGCATTTTCCGTATCTATTATTAACCACATGCTTTCCTTTAACATCTTGAAAAATGTGGACTATATATGTGACAGAAGAGTTAACATTGTATGCTAATTTGCTAATTTTATCATTTGAATCATTTGGCATCTTCAGTTCCTTAAATAAATTTTAATCTTTCTTATGACTTACATTTTTCTATCTCTTCCTATGCCTGCTAAAGTTTGACCACTTGCTTATATTTTGAAACTCTCTATTACAAGGTTCTACAGACTTAAAACAGGAAGCTGTTCTTTGATAGTTCAAAAGGATCGAATTCTGACATCAAAATATTGACAGCGATATGCTCCCTCCAAAACCTATGAGTTTCTTTCTATGACTTTTTATCACCCAGTCAGGTGTGTGTGTGTGTGTGTGTGTGTGTGTGTGTGTGTGTGTGTGTTTTGTTGTTTTGGCTTATGACAGTATAATTTACACTTTGCCTCTGTCTCTATTTGACCTTTTCCCCTTTTCATCGACCATGCTTTTTCTACATTGAAATCATTATTTTCTAATTTCTAAGGACAAAATTCACTACTGTGGTTTATCTTATATCAACTTTGCTTTGTAAAAAGTTCACTCAGAATTGAACAGAACCTTTTGATTGCTTTGTATAAAGGCTCACATATGGCAGTATATTTCTCTATTCTTTTGACAACTTCTGGCTGTAGTAGTATATGCTTCACCACACTCGGTTAATTATTTGTCTGTGCCAGTAAGAGTTAGCAAAATAGCTGAAAATAAATCAAGAAGAAGAGCTTGGGAATTCCATAAATGTTTTATTGAATGCAGAAGAAGGAAAGCATATTACTTTAGCATAGTTAGACAATTAGCTCTTTAATAGACCAAATATAATTGAGGAATTAAATAACTAGAAAACATCCATGTCTGCTTATCTCCCCTCCTTTGTTTCTCTTTGTGTCAAGGAAGTCTTTGTAGGAAGTGTTTTTATTACCATATAGAATTGTTTTGTACACAACAACTCCAGAATTATAGTATAAAGAATGAGAATAATGTATTTATTTTTTAATTTAATTTATTATTTTGTATTTATGTGCATTATGTGTGAGTGAGGGCAGCTGCTTACCATAGCACAAGTGTGGAGGGCAGAGGACAACATGTGGGAGTGCTTCTAGTGTGGGCTCTGGAAGACAGAGCTTCGATTGCCAGGCTTGAGCAGCAAACATTTTCCCAGCTAAGCCATCTCCCCAGGCCAGTTATTTTTTTCTAATTTTCAACTTGCCTCACTTATTTAAAAAGAAATAGGCATGTTTTCCAAAAGTATGAGTACAGACTCTTAATTTCTAGTACTAAAATAAAGGAAAAACAAAAACAAAAACAACAGATTTTACAAATGGACTGCACATAGTGATTTCTTTTTCCAATCTTGCTAAGGATATCTTAGGTCCCCAAGAAACACCAACATATATTAAATATTTATTTATTTTGATTAGAAAACAAGAAGTCTTCAATGAAACTTCCAGAAAATAAATACATTAAAGGATTTCTTTCTTTCTGTGTATTGTGATGATTTTGTATTTTCAGAAATGTGACTACTTTCCTTAGCATGCGATTTCCCAAGTCAGCTGCCTGAAACAAAAGATGAAGAACCTCCCACCAAACAGAAATTGAGCTTTACTTAGGCTAAAGCTTCCTGGGGCAGCTAGTTTTGATTTCTGTAGATCTTAGTGGTAGCTCATCTGCCTGTATCAGCTCTCCCTAGATGTCTCTGCATGCACCTAGGGGGGAATTACATTTTTTATTTAAAAATATTTTATTTATTATTTCTGTTTTATGCATACAAGTGTATTGCCTGCATGCATGTAAGTGCTCCCATGTCACCCAATGCTCACAAAGGTCATAAGGAGGCATCGGAGTCCCATGGAACTGGAGTTACTGATGGCTGTTAGCCCCCATGTGGGTGCTGGAAATTGTAACCAAGTCTTCTGTAAAAGTACCGAGTGCTCTTAACTGCTGAGCCAGCTCTCCAGCACTGGGAATTACAAATTTTCTCACACAGAGGATAGTTCTCACTTTCCAGCCTTCTTGCAACAAGATCCTCCCTCAAAACTAGACAGCTAATTACTTATTTCTATAAAAGATGTAGACTTTGGAAATTATTTCTTTGAAGAAAGTACCAGTTATTAATATTCATACCCCTCACTGTTCTTCGGCCTTGCAATACACAGGCCATGTGTGTGGGTATAGATGATAATGTCAGGTGTTAAATAATAAGGTGGAGTGTTTGGGGGCAATGCTCAGTATCAGGGCATGTGCTTAACAGGTGCAACATCCTAGGCTAATTCCTACTACTGTAAGAATAAAAAGCAGTGCTACCTGGGTTGTTCTCAGAGACAGCCTTTTGAACTGTGAATTCTCAGAAAACACTGACTATATTAGAATAGCTTATTGTTAGATAATCAGAGCTCACCACAATGAGTGCATTTTTCCAGGAACAAGCTCATCAGACTCTCCTCTGCTTCACAGGACTTAAGTCTTATGAGCTCTTTAGTTTTCTCTGTTGTAATCCTCTTTATTTCTATCTCACCTCAGACTACAGACTCCTCAAAGCTGTGGAGCCAGACTCTAAGCCATTTCTCTTACTGATTCTGAATAATCATCCCCCTTCCAAGACTATTAGAAACATCATATTAAGACTATTAGTAGCAACATCATATGATGTTGTAAGAATTAAACTCTCAAATTTGGTCTAAGTGGTTGTGATGCCTAACAGAGATAAGTAAATAATTCTTACCTAGGCTGTCTCAATCTGCAGTCATACACAGGAATTGAAAATCAATAGCATGCTTGGTAATAATAAAAATTAAAGCTTGGTCAGAACTGCTTTTAATAGCAATTCTTTGTTAAAGATACTTTGGATAATAATGTAGTATACACATACACATGGAATATTTCTCAGCTATATTGAAAAATGATACTATGAAATTTGAAAGTTAATGAATGAAAGTGGGAAAAAATACTGAGTATGGTAACTGAGCCCCAGAAAAACAAGCACCATATTCTCTTTCATATGCAGCACCTAGCATCAAATCTTTTGTTTTGTATATTTACCTTGGAGTACAATTTAAAGCCAGGAAACTAGAAACGAGCCTATTAGAGGTAGGGAGATAGTAAATTATAGGTAAAATGAAAGCAGTGAGTGGTATACTACTGGGGAGACAGTAGGCTTAAGCATGTGTATGTATGTGAGCATATTGCACAGCACGCATGTGGAGGTCACGGGACATCTTTCAGTGGTCAGTTCTCTCCTTCCACCATCCAGCATTGAACTCAAGTCTTCAGACTTGGTAGTAAGCATTCTTACCCCCTAAGCCATTTTGATCTCCCTGGAACTACTCCTAAAATTACTATACATATCCTCTACATAGTGTTAACTCTCGTTTCCGTATAAAATTCAGATATATGCATTTGTAGTTTATGTATCGTCCATTCTTAAAATATTTGACAAATGTGGTGGGACAGCAGCTGTCTTCATGAAGCTTGCATTATGATTGCTTTAAGCTGGACACAGAAGAAATCCCCATGTAAGAGCTTGACCTTCCCGCTCTCTAACAATAAGCCTGGAGAGTCTGCAGCTGAGTTAGACCCTGAGATGGTTCTGCATAATTGCTCAAAAATCCTAGGCAAAATAGATTTTCAGATAGAAGGTTGATCCAACCATTACAGATTTCGTTGGCCTGATTTCTAAGCTGTTTTCACATTCTCACTTTGGACACGTGATGTCAGCTGCAGTTTCATTGTAGCCTTATGACATAGAAACAGGAAGAGAATGAATGACAATAACATCACCGGGAGCTTCTGCTTATATCTTACTGATAAGAACCATGGCAAATTGTCCTCACTGCAAAGGCTCAGAGAAGAGAAACTCTTTCATGCTCAGTCATGGAAGAAAGGAAGCAATAACGAACCTGGAGGTGCTTGTTGGGTAAGGCAACCTGAAATACCTGTCTCTATTTTATACATTTCATTCAGGCCTTGTGTTGGGATTTTTCTGCCTGATCATTCTTAGTGGCTACCAGCACACCAGCAGCTGAATAATACCCTGAGATGGAAATATGAACCATTTTGGTTACCATAGAAAAGGACAGATAACTCAGATGACAATGCCAAAGTTGAAATTTTGGAATAAGAAACAAAAAATCCACTATTGGGGAAAGGTTCTGGTCCCTCACCTAGGACATATATCCAGCTAGATTTCATGTATTTTTAAACTAATAACTACTATGGTATATTCTCAACTGTGAAAATGAGAAATTTGATAGTGGCTACCTATTCTTGCTGCAATTGTATATGTTACTGAAGGAAAAGCAGATAATTCTCCCTCTAGTTCAAAGAATTTAAAATTGGATTTAGCAATACTCAGAATGCTATATGCTCAAGGACATCTAATCTGCAATAGGAGTTAATTTTCATAATGTTGACGTTGGCTAAGTATTGCATTTGGAAGGAAAATCCACTTCTGCCTGAAGGTTAGAGTACAATGGACTGTATTTTCCAGAAATGACTAAACTGACATTTGTCATTCCTTATAGTGTTTTGCAATGTACTTTACACAACCCACTTTTAAAAAGATAAATCTATGTTCCAAATTTTTGAGGCTGGGTGGACCCTAAGGCTGCTTTGACCAATGGACTACAGCAGTATTATAATGTGTCCACTAAGGTACAATATTATTTTTGGTTAAGTTGCATCCTCCAAAAATTATATACCAAATTCTTTTATGCAGTAACTCTGAATGTGATATTATTTGAATGCAATCTCTCTGCAGATATAAAAACTTCACAAGGAAGAGCCACAATCCAATACTGTTACTTTCCTTGTTAAAAAAAGAAATTAGTACCATAAACCTAGCCAAATACACACAGTGGGAGAGGTCACAGATCTTGGAGAAAACCCTAAGGCTCTCGTATTCCTAGGCAAATATAACTTCTTACTATGTGCAAAATATGGATCCTTAAATTTACAGACAAGTACATAAGTAACCACCCATCAAAGTAGCTTCTTTTTCAACAAACAGAGATTATTACAGAGTAACACCACTGGTCACACACAGAGATTGTCTGTGAATTGCCCAACCCTAAGTGTCAAATCTAGGATGCAACCTCTATACCTAAGACTCATGGGACATAGAACAAGGGATGAAGAGAACACAAATGCATCTTTCAATTCTCATCAGTGAAGTTCCCTCATACAACAGATGGCCAGGAACACAAAAGCCAAACACAGAGAATAAGAGTCTACAGAGTGTGGGTCCTTGGACAGGTCTCCTATATTGAGGTCCACCCACCCAGGGCTCAGGGACCATTGTGGAAGAAGGGACAAAAGTTTGTAAGAGCCAGGAAGGAGGTGCACGGCCATATGGAAATGGTCCTACAGTCCCCTGTGACACTTCTCAGGTGAACCTACAAGAATGGTGTCATCACACACAAGACCCATACGAATGTGGCCAGACAAAAACTCAACACAGGACTGTGGAAATGAACAGCAAACTCCAATCTTAGTGGAAGAATTGATAGCTGGTTACTGCTAGATGAGGAAGAGCAGATCTTCTTCAAGGGAAAGACTCTAAATAGGTTACTAAACCCCAGATGATTGAACTTGCACTGAGGGACATCTGGGGACACTAACTTTACATAATAGGCCTTAACACAAATGACAGAATGTATGAACTCCAGTGGGGGTGGGGGGCTATGGGAGGGTGCCAAAGGGGAAGGAGGGAGGGGTATAAAGCCTCTGTAGATGTTCATATAAGTACTTAAGATCACTAAAGCTTTTTGTCCTAATCACAAGCTGGGGTGTCTTCTGCTGTTTCTGAGTCTTGGCTCACATTTCTTTAACCAAAAACTCATATAGGCATGCTCGCAACTCGAGACTGGTTTAGGTTTGGTAGATCTCATTTCTTAAATGTATTATCTTTGATATATTGTTACTGTGTTGGCCAGCAAGGCTGAGCAGAACAGAGGAAAGGGGAGGGGGAATGTACTATTGATGGAAAAGAAAAACCGTCTCTCAACGGTACACATCACTTGTCAAGATCAACAAGACTACCCTGGTTCTCTGTTTTCAGTGCTTGATCACTGCTGTGGTAGTTATTTCAGGTGTCGCCTAGACCCGGAAGTGCTGAGCTTGCTAGCAGAATGTCCCTCACTTTGCTGCTCCCCACACATGTGGCTGGAGGCCCGCCTCCCCTCTCTCCTCCCAGTGGTGTCTCCCTAATAGTCCTATAGAGACCATACTAATTCTTGGAAATGTGAGTTGTTGGTTTATTTTTTACCACTGTTGTTTTGATTTTGTTTGGGAGAAAAAAATATCTATATATAGATATATACATTATAGAATAATGCCTTAATAAAATGAGGCTTTTAGAGGAAGACCAAAAAATTCTGTCTTAAAAATATATATAATGGCAATACAACTGTCATTCCTGCTTGCGTGCTGAACCTGTAAAACAGAGGACCGTATTGAAGACAACATTGAATGTAAATTGATCCCCCTGTGCATTTTCAAGGTTTTTCTTTCTGAAGTTACACATCACAGCAGTGTGCATAGGCCATACGATCTAGACTGAAGGTCTGTTCCGATGTTTGATATACCTTATTGGGATGTAGAAAATATGAATTTTTACTTAGTGTTGGGACTAAGAATCGGCGCTGTATTTGCTGTGCAACTCCCCCAGGAACAGTAGAACTGATGCAGACCTGCTGACCACAGTGCACAAGAGATATGACACACCCTCGATGTTGGGAGCGCTCACCATAGGACACAGATGGCTCGTGTCCCCATTGCAGGGGAAACAAGTGGCGTGAAAAGTGGAGACTATGAAATTCTCCTTATCCTGTACATCTCAAGAGAAGAAAGCATAT
Organism: Nannospalax galili; assembly: GCF_000622305.1. NCBI lineage: Eukaryota > Metazoa > Chordata > Mammalia > Rodentia > Spalacidae > Nannospalax > Nannospalax galili. The sequence continues at coordinate 768,356 of NW_008343971.1, forward strand.
GCAATATTTACATCCTTAATTTACTTTACAGAATGGAACCAAAATGTGTAAATGTAGTTTGCTAAAACTTCACGATGTATTTTGGGTCTTTGTATATTTTGCCTGAATTAACCTTAAATTTAAAATGTTTTTTGCTTTGTGAACTTTAACAGTTATTTAAGTGTTTTTGTTTTGGATACATATTGTTTCTGGATATCAAGGTGTCAAATATATTTCTTGCTATTGTGTTATGACAAGGGACCTACCCTGCTGTCTTCCACTGTACATGCTGTATATGGGAGTCACGTGGCACCACTGGAGATGAGAATAAACTGGAGTACACTAGTGTGCTGTGTTTAGTCTGTATTTACCATGGATGCTCTCTTTAATAGCCATATGCAATAAAATTAAATACATTACTTATGAAATGAAAAAAGTTCTATATGAAATACATAAAAATCCAATAAAAAATTAAAAGAAAAAAAAGAAAAATGTTACTTAGATATGTCTTCAGACCTTGGCCAAATTTGACACTGCAATGCCTACCTGCAGCTAAGAGAGACAGTCCCACTATTGTTTTAACCTAATAATTAAATGATGGCTAAATTTCCTTTTTCTCCTTGTCTAAAAGCCATTTGAGAATGTAAGAAGCATTAAATATTAGCCTTTCAAAAAAAGAAGAAATTAAAGTACAGACATAGGTATGTGTAGACAAGTTGAGACAAAACATAGGAGGGATGCATTGACAAACCAAGGACTGCCTCTAGCTGTTAGATCAGAGGAATCTAGGTTTCACTGGTGCCTTACAGACTCTTAAGTGGGAGGAAAAAAAAAAAAAACAAAAAACATGGCCTTTGCTTTAAGTTAATCAGTGTGTGGAATTTTGCTATAACAACTTCAGAGAACGAATCCAAACCCTTGCTTAAATTTATAATCCCTAGTATGCTGAGTTTGAGGATTCTACTTCCTAAGACCACAGTGCGTGCTTTGAAAAGTTCAAGTCATGTGTAAAGGCCACATGCAGATGTTGCTGAAAAATGATTGGTCAAATGCCCCAGCAGAAGCCAGTACACATCTGTAACACAGCTACTCAGGCTACATTTGAGACACTATTAGAAACAAAGGACAAAGTCAGACTCCCTCTGGTAGCACAGCAACTGCTAGTCATGAATATGAACCTTCTTGGATGTCTACATATGTTGAACATGCAGATAATTATAATCAGCGTCAGACAACAACTGCATGAAAGATTCCAAGTGAGAACCACCCAGCAGCCTAGTCAATCTACAGAAACCTGATATATGATTTAAAAACAATTTGGTGAAGCAATGTTATCAATCAACGGATAATAAGGAATAAAGACAACATGAAACTTCTAAAATTTTCCCAACTTTAACTTTCCATAAAAACTTTCATGTTAAATATTTGAGAGCTATTATTTAATAAAGCGAATTATTTCAGTGTCCATCAGAAAATCCATCACTGTGTTTTTAAACAGAGATATTTAGGGGGGATTTTCAACTATATGAATTTGAGTTGTTCTAAATAATGCATTCAGATGGGATGCTAGCTTCAGTAGATTAAATAATTGCAAAACACAGTAGTAATAATTACAATTCAATCTTTGCTCCAACATAAAAATGTATTACACTGTCTATAAAAAGCCTCCAGTGTTATTACACTGTCACCAGGCTGCCCTTTAGTATGTCATTATCTGGCTAAAGCAATGCACTGCCATGATCAGACCTATAAACATGCCCTTTTTTGCTTGGCTAGTAAACAGGCCTTCTTCCCTTGTTACTGGATTCTTGTTAAACTATGTCTGTTAATTGCAGCATGTATCACCCTTCCCTGCCAGGTTTGCTCAATTTAATCTTCCTTTGGACTGAAATCACTACCACATCATTTACACTAATCGATATTTATTCACACACCTCTGATGAATTCTTGGCACAATATGAGTCACTGTTTCTGCCTTTGAGGACAGATAAATTAACCCTTAAATATTATGCTTCAAAACTACAAATCTAAATGATGCATGAGAAATTTAGCTTATTCTAAATCAAGAGATAATCTTAATCTACACCACAATTTTATTTCCCATTTCTATTTTTAAGATCCTTTGCATTTAAGGCTCATAGAAATAGATTTTTGCACCCACCTCACACAGTGCTTTCTCAAACTAATACTAAAATTTCTACAGCTCTTGCGTTTTGCATAGTGATTTGACATATCAAGTAGAAAATGTAAGATTTTTATACATATAATTTTATATACTTAAATCACATATATATTTTTCTGCATGCATACACATTTATGATAATTCTTCTGAATTATAAATTTCCTCTGTCTCTAGTAAGGAATCATTTAAATGATACTCAAATTCTCAATACCAACTTTGTAGACTAAAATTTCAATAAAGATTTTTTTCTCCTCGGTAGAGTGAACTGTACCATTTATTGGTATACTAATCTGTATTTATTTCCGGTTTGGTAGCTTTACAATTTTACAATAAATTTCATGTTTGGTTAGCTACACTTGTCTAATCCAAGTTCCGTGTATTTGAGTTTTTAGGACAAACTAGACTTTAGTATTTCTAGTGTTGAACATATAATTCATTGTTAACACATTTTTCTGAAGGACAGCCCAATGACTGACTGATAGTTTGTGAAGAATTGCTTTCTCCGCTAACCTCACTGAGCCAATTAATTATTAACACTCCTAACTTTGAAAAACATTTATGAGTTCCTTACAATGTCTAAAAAAGAGAAAAAAGAACTAATGGAAGTAAAACCTTATTTATAATATCCTAAACTTGGGAAATTTTCCAAATATTTATCCATGGATACATTAAAAACAATTTTGGCATACTTAAGGAAAGGAATGCTGAAATGAGTTTTTAAGTACAACTGATGCATATATTCAGTTGTGATTCTCAAAAGTATTTTCAGTGATGAAATCAAACACAGGAATGTAAATATTGAGAAACTAGAGAGATGGCTTAGCAGCTAAGCATGGGTGGTTCCCAACACCCTCATCTGACTGACCACCATTTGTAACTACACCCCAAAGGGATCTGACACATTCTTCTTGCGTCTGTGGATGACTGCACATACATGTGAGTACACACTCATATACATATGCACATATACACGTGAATAAAAACAGATAGGTCTTAAATATAAAGTATATATTACCATTATATTTTATAAAATTCAAAAGCTAGCAAAATAAATCCATGCTGGTATAAATTGGAGGAGTATTTCACGTGTTGATGTAATTCAATAGACCAAGTTAAAAAGACTTTTAAGCATAAATTGACATAACCACAATAATGTGAGGGACATTATCAAAAACAGAAAAAAAACATATTATGCATAGAAAATTTAGAAGATAATAATCAAGTGTGATTGATAAACACTATATGAACCCCTACAGCAAAAATTACTTATACTTTTGACACTAGTAGAAAATTTATAAAAATAATAAAAACATTAAAATCAGCTATGCTATAATACAACATATATAAAATGATATTATATGGGAAAAATTGCTAGACATTATAGTTAGAATCCATTAAAATGTTCAAATGTTTATATATCTTTGTAGATAGATAAAATGATAGGTAAGAAGATAGGCCAGCAGATAAATGCTAAAGAACAGATTCCAAATACCCATTCATTGATCTGGCAAGATGGCTCAGTGAGCAGTACAGCTTGCCATGGAGACCTGGAGACCTGAGTTCAGAACCCACATAAGGGTATGAGGAAAGAGCCCACTCCACAAATCTGTCCTCTGGCCTCCATATGCATGCCTTGGCACCTGTGACCACACGAACAAATCATGTGCGCACTCACAATAACCATAGCAATTCAAAATATTATTAGAGATGAAAATTTTTAGGTATAAAATGTGTGACAATGGCACACTAAATGGAAATTAAACTAATAATTTAAGACAAGTAATTGACGGACCTCACTAAAAGCAAGTTGCTATTCCTCATTTCCAGAAGTTTCTTCTCACATGTGAAATATGCCATCCATCTTTACAAGGTTTCTGGTTCCATTTTGTTTTTTAGACTATCTGGGGAAAAAATAGTGTATAAAATATTCCAAGTGATTAGTGTTGAAAGTAATTTTTAAAGAAAACATGCTGTATGAGACAAAAAAAAAAAAAAAAAAAAAACTGTGTCTACCAGCATGATGTTCCTAAATGTTGGTTCTCTTACAAATGAATTTGTAAGGACCTCAGGCTGAAAACCAGAAATTCTATGAGGACTGTTCTATGTTTAACTAGACCTTTAGGTGATTCTTATAATGCTCAAGTTTGGGATACAAATTCTAGTCTTCTAAAAGTTTGACTATAGCCACTTAATTTGAAATTGAGCTTTTTTTCTACGGTTTACCTTATTTTTCACCTTATTTACACTTGACAATGAGTTTCTTGTTTGTACCCTAAATCTTATATCACATAGAAAAGAACAAAATTCTTAAGCTCATTAACAGGAAATTCTGAACATTTGAAAATGAGTAAATTATATATACTCTATAGGCCATATATACATATATATGATATGCATTCAGTTAGGTAGGGACTATCAAATACTGAATGAAAATTGCAGAAATTTAATAAGAAAGAACTATCAAAAATAAATAAAATGTATAAATGAGTTATGATTTTTAATGCAAACAAATAATTTTAAAAAGCATTATTATAAACTGCTTCATATCTTGAAAGGATGCTAATGCCTAAGACTGTGTGTACACAGGGAGGTTCTCATACTATCTGTGACCTGTCACAATTTTATTCTACTTACCATTCTTTCCTTACCATCAATCCTCCCGCACCACAGGAGAAAAGATCCAGATATTCAAGAATTAAATTTGTCATGATTTAAATACAAAATAAGCAGGCAACCAATACTATTAAAACAAAAATGGAAGCTCATGAAATATGCCTGTGAGGTGGGTTCTCTGTAGCTCCTAAAAAGTTCACTATAAGTCTGCACATATTCTGCTGGGTTTAATGATAACACAACACTGCAGACACAGAAGTTCTGTTTTCTCTTTCATACCACCTCATCATGTTTAATTCTTTTCTAAGGAAAGTGTAAGCCCTAACAAGATAGAAAAGAACCTCATAAACTTAATGAAAACTAGGCAATTTGATTTTATACTAAAAGGTATCAAAGTGAATAATTGGATACAGTCTGATCATATACTGACTTTGCTGCTTCTGTGGGAACAAAATGTGTTCCATGAATGTGCAGCTTAAGTTGGAATTTGCAAATAGCCAACAGAATTTCAGTAATCAAAAATAGATCCCCAAAGGGCTGCGGCAATGGTTCAGTCAGTAAAATATTTGCTGTTCAAGCACGAGAATTTGGGTTCAATCCCTGTACCCACATAAAAAAAAATCTGAATGTGAAGACACCTGTAGCTCAACTGCTAGGGAAGCAAAGGAGATAGGAACCCTGGGGTTTGCTAGCTAACTAGCCTAGGCCTTCAGCGAGCTCCAGGTTTGGTGAGAGACCCTGCACCAAAAAGAGTAAGGCGATGGATGAATACTAGGGAACCATGTTTTACAGACACAACAGGCCATTTGCATATAGGAACCCACAGCACTTGTGAAAGCATACACATGACCTGCACAATCTCAAACTAGACAAGAAAACAGCATGCAGGGTAGCAGAAGGCAAGAAGCCTCAGCCCTAGCTGAGGAGCTATTTGCAACTGATAGCAGCTGGGAGAGACAGACTTTGTTTTCTTAAGTTTGTGGTGCCAAGAGGCCTTAGAACATAATAGAGGACAGGAAGTGAGGAGCATAGGAAAGTGGGAGTGGATGTGAGAGGAGATGGGGGAATGGGTCTGATCAAAGTACGTTATATGAGATTCTGAAAAATTCACTAAAATATCATTCAAAATAAAATAAGGTGGAGAGTGATTTAGGAAGACTCTCAATATGGACTTCTAACTTCCACATTGATGAACACACACATGTACACATGCACCTGCACACATATGTGCACATATATGAACGTGGACACATGCAAGTAAAAAGCCAATGGATGGGTAAGAGGAAGAAAGATGATGGGTGCAATTCAATCTCAGGATCCAGTAATCCTTCAGAATGCCACAGATTTAGGGTGAAGAAACAAACTTTTATGATCCCATACTCACTGGGTAGGGGTTGAGGGCTCCCTCCATGCATCCCCTCAAACTGCTGAGGAACAAAGCTTACAATCCTACAGAGTGTGATCTCCTCCATATCATAACATCATGCACCATGGCAGGAAAGATGTGTCTCCACCTATTCATGTGTGTATTTACACACATGCATGCCTGCGTGATATAGATATGCCTGGAAAATACAGATATGTCTTTAAGTGGCAGCTTGATCATTAGAAATATTGTTTTAATTCAATGCTTTTTCTTTCCAATTTGCATGGAAAATTTTAGACATGTAATTAGTATACTGATTAAATAAATGTTAAAGGGTTAAAGCTCATAGCTACATTGTGCTTTAATTTTCTCTTTATGGCTTTTTAGACAATAAGTAATACTTTAAAACCTAGTAAGAAAGGTGATATCTTTATTCATTCACAACACTCTCTCTGGTTAAGATTGCACGCGCAAGAAAAGAAAAGGAACAAAGGAAGCAAGCAGAGACTTATTCAATTATATGTGACCCAGTCAATACAACTACAGTATATCTAGTTTCTACTCACATGACAAAAAAATAACGATTTATTCTGAAAGAATCAAGAGATGCTATGTGCATAGCAAGGGCACATGGAGTCGACCTGAACTCCTAAGGTTAGGGACAGATTTGACTAGAACTCTCCATGCTCCATTAGCATGCTTTGAATGTATATTTAAAAGGTACAGCATGGAGGGTAGAGAGATGGCACAGCGGTTAAGAGCACTGCCTAGTCTTGCAGAGGATCCGAGTATGGTCCAGCACCCACTTATGAATAGCTGTTCACAGCTCTAATTCTAGGGGTTCTGATATGCTTTTCTGGCCTCTGTGGGCAGACATTCATAGGATGCAATTACATTGCAGGCGAAACACACATACATGTTAAATAAAAACGAATACATAAAAAATTAGTTTTAAAAAATAATGCAGCATACCCAGGTCTGGGACAGATAGCTATTGCTACCACAGGATGAAGCACAATTGCAGGGTACCAAGTAGCAATCACCCCATTGATGTAGAAGGAAGAAGTTTTCTACAAGTTCAAGTCATGTTTATGTCGGTGGTAATCCTACAGAGATTACATCCTGACTGGAAACCGATGGGCATAGGTCCCTAAGCAACGTGTTCTCATGAACTTTTTGCCCTATTTCTGGTTCACAAAAACTCCATGAAGCAAGAGAAATGGTTTCTGTAAGTCTAAGATTTTTTTTTTCTCTTTTAAAATTTTATTTTCTTTTTAATTGTAGCATAACAATTGTGGAAATGGCTTTTACAATATGGACTTACTCTGAACAAAATATTTTATTAGCCTTACAACCAAAAGGTTAATCATCTTTGCTTGCTTATATTCTAGATAAATTCACTGAGCCATGTGCTCCTTCTATGCCCTGGTCATGTAGCCATAATCCTTCATGACACATCCATGATCTTGATTTAAAATAATGTATGAACTTAAGTATGTTTGTTAACAGTTTAGGCACTGCAAACAGCACTTATCTCAGGGCAAACTATGAGAGAAGTTGACAACATCTGTTTATGGTTATATGTGTATTGGTCTAGGTCTAGGAATCACAAATGACAAAATTCTCTGATAAGATGAGGATCACATTTTTACTCCCCCATTTCTTGCAGGACATACTTTTTATTTGTTCTTCTAAAAAAGGTTTTATTTTATTTTATTTTTTTAATAACCACATACTTAGAAGAAGCATTTCATGACATCAGTATTGACATGTTCAATAACAATTTTCTGAGATAGGCTATGTCTCTCACAAAATTGGCTGTACATTTTTAGGTTTACAGTTGAATTACTAGTTATACAATATTGTACTCAGTATGAACCCTATAAGACATAAAATTAAATGAGGTTTTAACCTTTAAAAAAGATCTCCATTTCATTATTAAAATACAGAGTTTCATGCAGAAAACTTCATTTTTAATGCAATTGACATTAAGATGTTTGCACATGCATTTCTAATCTCTATATATCAGATTATTACTAGTCACAGTCAGTTACATTCTGTGCTCCTTGGCATCTGAGCATGAATATAAAGTCATGAGGTAGATTTCAGTGATAAACTTTTTCACATATACTAATTATTAAAGAGCAAATTTTTATGCTTTGAAGAATTATTATTTTTTTAATCATTATAGTTTTTAAAAATTTTTAATAACTACATGATTAGAAGCTTTTCACTACAGCTTTAACATATTCAGTAACACATTCCAGAGCAACAGTACATCTCTTTCACAAGTGGGTGCAAATTTCTAGGTTCACAGTTGAATTAATATATATTATTGAATGCAGTATAAGCCCTGTAAGACATAAACTTGAATGAGTTTTTAACCTTTAAACCAGATCTCCACTTCATTTTAGAATATATTGTTCCTTGCAGACAGACTCATTGTTTTTGCTATTAACACTGAGATGTTGGTGCTTGCATCTCTAATCTGTATGTATCTGATTATTACTAGTCATAATCGGTTGCACTTGGATGCTTGGCACCTCTGTATGTCTATAAAGTCATCAGGCAGATTTCAATGGTATTATTTATCACCTTTACTAATTAGCATAACATAAATTTCCACGCTTCCTCCTCAAATATAATATATTTTTAAAATGTTTGTTGATTTTTTTTTCTGTGTGTGTGTATCACACAGAACATCCCAAACTATTTCATTTGACTATACACCCACTTCCCAGATAGCACCCTCCCATAGCCTCCCTCCCCCCATTAGAGCCCTTATACTCTCATAGCCCTCCTACTGTCTGCTGTGTTGTCGACACCCGCCACCATTCCCCATGACTTGCCCTTATGGTGAATCTAGTCAGCCTATCCAGAGGTCTTTGTTTTAGAAGGGTTAGCTGTTCCTCATCTAGCAGCAATCAGTTGTCAATATTCCTTTAGATAACATTGGGGTCCCAGTTATATGCTGGGTTACTATCTGGGAGTCCCTTTGACCACCCTGGCCAAGAACTTAAAAGAAGTTATCGCCTGTCTAGCATTGTTTCTTGTTATGTAGCCTTTAGCTATGCATATGGACTCTCAAGAAATTGTATTAGCCCCTTTAATCTTTAGTTATACTTTCCTTTTGGGTGTTTAAGGCCATACAGTTGGTCCAGGTAAACCAAGTTATTTTTATGCTTAAGGTCATTTCAGCATCTGTTCCTCAGGGGTCACATGGACTTGGGAGAGCCCCTGGCTCCTTTCTTTTACCAGAACCGCCTGTGTGAAGATAAGTCAAAGGTCCTGCTTAACCATGGTTGGCTTTGTTTGGAAGCATGGAGGAAATGATTCCTCTGTGTTGACCCTCCTCTTTGTAGACTGGACACTGGTTCAAGTCCATCTGGTGGGGTCTCCTCAGCCTACTTGATCAAAAGGACAGGTGACCCACCACCACTGTAAGACATTTTGAGAGATGCTCATAGTTCCCTGGAGCTAGTTGACCTAGGAGGGCAAGGAGCAAAAAGTGCCCTTTATGTCCCTCTGACCAAATTAGTATAGGCCTCAAAGTATGTCTGTTAAACACCCAAGAAGGTTAGTTCCACTAGTCTTGTACTTTTAATTACTGTGTGTCATGTAGATAAATCTTGGGCAAAGACCAGTTGTTCTCAGATAAACCTTACCTAGACATATATTTCTTGATCTGCTATGTACAATTTGTCAGTAGGTTGTAGGAGTAATATGGCTCCCTCCGGTTTTCTCTCACATTGTTTCGCCCCTCCATCATGGTTTTCCCACTTAAGGTGCCCCCATTTTCCCCCTTCTCCCTTACTAATACCCTTCTCCTATGGTCCTACCTCTCTTGAGC
>NW_008343971.1:778548-780253 GCF_000622305.1 Nannospalax galili
TTTATCAGAGGCTGGATCTAGGATCCACATATGAGGGAGAACATACGTTGATTTTTTTTTCTGAGTCTGTGTATTTCACTTAGTATCACAGTTTCTAGTTCCATCCATTTACCTGCAAATTTCATGATTTCATCTTTCTTTACTCCATCGCATAAATGAACCACATTTTCATTATCCACTCATCAACTGAGGGACACTTAGGTTGCTTCCATCTCTTAGCTATTGTGAAAAGAGCAGCAACAAACTTGGATGTGCAAGTGTCTCTGCAATAGGATTTCTTTGGGTATATGCCAAGGAATGGTATAACTGGGTCAAATGATGGGCTCATTTGTAGTTCTTTAAGAGTTCTCCACACTGCTTTCCATAGAGGTTGAACCAGTTTACTGACTTACATATAATGAACCATCCCTGCATCTGTGGGATAAAGCTGACGTGATCATGGTGGATGATCTTTTTGATGTCTGTCTGTATGTGGTTTGCAAGTATCTAGTTGAGAATTTTTGCATCTATGTTCATTAAGGATATGGGTCTATAGTTTTCTTTTTTGGCTGTATCTCTACCAGGCTTTGGTATGAGAGTGATGCTGGCTTCATAGAAGGAATCTGGAAGTATTCCCTCCATTTCTATTTTTTGAATAAATTAAGTAGTATTGGATGTAGATCTTCTTTAAATGTCTGATAGAAAATCCATCTCGTCCTGGGCTTTTTTTAGTCTGGAGGTTATGTGTTATGTTTCAATTTCTTTTTGTTTTATGGGTCTGTTTAAGCTGTTAATCTTTTCTTGGTTTAGTTTAAGTGGTTCCCATGCCTTTAGATAGCCATCCATTTCTTTTAGGTTTTAAAATTTAGTAGAATATAGGTTTTTAAAGTATTCCCTTATAATGTTCTCTCGAGGGAGAGAGCCCTGCTGGTTGGAGAGAGGCCTGTTGTGGGTCCTGCAGGCCCAGGGATGCAGAGCAAGTCTAAGATTTTTGATGGTGTTCAAGGTGTTCTGTTGGTCTTGAAAAGGCCAATAAAACACCAGAGAAGGAAACTCTGTGGATAAACATTATTTTTTTTCTAATTAAATCAAAAACTATAATTAAATAGGAATAAATTTCAGTTAAACAAAGAAGAAACTGAGTCATTTGTACTCATGAAAAGGTAATCTAAGTATGCTAGGAATTTCTAGTTATTTAGAAGTAATGGAATAATAGTTTAAGTGATATTTCCTAGAATAATACTGGCTTCACATTTTATTTACTTTCTAATAATTTCAGTCTTGTATCAGTGGAAATGACATTTAGACAATTACTTTCTTTTTGTGTTTTTTGTTTTTTTAGAAGGAGCATTTCATTACAGCTTTAACATACTCAGTAACAATTTCCAGAGCAAAGATACATCACTTTCAAAAGTGGCTGTAAAGCTTTAGGTTCACAGTTGAATTAATACAGTTATACAATATTGAATTCAATATAAACCCTGTAAGACATGAAATTGAATGAGTTTTTAACCTTTAAAAAGTTCTTCATTTCATACTGACAATGGATTGCCGTAGATGAGGAACAGCTGACCCTCCTGGAACAGGGACCTCTGGCTGACTAGATTTACCAGAAGGGCAGACAGGGGGAATGGGTGAGGGTGCTGACAACACAGTGGACAGTGACAGGGATGGCAGAGTATGGAGCCTCTAGTGGGAGAGGAAGGCTGTCTATCTGACGAGTTTT
>NW_008343971.1:780626-785288 GCF_000622305.1 Nannospalax galili
AGATGCATCCCTTTCAAAAGTGGCTGCAAATTTTTAGGTTCACAGTTGAATTAATACAGTTATACAATATTGAACTCAGTGTAAACCCTATAAGTCATAAAATTGAATGAGGTTAAAATTAAAAAAAAAGTTCTTCATTTCATTTAAAATATACTGTTTCTTAAAGAAAGACTCATTGCTTTTGCTAATTACACTTAGATGTTGGTGCATACATCTCTAATTTGTATGTATCTGATTATTACTAGTCAGTCAGGAAATTTTTAAAATGATTCTCATGCCAGCAACTTTTGAATAAAATTCATCAGTGAAGGTAGGCATCATGGCTCCAGGATGTATTCAAATACTGACTCATGCTTTTTTTATTGTGCTTTTCTTGCCTTAAAAACAAGTAATCTTTCTGTTTTTGAACTGCTATTTGGACATTTAAATCTCATCAACAAATTATGTAATAATTTTTCTTCTTATAGATATAGAGTGATTAACCAAAATATCAGAAGGTTCTTGGACAGATATTTCATCTTACAAGTTTTCAAAGAGTTTAAGGTTTCCAAAAGAAAAAATTCAGCAGTTTTGTTGCCCTGTTTCTTATTTTCTAACAACTTATCTTTAAAAAGAGCATGATTTGATTAACTATCTTAAGTTTAATTTGAATTTTTTCAGGGACGACATAAGTGATTTCCTGGGCAGCTGCAGATGTGTTTTCCAGAACAGAGAAAAATGTAATGATAGTTTCTGAGTGTAATAGTGGCTTATATTCTACCAACGACTTACTTCCTTAGACACCTCTGCAATCAGTGGCAAGGACTGGGTGATTGCTCAGCTTCAAGGCAGACATAACATCTTTCATCTTCTCAAGTTGAAACACTGCCATTTGTCATTAAGCCAAACACTCTACTGAGCAGGTAGCTTCAGTTTAGCCTTTCCCTACCTTTTAACCTCCCAACTACATGTGTACCCCTTTGTGTTTGGGAAGAACATTTAACTGAGGATGACTTCAACTTGAAAGCTTTTTGTCGGAGTAGCTGAAGCTCAAATCTTAATTATAGAAATATAAAAGTTCAAAGTAGAAAATATTTGTTAAAGAATTTACCTCCACTTATGGGATAACATGTCATGTACACTGAACTGTTTCTAACCCTGTCTTCTGTTAATAGATGGGGCATTATTACATTCTAATAATTTTAGTCTTGTATCAGTGGAAATGATATTTGGACAATTGCTCTTTGCTGAGGCACTTAATTGCTATTTAACCTGTCCATATCTGGATTTGAATTGTTTCAGGGTAGAGATTAGAAAAGATCTTTTTTTCCTTTACATGAGTATTGTATTTGCATTATATCTACCCTTTCCCATCTCCATCAAAACTCCTCCCATATCCCCAAACTCATTCTCAATTTTTGTTCTCTACTTTGATTATTATTGCTATATATATATATACATTTATATGTATGTGAAATCACTGAGTCCATTTACTGATGACCATGTATACTTGTGTTTAAGGCTGCCAATTTAGGATTAGATAATCTCCCAGGAATTGATGAGATTGGAAAGTGGTTTTTTGAGATTGAATTTTTTTTAATTAAAAAAAAATTATTGAGCTTTTGCAGTTTTTTGAAAATTTGTGTTTATTGAAATTTTGGGGATTTCATATAGAACATCTCAAACAATCTTAAACAGCTTTTGCAGTTTCATACAATAGTTCTTAATCAAATTTAGACTAACTCCCCCATCCATAGCCCCCATCCCCCCACCAAACTTCATGTGTTCGACCATTGATTGGTTTTCTCTCTTGACAGTTTGCATGTTATCATCTAGCATTATGATAGCTAAATTTCTGTTAGAATGCCTCCAAGTCAGTTCATGCTCCATTGCTATAAGTCCTGTACCAGAAGTATGTCTTGTCTTCAGCAATAAAGTCTTATCTACTAGTTCTGGGAGATAATCACAAGGTTTGGCAATAGCCTGTGTTATTTTTGGAGTCTCCTGGATCACTCTTACCAACTATTTAAAGGGAAGTCTCTTCTGTCTGGCACTGTGTTCCATGCCAAGCACTTCCCAGGTATACATATGCATTAACATTCACACACTGTATGTGTATTTCTCAAGGGATTTCCAGGGCATCATATTTCCCTCCCTTAAATATGTTTTCAGCTTAGGCTGTTCAGTAGAAAGATATTGTGTTTAATGGCACAGTGGAAGTAGAATGAGAGAAACGGCCTTGAAGAAAGACTGGTTATGTTATATAAAAAATAAAAATAAAAACGTCTGCCTGCGGTTGTATAAAGGAATCATTGTGGAATGAATGATGCTGGTACAGAATGTCTTACATCTTGTGAAATGCATGAGGGGAACAGGTGAACAAAGTAGAGCTAGGAAGGAACACATGGTGTCCAACCCAGTACACCAGCAAGCCCCCAGTATCAATGAAAGAGAAAATAAAGAACAAATGATAATCTAACCAGAAGAACAACCAAAAAATTCCCAAGAATTAGTAAACATCTTTAATAATAATCTTAAATGAAAAGGTCTTCTCACTAACAGATACAGACCAATAACTGCTTTTAAAATTAAACCTGGGGAGGGTACTGGAGAGATGTTTTGGTGCTTAAGAACACTATCTGTTCTTCTAGAGGACCCATGTTTCATTTCCTAGCACCCAACGGTGGCTGACAACCATCCGTAACTTGAGTTTCAGGGGATCTGACACCCTCATCTACTTTCTCTGAGCTTTGCATAACACAGGTGCACTTATATGCAGGCAAAAACACTCATATACATGAAATAAAACATAAACATTAAAATTAGATATGGAGATTGGAGAGGTGGTTCGGTGGTTAAGAGCAAATATTGTTTTTGCAGAAGACCTGAATTTAGTTCTGAGCACCTACATCAGGAAGCTCACAACTGCTTGTAACTCCAGCTCCAAAGCATCTGACCCCTCTGGGCTCTGTGTATACCTGCATCATGTGCATACCCCCCCGACACACACACAATTTAACAAATGATTTATGAAAACTAGATCTGGGTTGACGATCTCAACACAGTGGGTAAATTGAGGCCTTGAGATTAGATACCAGCATTCACATTAAAAAGATGGTCAGGCTACACTGCAGTAAATAACACCTTGTCCATATTCATGCAAGCAGCCATAATTAAACTGACTGTGTCACATACAAAAAACACACAAAAGACATCAAAGTAAGAGAGAGGCCTGTTTAGAATGGGGGGGGGTCAGTGAAAGTGGGATGGGGTGAGAGAAGAAAACTGGTGATGTAATGGCTGAAGTTCACTGTATACGTTTGGGGAGTTGCCTCCTCCTCCTCCTCCTCCCCTCCTCCTCCTCCTCCTCCTCCTCCTCCTCCTCCCCCTCCTCTTCTTCCTCCTCCTCCTTCTCTTCCTCCTCTTCCTCCTTCTCCCCCCCCTCTTCCTCCCCCCCTCCCTTCACTTTCACCTTCCTCCTCCTCTTCTTCACTCTCTTCTTCCTCCTCCTCCTCTTCCTCCTCCTCCTCCTGCCATTACTGCTATTACTAATAGTAATAGGGCGAACTGGTACATCTGTAACTCCAGCTCTGGCAAAGGGTGGCAGTGGTGACAGGCAGATCCCAGCAACTCACACATTAGCTGACCTAACCTAAACTGAACACTGCAGATTCAATATCTTGTCACAAAGAATAAGGGGAAAATGACAGAGGAAGACACAGACAAAATCTCTAGCCTCTACATACACCCATATGGTCAAGCACACCCTAACATATATGTGGACACACACATTAGCACCACACACACACACACACACACACACACACAATCTGCCTGTCGACTCCCATAAACATGCCATCTGAAATCCCACATTCTCCTAGATTTACATGATATCCAAAATACTAAGCAAAACTGGGAGTAAGAGAGGTCTTCTTTGGTCTGCTCTTAGACAACTAAAGAATTCCTAGAAGATGATAAAAATGTAAGAATGGTTTACCCCCACTAGGAAATCATTCTAGAATTTATAATAGGCAAGTATCTTCAAAGGAGCTTTTTAGACAAGTCCCTCTCATACCTTCACACATCAAAATCATTAAGAAGCCTGTTAAAACACAGATTATGTTAGGAGGAAAAAGCAGCTATATTGTGGGCAATCCTGACGTGGGGCACATGCCGAGGCCTAAGAGGCCATGAACTGAAATTAACCGGCTAAGTCTCCATTTCTAATCCTTACAAACTGTGAGCGAGTCAATGTATCTTAAGTTGTTGGGGGTCTTGGTATATGTTCTTATGTGTAATATATTATTAATACAATGATATAAGATGCAGAATGGAGAATTCTTAAGTTTGAAAAACTGTAAGCACAGGCTTAGAATAAACTACAAACAATTGGAACCTCAGCCCTGAAATATAGACAAACCAACAGTGACAATTATAAAGTAAATTTTCATGAATATTACTAGTCCATGGACCATCTTGGAATACAAAATGATCAGTTGCTTATCTCAGAGACAGGTGAAAGGAAGAGAAGCTCTAACTGAGATCAGAATAAAGCTGTCTCTGACCTTTCCATAAAATTAAAAGTTTCATAAATATAAACCTAAAATGAATACCATGTATAATAATATAAATATATAATTTTAATATACCTATTTTAAATGTATATGGTTGATCTACAAAATT
>NW_008343971.1:785319-810768 GCF_000622305.1 Nannospalax galili
TATAATGTTTTTATAAGTCTAGAAATACCACTTTCTAGAGATGGGATTCAATTATTCTCAATTGAGCATACAGTTAACTTTATCAGAATAATTAATGATATTTGAATATTTAAGTATGTTTCAAGCAACAAACTAATTGTTCACATTTGGTATGAACTCGGGATCATTTTAAGAAGTGTTCTTATTACATAACCAGACTAAATGAAAAAATATGATGATCAATTATATCTATATGTTCGTCATGGCATAATATGAGTGGAGCACTGGCATCTTAGAAGAACTGAGGCAGAAATTAAAGGCATAATCTTGTTTTCCAGAATAGATGAACCAAATAAGTTTGGTTACTTATTTATTCTGCATGAGGCAAACTTCTCACAACACAATTTATGTCAATTAAGTTCTTAAGAATTAGCTTGGCCCATGCAAGGAAATGCATCTACAGTACAGGGAAAATATAGCATTCTTCTAGAGGCTACTTTTCCTGTAAATGTGAATATGTATCTGTATAAAATATGACCCCTATGAATATTCTGAAGTACAGTTCCTTGGAAAATAGTACATTGCTATTCACTCAAAAACAGAAGCAGCAAGATCAAGTTCCTTCCTCTCTGATATAATCACTATGGTCTACCTTTTCCAGTGACTTCAAGCATCAAACCAAATGATAATGTAAAAGTTGTTAAAAAGTCAGTGGATCCCATTGAATCTTCTTAGAAAATCAAATTTAGAATATCATCTGTTCCTGTACTTAGGTACTGTCAGTTTCAATCTTTGTAATTTATTTTCAGGATAATTATATCTGCTATTTTTATATTTATGCCACTCAATGATACCAATAAGCAAGAATGATTTTAGCTGATTTTTCAGATGAATGTATTATTGTGAATTTGACTGAAAAGCCAGTCTTTACTTCTATTGTTTGCTTAGATAACAAAAAACTGCACACACAACATTAATACTCAAACATGTTAGTAGAAATCTCACATAAGTCTCTGACAATGCTAATCTGATAATAATTTATTTGTAATATTATAAATAGTCATGATATTTCCTTTTAACCAGAATATTCTCTAGTAGATGCTTTTGTGAACAAGGACAAAAGATTAGAAAAACAAGTTCACAGAAGAATTATAGACATTTAAATATGAGCAGGCATCTGTGTTGTGGAAGCGAACTTCCAGAAGTGTTGCTGCAAATTCCATGTATGCAACCACTAGAGACCCCAAACAAAACTGCACAGGCCAGTCAGTGTAAGCAATGGGAGGATTTCAAATACAAATAAGAAAGCAAAGACAATTTACTAAAAACTGTTTTATTCTACAGACAGCAAGCTAAAGGACAATTTTTAAAATAATATTTTTATTGACTCTAAGAATTTTGTATGATGTCGTTTGGTCATATTCAGCGCCCTTCCCTATCTCCTTTCAGATCTACCTCCACTCCCTACCCCCTTCACTTCCTGTTCTCTATTATTATTTTTAAGGCCTATCAAGTCTAATTTGTGCTCTCCAATTGATCGTGAATGTGGATCCATCCATTGGGCCTCTTCAGCCTACTTAGCATCACACTCTTAAAGAAAATGACTCTCCTCCCAGTATTTCCTCAAATACAGCTAGAGCTCCTTGCCTACCTCCCCACACCATGCTGGCCTTTTGTCTGGCTTGTATGTGTGCAAATCTTGTACAAGCTCTATAAGTGTTGTAGGTTCATATGTGCCATCCCTGTTGTTTCTGGAAAATAGTCTCCTCTGTCTCCTACAATCTTTCTGCTCCCTGCCCTACAATGATCCCTGCACCTAGGGAAGAGTAGGTGTGATCTAAGTATCCCATTAAAGGCTAAGCACTCTGCAATCTCTTATTCTCTGAACATTGACCATTTGTGTGTCAGTGCGTTAACCACCATATTCTGAAAAGAAGAAGCTTCTCTGGTGAGAGTTAATAGATGCATTAATCTATGAATATAACAATAAATTAAGCCCTATGGCCTGTATCATTTCTAGCTACAGATTCTTGGCTCTAAAAATAGTGCCAGGTATGGGCTTCATCTTCTGAAATGGACCTTAAATGTAATTAGAAACTGCTTGGTTACTCCCATAATATTCATGTACAGGTAGGCATATCTTTCCATGCTAGTTGACTTATAGCTGGGTAAGTTTGATGATTACATACATATGTAATGAAATTAAATGCAGTTACCCTAAAACAGGAGGGCAATGCCCCTACCAAACACCACAGGCTAGCAAATAGGAAGCCCTATACCAGGAATGGGCTTTCTCTTTTGGAGTTGTTGGCATCAGATAGGTCCCATAGACTATCAACCCATACTGGTTATTGTCATTGCTCTTGTTTGTTCCCCAGGGCCTAGCAGTAAGTCATATGTGAGTCTAAGAACAAATATGGGAGAAACCTAGCAGCTATTAATCTTGAAGCTTTATCTCTACTGTTTAGTTTTCATAGTACTGGAAGGTGCTATGCATGCTATTTAAAGGAAAATGTTATCCAAACTGATGATCAGCCATATCTTAAATATCTCTTTTGAGCTTCAAAGATGATATTACTGGGAAATTTCTTCAATTTCTGTTGGGAAGAGGCATCCTGTAAGCAAACAAGGAGGAACTCAGAGACATGCAGGCACAGGATCAAGTCTTCACAAAATACGTGCCCTGGCAAGGACTCAGCATCTTCTTCAGAAAACTTGTATTAGCTCTGGTCCCACTAAAAGAGAAAGAACTGGAGTTAGCCTTTGGAAATGAATGTAGATATCAGAGTATAATCATAGCAATCTTTCCCAACCTCTGACTCTTACAATCTTTCAAGCCCTTCTTCTATGATGTTCTCAGAGCCTTGGGGAAAAGTACGATATAGATCTTCCATTTTAGGTTGAGCACTCCACAATCACTTACTGTCTGTACTTTGATCAGCTGTGAGTCCCTGTATTAAGTGCCATACACTGCATTAAAGCCACTTCTCCGATGAAGAGTAAGAGTTGCACTAGTCTATTGGTATAGGAATAAGTATTTAGAAGGCTTTTAATTCTATGTCACTTTAGAAAAATAATAGTAGGGAGATATTATGGCCTACATATCTTTGGGTTCTTGACAAATTTACAGAACCAGTTATAAGTTACCTCCTGTGGGACAGTGATACCTGGGGGGTGGGGGGGTGTCAAGGAGGAAGTAAGCAGGGGGGAATCTTATCTAAATACAGTCTATTCATGCATGAAATTTCTAAAAATTAATTTTAAAGTGTATAACCATGCTTAGCTATGTGTTAGTAATACTAGACATAAAAGTTCGAAGCTTTCTTATTTCAGATTCCATCTACTTGAGAAGCAAATCTCCCAGTAGAAATGACCATAACAAGCTGTTGGCACAAAGAAAATGATAAGATCAACAAAGATGAACATGTTTTCAGTAAAACTATGCGATAAGTATCTGACAATGATTTTAAAGCAATGTGTTGCATAAAGGTCCAAAAGGAAACTAAAGATGTTCTTCTTGAAAAATGTATTGAATCTTTTTCAGCCTAAAGGCAAAGGTAAATTCAAATTCCCTATAAAGTTAATCCATTTTGGTCCAAGAGTGATAAATCAGCTGATATTGACATTAGCTTATTATCCTAAAGAAATGACAGCAATATGCATTGGAAAATTCACATTCAGCAAGCCTTCTTGCCATTCTATCCCCAAAATGAGTACTTCTCAAATATGCATTTAATATACTTAAACAGACTTCATCAAGAAAAACTTCATTTTATATGCAAGTGTTTATTTGGCAAAGCGTGGAAGTCCCACTTTTCCTACAAGTCAGAAAAGCTACAAGTTTTTGAAATTTGAAATTTTATGACATGGGCATGGTGGCATTTCCTCAGTAAGGGAGATTTAATACAACATGATGTAAGGCTGGAAAATGGTTACATAAACGCATGTTGGCATGATTGTAAGATATCACAAGACAAAAATGAAGGGTCATAGACATCATAGCTTGTAATGAAGAGCACAAACCACAAGATCAGCAGTTGAACAAGTAATTAGAATAGCCCACGTTAAAAAGAGAGTTACATCAGATATGGCACGCTATACACAAAACACTTCTTCTACAGTTTTAGTTGTCAAATTAATTCCAAGATATAAACAGTCCAAAATAGTCAATGTAGTGAGAGTTGAGAAAATATTATGTGGTTATGTTTGTTTCAGAAACTTAATTTTTTTCCTTTCTTGTTTCTTTTTCATCCAAGATAAGCAGGTATTGCATTATATTCTGTGATGTATAATACAGCAAATTTGTGTGTATAGAAAATATTACACTTGACTGCACATCATTTCATTAACATGCTCAGAGCTCATATTCTCCCTGAGTGCAGAAGGACTATGAGCATTGTTCTGATGCTTACTATGACAGGTGTTCTGAGAGTCAACAGACTCTCAGTCATTTTATTTGTTTGTTTGTTTTGAGACAGGGTCTCATGAAACCAAAGGCTGGCCTCAAGTTGACTATCTAATTAATGATAGCCTTGTAACTCCTAGTCTTTCTGTTTTTACCTCCCAAGTGCTGGTATATAGATATTTGCCTTCATGTCTGTAGTGTGTGTGTGTCTGTGTGTGTGTGTGTATGTGTGTGTGTGTTTGTGTGTGTGTGTATGTGTCTTACTTGCAATTGAACCCAGGGTCTCCTGCATAAGAGGTCAGCACTCTTCCACTGAGCTGTATATTCCCATTATGTAAACTGCTTTTATTGGGAAAGCTTTCCAAGTTTAAAAAAATTATTGCATTGTATTTAATGAACAAAAGAAAGCATGCTGAGTTTTAGAGAGAACATAGTCATCTTTGAAATCCAAGACATTTCTATGCAATTAAAATGGATTGACCTCCCAAGTATCAGGGTATAAAAAAATCATCAATTATGATTGTATAGACATATTAAAATGCTGTTATCCTTTGTTAGCTACTCAAAATTTCTTCTGTAATCACACCTTGTTTTTCCTTATGAATTATTGTAGTAGAAAATTAGAAAATTGATTTCAGAAGCCAAAATGTTAGTAAGTTATTTCTGAGTTTTAGATGTAGAAAAGTGTGAGCCTATATATAATTATTTAAGCGATGTCTACAAACACAATCATAGACTATACTCCATGACATATTTATTTGTAGCTAAATATTATTTTAAAAATAAAAACCACATATCTTTCATTAAAAATCCTCTCTAAACTGTCAACAACGTCAGGAGCTGACAATACTGAGGGACACTGTCACTACATACATCTTTATTTCTACTTTCTGATATCTTCCAACAATAGAACATCTGTGATCCAATTTTGATTTAAACAAAGAATTGACATTTAGAAAAGATTTTTTAAAGGAAAACGTAGTAGATGTGTACCATAACTTGTATTTATGACTGAAACCATGTGATGGAGTGTCAAAGTATATGTTTGATGGTATGCCATCATTCAAACTTGTGAATAAATGCTTTACTATGTTCACAGAATCATTCATTCAATAATATGGAAAGGGCTTTGTCTCTGTTTGTCTCTTTCCATAGTATCTATAACTTAAACTAAGAAACACTGGACAGTGCCGTAATTCAATGAAAGAAGTGAATGTTCATTAACCCTTTGTCTCAATTTGTTAGTGTTGCCATAACATAATACCCTGAGATTATGTAACTTATAAAGAACAGAAATGTATTTCTTATAAACAGAAAAGACAGAAGTCGTGAACTTTAAGTCCTTTTATATAGACCCTTAAGACCTTCATTAGACCTTTGTTTCCATTAATCATTGGCCAAAATTGCTGTATTGATGACTCAAATTTGACATGAAGTTTGAAGGGCATCTGTGATAATAAAATCCAGTACTAAGTTTTCTAAATAGAGAGTCTACATATGTCCTCTCTTGGCATTTGTACTCATGTCACTATAGCTTCAAACTGATCATGTTTTACATATAACAACTTCAGTCTTCAAATAAGATATAATTCCACTGGTACAATAGTGGTACAAATGTCCTGGAAGTAAGCAACCACTTTCTGATAGGATTTAAGAACTATTCCACAGAATGAAATCCATAAGTGGCACCAATATTAGGGACAAGAACTTACAACTAGACAGGTCAGGGAACCCAGGGAAGAACTTATTATTACTATTCTGCTAAATGGACATTGTATTAAACTGACATCATTATAGTCATAGATTAGTGCGTCTCTCAACCCTCATCAGAGAAGCTTCTTTTGGCAGTAAATGGTGATTACCACAGAGACCCAAAACTAATCAAAGTGAAGAGAGAATAAGAAACTGTAGAATGCTCAAGTCTAAATGGGGCATCTATGTCACACACCTTCTCCCAAGATTCAGGGATCATTGTGGAAGAAGGAGCTTAAAGATGGTGAGAGCCAGAGGTAGCTGATTACAATGAAACGGTGTTTTCCAGACACAACAAGGAAGTTGCACATATGAACCCCACAGGCATTGTGATGGCATGCACAAAACTGGTACAAACATATTCCAGACAAATTACCAACCATGCTCCAGTGGATGACCCCACACCCAAGAGTATATGGACAGCATAAATTATACTCAATGTGTTTTTAACAAAGAGGAAACAAAATTGGGTGGGTATGAAGGAGGGGGGTGGATCTGGGAGAAGATGTGAAAGGAGGGTGAATATGATCAAAATACATTCTATGAAATTCTCAAAGAACTAATCAAAAATGAAGGAAAGAAGACTATTCCAACAGACAAAGCTGGGTGTTTCAGTACTTTCTGACCAAGATTTAGAGGCTACTTAGAACAACTTCTACAGCACTGTATTAGTTACAAGCAAGGAAGTATCTTACCCATGGTCAAGAGAGAAGCTATTGAGATGTAGTTTTGTCTTTATACTGTTTTTGTCATCTTGGAAAAACACAATCTGACACAGAAGATTTTGTTTGAATCATATGAGTTATATTACAAAACTACAGCATTAAATTACATGTTAACTCATATGTTAAAACCTATTTACTAAGCATATATCATTATCTCTGTAATAGAAGCAGTCACATTAGAGGTAAAATAAATCACATTTCTTGTCCTCATGAAGTGCACAATTATATTAACATAGAACAAGTCTGGGAAATTTTGTTAATGTAATACTTTTATGTGAAAGGGCATTCAGTGATAGAGCTCAAGGAGAAGACCTGAAAAATGAAAAGCTTAGTGGAAGAGGTGGGCCCCATTCATTCTAAAAGATGATGAATAATTCAACTCTTCAAAATCCTAGCACAGAAATGGCAAATAAAGAAAAAACGTTGTCTCAAAAGATATAAAAGATAAGACAGCTGCAAAAAATAGGGCTATAAAAGAAGAGGGTATAAAATCTCCTTAGGAAGAAAGGAAAAGGAATTATGAAGAAAATACTTGAAACTCACTTGGAAAATGAAGACTATTTGAGCTATTGTAAAGAAAAGTAGGAGAGTTCAATATAAAGAATATACATGAATATTCATGAAGTCTAGTGTGGCAAAAGTGCATAGTATTTAGTAAAAGTGTGGAAGAACAGAAAAGAAACACAAAATCATACTCAAAAATCATGAGGCTATTTCTCTTCAGAGAATGTATGCACACTTTGAGTAACAGGATAGTAGCGTGGTGGGCAAGAAGCTACCTCAGTTTGGAAACAGTGAAGGGAAGAGTGGAACAGGAACATATGAAAGCAAAGAGATATCCCTGGAGTCTATCTCAGTGGTTAGAATGTGGATATCTGTAATTCTAGTGAAGCCAGTTATTCCCAATAATCATGATCAAAAAAGGAGTGCTCCCTGATCTTCCAGAGGACTGGAATTTGGTTCCCAGCAACAGAGAATCAGACACCCTCTTCTGACCTCCAAGAGCCCCACATACACATAACACATACTCACAAAGACATAAACATAAATAAAATTACATCTTTAAAAATATTCCACAAAATAGCAGATTTACCAAAAGGAGCAATAGTTAAGGAATTTCTTCACTGAAATTTTCTTATTTATTCTCTGATATCTATTTACTGCATTAAAAAGTTCTTTCATTTAGTTTATGCTTTGCATGAATTTTTGAATTTAAAAACTTTGAAATCAAGTAAACTGAAACCAAGTTTAGCAGTATACACCTGTATCCTTGAGCAGCACTCAAGAGGCTGAGGCAGGAGAATAGAAAGTTTGAAGCCCTTATGAACTAGGAATCAGGACATTTCTTACAACACACACACACACACACACATATATGCATATATTTGTATATGTGTATATGTATATGTATATATGGAGAAATTTGGCCACTGAGTAGGTGAACTGAAAAAAAGAATGTGCCTGGTCCCCACAGGTTTCCTTCTATTTCCTTGATGACATGAAGTAAAAGCCTTCCACTGTTACATGCTCCCATAGCTGTGAGATTCTGTCTTCCTTCAAACCCAAAGTCATGTATATAGCTGCCTTTACTCTGAAAATGTAGCCTAATTAAATCTTTTCTCCTTTAAACTGTTTCTGTCCAGGAGTTGTCCCAATGATGAGAAAGATACTGCACATGTATTCATGTTATACATTTCATATTAAAGATGATAGGCAAGTAGAATTTATTTTATTGGTTCTTTGAGATTTTTATATAATGTATTTTGATCATTCACTCCTTTCCCTAACTCCTCCTAGGTCACCCTTCTCTTCTCTAATCACCCAACTTTCTTGAAAACACATCAAGTCCAATTTGTGATGCTCCTATACTTTTGGGTGTGTAGCTATGCCTTGGAACTTGTTCAGCCTCCCAGGGAACACTTTCCTAAAGAAAATAACTATCCTTTTCCTGTCAGTTATCAGATCCCCAATAGCTCCTCAGCCTCCTCCCCTCTATGTACTTGGATTTTGTATGACTTGAGTTTGTTCAGGTCTTATCCATGCTGTCTCAACTGCCATGAGTTCACCTGTGTAACTGCCCTATTGCTTTTGGGTTACAGTTTCATTCTAGTCATTCACCTCCTCTTATTCTTAAAATTTTTCAGCTCACTTTTCTATGAAGATCCCTGAGCCTTAGGAGCAGGGTTGGATGTTCGATTTGAAACTTTAGATGTGTGTGTTCTATCTAGTATACCCACAGTGATCAGGAAATTAGTAAGGATCCAAGGGGGGCAGGAGCACTTTTAAGGGAATAAAGATAGAACCCAATTGTATAAAAGGGTAAAGGGTACTAATGGAGTGTGAAGGGTTAAATGGGGGTGGGGAATAGGAGAGTAAATGTACAGGAGGAAATATGGGGAAGGATAATTAACACTGAAGACCTTCTGAAAAAACATATGGAAACTTACTACTGCAGCAACTTATACACACACTCACAAACACACATACACACACACACACACACACACAGAGAGAGAGAGAGAGAGAGATGGAGAGAGAGAGAGAGAGATATTAAGTGATTAAATTAAATTGAATTACCCATTAACAAATGGCAATACCCCTAACTAGGCCCCACAGGTCAATAAATAAAAAGTCTAGTGTTAGCTTCTTTAGGGATTGTTGGTCAGTGAGATCCCATAGAACCACAAACATTGTTACCCTCTAAAAGTTAATGGTAAGGCTGTGTTACTGAACACACCGCATATTCAAGCCACAGAAGACGGAAAAGTCAAGTTGATACCAACCTCAAAGTTTATCCTTACTGGTTATCTTTTAAAGTTCTGCAAGGTCTATGCATGCTAGAAGAATAGAAAACTAATTATCAATGTTACCTACCTATGATCTCTGCTACAGTAATGACTGACCTGGTAAGAAGTACCGACTGGTGCAATAATGGCTCCAATACCATGAAAGTAACTATTCCCTTTCTAAATAGACCTAAGACCAACTTCCCAGGATGAAATCCATGCCCTGCATTGTTATTATGGCTAAGATCCTGTGTCTTGACAGGTCATAGGCCCTAAGTAAGAACTTAATAATATTCTGCTAAATGCACAGAGTATTAAACTGACAGATACTTAATGAAATCATTATACTCATTGATTAGTGTATTTCCCAGGTCTCATCACAGAATCTATGATATTTTTGTGGTCTCTGTGGGTCAGTCTTTTAAATTCAGTGATGGATTAATCTCATTTTGAAGATCCTTAATATAAATCAATAAAGTATTGCAAAGCAGAAATAGAGAGAATGGAGGGTTAAAAAAATAGTTATAATGGAATTGGGATGTCACTGAATACAGGGCCTTAGGTTTCATTTTGAGAACTCTCTTGAGGAAACTGTTTTTGGCTTAAAGCAACTACAACTATGATTAAAATGTTTCATATGAAATACACAAAAATTCAATAAAAATATACAAAAACACAATTACAATTAATATGAACATCAAAATTACAATGAACATAAAAAATTGTTATTATGGAACTCAAAGAATCTTGTTAAATCACCATACATAATCTTCAGTGAGAAACTAAATTGCACATGTTACAAAGACAGTACACACCACAAAATAAATGTATCTGATAGATAAAAAGTAGCCGTATGACAAATAGGGTTGATCAGTAGAAGGCAGAGTTTATTAGCAAAGGAACACATGGGGCAGATTCCCTTCCAGGCAGGGAAAATGTCTGCCTGGATCTTGAGCTGGGGTCTTTTTTAAAAGGGAGGCTTCTGCCTCTTGCAGGGGATGGGAAGATATATTTTTTTAAAGTTGGGTCGGGGAGCAGTGGGAGAGTGGGACTGTTAAAACCTGTCCTCTTTAGAGATCAAAGGGGAAGCCTACTGTGTTGGCCAAACAGTGGAGAAAAGTCTGCTTCTCTTGACTTTAAAGACCAAGGTGTTTATCAGCTAGGTTCCCTTTTCTCAGGAGCATGAGAAGTCCTTGGGATCCTGTTGGTGAGGGGCAGGGCTATCTGAACCTTAACATTCCAGTCTTTTGTGTCATAGGATAGCGGCACCGTTGTCGTCTTGCTACTTCCTGCTGGACAGGGTCTACGTGGTGGGGGGTGGATTAGGGGTCAGTCAGACAGCAGGGGTTCCCTCATCATGCATCTCAACAGGGTCCTCGATGGTTGAGAGGTGCTTGTATACATGTGGAGGGAAGGATAGTAACAACTGATTAAAATTAGTAAGAGTTAGTTTTTGGATTTGGTCCTGAAAATATCTGAAGAGGCAAAGAGCAATGGTTAGCACCAAGGTAATAGCTCTTTGTTCACTTTTTTCTTCCTTCTGCCAGAGCTGAACTTGAGAGTGATGGGCTCAGGATTTGTTTCCAGGTATTTTGATAGCTGTTGGAGTGGCTAGAATCAAAGTCTTCTAGATAGGGAGAGAAAACAAATTTAGCCATCATTTTATTTTTTTAGGCTAGAACAATAGTGGGTTGCCTCACTTAGCTGTAAGTAGGCACTACAGTATTGTAGACCAAGATTTGAAGTCTTACATCTGAGTAACGACTTATTAGGAACAAAATTATCAATGAGAGATAATTATCTAAAGAACATAAAACTTATGTCTAATGTCTGGGTTGTGTAATCCCTTGAACCTTTAAAATATACAGCTGACTTTAATTTAGATTATACTTTCCTTTTGGGTGTTTAAGACCATACTGCTGGCCCAAGTAAACCAATTTATTTTTACTCTTAAGGTCGTATGAGGGTTTGGTCCTCAGGGGCCACATGGGCTTGGGCCTCAGGCTTTTCTTTTACCAGTTCCATCTACGTGAAAATAAGTCAAGAGGTCTTACTTGACCAGGGCTTCACTTGGAAGCAAGGAGGAAATGGTTCCTCTGTGTTGACCCTCCACTTTGCAGACTGGACACTGGTTTAAGTCCATCTTCTGGGGTCTCCATGGTCTCCCTGAACAAGAGGACAGGCGACTCACCAAAGTTACCACACATTTCGAGAGATGTGCCATAGCCCCTGGAACGTTTTTGACCTTGGAGGGCAAGGAACAAAAATTTGTACTTTTAAGTCCCTCTGACCAGATTATATAGACCTTAGAGTCTGGCTATTAAACATCCAACAAGGTTAGTTACACCAGTATGGTACATTAATTACCATGTGCTATGTAGATAGAGCTTGGGCAACATCCTTAAATAAACCTTGACTAGACATCCTTAGACTAGTTGACTAAGCTGCGACCTTAGAAATTTCAAGATTGTCTACACATTATCCTTGTCTCATCCTTGTTATACTGTAACAACCCTACACAGACCATCATCACCTGCCCAGCTGTCTCATTTCTCTCTCAATTATGGAAATATCCAGCCATCATAACTTTCATACATAAATCCTTCTTTAAAAATATCTGCATTCTCATATCCTTCCAATATCCTCCAATTTTCCATTTTCCTTTTTAATAACCATGAAACACAATAACATTAGCAAACAAATTTTTATCTGTTGTGAGACTTTTTTTTCCTGGGGATACTAAGCAATGTTTTCCCCTTTTTAGGTTGTAGTATCACTGGAAAACCAATGAATTTACTGAGCTTACTTACAGAGATAACTGAGGGGTTGCTGAGGGGTATGTATGACCTGAGGGTGTGCACACTGGAAAGCCTTTACCCAGCATGGGTCATGCCTTCTCTTCCTAGCCTTCCCCTGACTGTATACTTTAGCCCTCCCCAACTCCAGGAGGCCATGTGTGATTAGGGCCAAATTACATACGGTTGGCTGAGAAGAGTGGCTGGATACACTGGTGAGGGTCCAATGACCCTGCTTGGCCCTCCTTTAATGAATGACCACAACTGTCAACAAGCCCAATTGACTATGTTTAGTGATCAGGCTCAGCTGAAGTTGTGATGATGGTAGTTATTTCATGCAGAAGGGACTGCTGTATATCATCATCTGTTTGACTTAGAAGTAGTGTGTAGCATCATCTTATTAAAAGAACATGAAATCTAAATTGTACACATAAGGTAATGTAATAAGTCAATATTACCGATGTACATATTGTGTTTTATAAGTTTTTAGGTAAATCTTTTACCTTATGTAGTTTAGTGAGTGGTCTATGAAAACCTTGCTTCAGGTGGAAAAAAGCAACTGGTACATAATTAAACATTATCGAATTGACACTTATAACCTCCAGCATAATCAATGAGGGAAAACTGTGCTATAACCCTGTTCAGACTTTATAACTGTCAGAATGGAATGGAAGAGAGTGTCCTGTCCATGAGGGGACACAGGGGCAGGGATACTGGAGGTGGGGTCTGGAATCAAAAGTAGAAGTAGGTACAGGATGGATAAATGGGTTATTTGAGCTAGAAGCCAGAATAGGGGAGACTAGGGAATATTTGGCAAGGAGGTGTTTAAGGTTTTGGATTTTTTGTTTGTTTGTTTGTTTAGAGGAAAGTTAGTGGAAGGAGAGCAGGTGATGGACTTAGAATGGCACTGGAGAGAGGGAAGGTCATAGCATGGAGAGGGAGTTCGAGTTGGAGAAAGGAGGAGCGATGGGTTGGGCCCTGGAATGGGAGGCAGGGAGAGTATAGCAAGGGGAGAACAAGGGGAGGAATTGGCTGTGCCTCAGGCTGGGGAGCAGGAGGAGCTTAGGGATGGGTCCTAATCTCCTAATTGGAGGCAGTTTATCAGCTATGATTGGATCAAAAGTTGAGGTGGAGGGGTGGGGGGGAGGAGAGGGGAGAGGCCCCCTGGTGGGTTGGGATCCTGTGAAACTGTCTTAGCCAGAAGAACCTGATGGGAAGCATAGACCAAACATAGAGCATCTGAGTATCAGAGAGGGAGATAACTCTATTTCAGAGAAAAACAGGCTTAGAATCACAATGTAGAAAGGGGAGGAGTTAAGACAAGTAGAGATGGCATCTCAAGCCTCTCAAGTAGACTATTAATTCTTACCTCTCATTGTTGTAACTATGTGTTGGTAGTAGCTTGTTTCTTGTAAGATTTTGGCCCTGGAGTGCAGCAAATTTTCATCTGCTTCATAGGTCTAGTCATCACAAAGTGTCAGCTCCCTTTGCACCTTGAAGGCAAATGGCTAGAAAAACTTTACATTCCCTTTAGAAACTAGCAAATATACTATGTAAAACCATAGGAATTTAAAATAGTCATTTTTAGAAATTAGCAAATACCGTATAAAAGATTTTAAAATCCAAAATAATTCCTTTAATATTACCAGATAAAGATGTCATTCAAACAACGTCAAAACATAAAAATAATTTCTTTTAAAATATCCATAACTATGTCAAAGAAGGTAAAAACTTAAAATAATCATCTTTAAAAAACAGTAAATATATCATAGAAGAAGTTAAAACTCAAAGTAATCCCCTTTAGAAACAGGCCCTAAAGGATGTTAAAATTTAAACTCCCATTGTGTAGATCTGGCATTATTACCTTAGTTTGAACTAGAAATGCATTGTTTATTCTATGACATCATCAAGAAACAAAAACAAAATAAATTACAAGAGCATCCTAGACACCCTGGTACTGGTAGATTAGGCTTGATAGGGTTGATATTAAAGAAAAAAGTACCCTCAGATATTTATGTATATGTGACCCAAATAGAAAAGCAAATTAAAGGAATCCATGTTTCTCACCAACTGTTGTAGCTGTGAATGTAAAGTCAAGTTCTCAGGAGTTCTTAGTTTTTAGACAGAAGCTATGCTGGAAAGGAAACTCATGAGGGCAGCAGAAGGAACAGGGCATAAAAATCAGTGTTTGTTGGTCTGAAAGCATGTGGCTTGCCTGAGCAGTGCCTGTGACCTTTTATGTATAGTGAAATTTAAAACGGTTAGGTCTAGTTAGAAAAGTAGGCACCTGAGTACCAGTTGCTTGATGCCCAAGACAGCCTAAGATCAAAGTTTGAGCCCCTTTGCTGGAGCAAAAGTTTAGGAGAAAAAAGGCTTTTAAAACATTTTTTTCTTTGTCAATGGGGCAAGCTACCTGAAATTCTTTAAAAGCTCCAGACACGTTGCCCAGCTAGTTTAGGCTAGTTGGGTCAAAATGGGGAGAAAGCATCCCCTAAAGGATTTTTAGCCAAATTTATGAGAATTTAAGAGTGGGCCCAGCTGGAAACATCATTTTATTAGAATGTTAAAGAAAAAATTTCCAGGGCAGGGGAGCTGGCAATCTTGGCTCTTGGCAGCTGCCTGGAGGGGGTGAATAGTGGGAAGGAAAAAAATGCCTTGGGGTCCTGCAGATTTAAAGCATGCATGGGAGATCAGACACATGGTGGGCTGGCAGGCAGGCACACAGCAGGGAGTAGAAAGCTTTACTATGGGAGTGGGAGAGAGAGGAGAAGGATACAGAGCACTTGTATGCATTGGATTGAATGGTATCAGAAATCATCCAGAGTAAAGTGAGGAAGAAAGGCAGTGGAAGAGGACAAAGACAGGATAAAAGGATTTAAGACAGCAGACCTTGCAGGCCCATGGCAAAGGAGGGGGCGAGATGCAGGTGGTGAGCGGCAGGTAGGGGAACCTAGATAGGGAACAGATGAAGCAGGTCCATCGCGGAGACCACAGTGCTGTCCAGGAGTGGTGAAAATCAGTGGGAAAGGAGATCAAGAGAAGACACAGGCAAGGCAGAGTGTTCCCAGTGAGGAGAGCCAGAAAGAGGTGAAAGCAAAGCAGAAGGCTGGGGAGAGGAGAGAGAGAAGAAGTGTACCTGAAAGCCAAGTTAGTGATGTTGGAGAAGTCCAGGCGGGTCCCTTGAATTAAGAACCAGGTTTGGGCACCATCTGACAGGTAAAAAGTTAGCAGAGAATGAGAGAATGGAGGATGAGGCACCGAGGCACAGATAAAACTCCATCAAAATAGAGTTTATTAGCAAAGGAACACATGGAGCAGATTACCTTCCGGGCAGGGAAAATGTCTGCCCGGGTCTTGACCTTGGGTCTTTTAAAAGGGAGGCTTCTGCCTCCTGCAGAAGGTGGGAGGGAGTGGGAGAGCGGGACTGTTTAAACCTGTCCTCTTTAGAGATCAAAGGGGAAGCCTGCTGTGTTGGCCAAACAGTGAAGAAAAGTCTGCTTCTCTTGACTTCAAAGACCAAGGTGCTTATCAGCTAGGTTCCCTTTTCTCAGGAGCATGAGAAGTCCTTGGGATCCTGTTGGTGAGGGGGCAGGGCTATCTAAACCTTAACAGTATCCAGTTATAGAAGAAAATACCCAATGTGAAGATTGAATTCATATAACAAAATCAATTCACACTTTTATTCTTTCTATCATAATAAAAATTCACAGGGCTGGAAGATGACTCAGTCAGTAAAGTGAGGATCAGAGTTTCATTACCAGAACTCACATACAAATGTCTGTCATAATAATATGTATTTGTAATTTCTGTGCTAGGCAGGCAGTGACAGGTAAATCACTGGGTCTTGCTGGTCAGCAAACATGGCTGAATCCATGAGTTCCAGGCCAGGAAGGAACCCTGTTTCATTAAAACTGATGATTGTAACCCTGAAGAAAAGCACCTGAGGTTGAGCTGTCACCTCTCACATGCACACAAATGCACTTGCACCTGCACCCATGTGTACAACCTGCACACTGTTAACATGTACACACTTGTACACAGAGACATTGTATGGACTTGCTCTCTGTTTAGCCAGCTAGGCAGGCAAGCTGTGTATAGATGTCTCCTTCTCAAACTTAATTTCACCCACTTGCTTTGATTGCCACAAACAAACTTGACTTACGGACACTCTGTAAGAGATGAAGGACAGAGAGAGTCAGCAATGCCTTCCATTCAACCAACTGGCCTGAGTGGTACATGGGGAGATACTAAGGACAAGGATAAGAGAAGCTTTCACCATCTTGGAGGTCACAGGGTCCTGGCCGTAATGTAGGAAGGAAGCCCATGCATACCCACACTTCTGTAAGTCACTCCCTCACCCATTGATCTGTATGGAAGCCCACTAAATCCTTTGGTTCCAACAAGTGTAGTTTGGAGCAATTTTACCTCAGTTTGTTGTAAGGACAGTGGGAGGAGGAAGGTGGAAGCTGCACACAGGGATCTCAGAAGTAATGTTTTAGTAACAGTTGGTGTAGTTGAGCAGACTACAACAAAAATGATGATGAGTTTAGAAAGATCAATGGTGCCTCTGATAAGGGAAAGGAGACCAAAGACTGAGGCAAAGTTGGGTGAGGGGAGAATGTGGGCAGAGGAAATATGGACATTGTGGGCTATTCCCATAGGCCTAGTGGGGATAGCAGCATTGGTATGGATAATGCAGTGGAGGGTGAGATGTGTAACTAGGATGAAGCCACCTAAATGAATCAGGTCAGTAGTGGAAATCTCAGGATGTTCATCCTCTTGAAAATGGTATTAAATAGCATGCCTGCTTAAGTGAGGGGACCTGCCACATGGGTATGGAGATGTCTTAAGACTATGGAAGGTCTAGAGCAAACTTTGCAAGCCTTCAGAGTAGGGCCGGGGCAGAAATGTCAGCAAACAGCTGCAGATGCTGCTTGGCCACTTCTTTGCTTAATAAAAGATTTGTCCCAGACAGGGGCCATAGCCCATAGCCTGGAGGGAGATTGAAAAAGTAAAACAAGAATTACAATGATAAAAAGAAAAATGAGGCTAGCCTCTTCAGTATTGGCCTCTGACCTTGCCAGTAATTGCAGACTGAAAAAGAGATGGAGATTCTAGCTTGCCATTTTTTACAACTAGTGGGCCAAAAAGGGACGAGAACCCAGATTAGATAGTGTTGGGGTCCAAGGAATTCCCCAAATTGACCACTCGGATACTGAGTCTCAGTAAACAGAAGCGTTTTATTGAGGCCAACCCGCTGGGGACACAGACAGTCTCAGGAGCTGTGCTGCTACCCTGAACAGTAAAAACGCAGGGCTTTTAAGCAGAAAAACCACAAAAACCACAAGGCAGGGGATGTCCATAGAAACTATACACAGAATAATCAAGGAAGAATTGGGACAACCTAGGGCTGATTTCCAGAGACTTTACCTGTACAGCCATTGGCTGTTTTACCTGGGGCAGAATGTTCTTTCTCTTCTGTCCCAGATTATTCCCATAGAGACCATACACAGACGTATGAGGTACACTGTCACTGGCTAGCTCACCTGAGGCAGAACATTCTATCTCTTCTGCCCCCGACCATTTCCATAGAAATCATAAACAGATACCAGGAAAGGGTTTGAACAATGATTTCCAGAGTCAGGTGGAGGGCAGCTATTTCTCAGAGGATAGGGAGGGGATCTGAGGGGCACTCATTTCTTTATTTCTTAGTTTTAAAAACTAAACATCCAATTAAATAAAAATTCTTCAAAACTTTTGTGGTATAGCAATATAAAAATAGATCAAATATACAAGAAGATCTATTAACTGGTTTAGAAAACCACATAGTGACAAAATTTTATCTAGAGGCTAATTTTTTGTGAGTAAATTCAAATACAAAAGCAAATAGTAAAAAAATCCAAAACTTCTTTCTATTCAGAAGAATGAAGCAAAATTTTGCTCAATGATTGCTTTTGTTTCACTATACTTAACTTAAAAATATTCAGGTATCTTCTCTTGGTGACAAAAATGGAAAAGAAAACTGTTTTTTTTTTTTTTCTCACTCTTCTCAACTTGGATTTCCTTTCCTTTATTCCTTTAGAAAAGGTATTAGAATACACTAAAAAAATTAGAATGCCAAAGATTTCTCTCCTCTGAATCTTCCTCTGGTTCTGCAACATGTACATGCCACAAACCAGAGCTGTCCAATAGAATGATGATTTCCAATATTGTAATCAGTGGTGTCATGTGACTAATGGGTAACTGAAATGGGGTAGAGTAAATGAAGGATTGACACCTCATTTTATTTTATTCTAATTAACTTAAGTTCAAATTGCAAAATCTAACTTGTGGCTGAAGATAAACAAACTGAATGGGGAGTTCCAAACTTCTATGCACTCCCCACTTCAATGATAATTAAACAGTGATACTTTTTTAGGAAGAGTCATAACGGTGACTTAAATATAGGTATCTACAGTAATTCATGTTCTTATTTGATATTATGATACCAATAATGCATCTACATTAATACTGAAAGCTCTGTGTTTGAAAATAGAACAACTCTTGAATGGATCAAATATATATCCTTTCCTGGGAGACTGACTAGCCCCACATAGAACGTCAAGAAGAAATCAAAGTAAGAATTCCATCAAATCCAACTTGGTGAATTAATGAATTTACTAGGCTTACTCACAGAATAAAGATGAGGAGTTACTTACAGGAGCACAGATGACCCAAAGGCAGCTGCACCACCACAAAGCCCATTCTAGCACAGGTGAAGACTCACAAAAGGGATGCCTGCAGTTCACTATATGATTTGCAAGCAGCTCAGCATGCTGAAAAATCTTCACTCCTAAGTAATTCTTATTGCTTGCATAGCTTTGGGGAGGAACTTATCAATCTTGAAAAGTTCTAGGAGCTTCCTGATACTTGTTTACTTGCTGAATATTAAAAGTATCTCTCTGGGAGGCACTGTTTCAATTATGAGACTATATATAAGTCTATATATATTCTTTTTTCAGTTCACTCTATATTCGATATCACTCTGAGCATTGAGGCCATGGCAGATAATTAAGCACAGAAACGATAAAGTGAAAAGCATATAACAGATTAGATAAGAGGAAAAAGGTATCACCAAGATAGGCAGATAGGAAATATATATGCCTTGGCATTAGGATACCAGAAATCTAAATCATTCTCTTGTATTCTACATTGTCAGGGGAGGTCTTAGGTGGATTTATGGCCTATATCTGTGATACACACATACATACATACATACATACATACATACATACTTATGTCATACGAAACTTAAAACTAACCAAATGGCAGAATCCTCTCCACAGAGAGGCACACAAAAAATATCAGGCATCAAAAGTAAGAATAAATTGAAATGTATAAAGTGTAATATTGGAATAACATACAGGACTTCAGCAATCTAAACAAAAGCCAGTATTTACCAAGACAGTAGAATAAGCAGCCACACAAGCATTCAAGAGATCATAGAAGTGCTGTTCCTACCCAAGATTAGACTGCAAGATCCTTAACGTGCAGAATGATTTCACGGAGGGTCCTCCAGCCAACACTGCTACAATAAGAGTCCCTGGAATACCACTACTTCTCTTTGCTCCTCAGTTGCTGATCTACAGATCTGGTAGGCCAGGTTGACTGTATGCAGTGGTGCCTAGATTTGAAAAGCCATCTCAGACGAATGCAGGGCTGTGTCAGAAATAGAACCACAGAGCACCTTCATCAGGACAATTGTAGACCAGTAGAAGTCAAGGGGTGTGGTGTGGGGTTACAGATAGGGCCAGGGTCACCTAGGAATAGTTGGGACCATCCGTACCTCAGCAAAGCCTCATGGACATGTAGCTCCAGCAGCAGTGTATGAGATGGAAGGGCATCCCTCTTCTGTAGTCAGGCTGCAAGGAAAAGCAAGAACTAAAGAAAGTTATTCTTAAGCTTTAAGGTTTTAGTTTTGTTCTAGGCCTGTCACTTCTTTCATCTTCTTTTAGTGATCCCTTTTAAAATAGGAGTGTCTATATATGCAAGTCCCACCACTATGGAAGAATATTTTTTCTTTTCCAGAATGTGCTCGGCCTTGAGTTTCATACCTCTCAGATTCGTGAGATATTCAAATGAGACTTTGAACTTACATTTGGAAATGGATGCTGGAACAGAACTACAATCTACTGAAATGGAATGACTGTAAAGAAAGAATGAGTGTGGGAGTGTGGGATGCTACAGCATAAATACTTATTTCCTCTTCAAATTCATATGCTGATGCTGATAGTCCTAGGAGCCTGGCATTTGGGAAGTTATTAGGTCATTCATGAAGACAGGTCTCTTGAATAGAATTAGTGCCTTTATAAAAGGGACTCCAGAAAGATTCCTTCCTCCTCTCCCAAATGAAGTTAGAGAAAGAAAATGACAATCCAGGGAGAGGTGTTCTCAGTAGACAAAAAGGTTTGTGGATTGATGTTTTTCAACTTTACAGCCTCCAGAGCTGTGACTGAGAAACGCATTTCTGTTGCTTATGGGCCACATAGCCTAACATATTTCATTAAAGCAGAACAAATTTTTACTAAAACAATTAACACTATATCTCATTCCTAAATTTCCATGAACATTTCTAAATGAGTGTAAGTCTCAGCAAGTGTTTCTAGGACATGGGTGAATAAATTATAGTCCATGAACCAAATGCCCAGGTGCCTGATTTATTATATTTCACTAGAGTTCAGGCATGCCATTATCTACATATTGCCTATAGCTACTTTCATACTGCAGTCGTAGCAGCAGTTGAATATGAAACACAAAAATAAAGTATCTTCTATCTGTTCTTTGGCAAAAGTTGGGTGAACCTCCATAAAGCATTGGCAAATAGAAATGTTTTAAATACACATATATGCACATTATGTATGTGAAAATATTAAATTTCTATGTAAATTTTATGAGCATATTGTAGCTTCAAACAAACTGAGTAACAAATAAAAAATATACCACAAACTTTTATCAACTATTGGAGATACTTGATTTATTGTTTAATTTTCTGATATAAACTTTCTCTTTAATAGGCAGAAACAGTGTAAGAGCAGAAGAGGTAGAGGATCACAAAGAAGCAGAGCTTTCTAAACAGCTCGGAGTTTACTAATATGAACTCACAGCAATGGTGGTAGAAATCCACAAGTCCCACCTAAGTTTAAGCAAGACAAAATCCCAACAACGACATGAGGAAAGAAGTGAGAAATTCCAACCATACCTGAATTATTATTAACAACTGAAGGCATACACACACACACACACACACACACACACACACACACACATTTGAAATTTGGTGGAGTATTTTAGTAAGGGGTTAAGATATGGGAGGGGCTCTAAATACGATCAAAATATATTGTATAAAACTCACAAAAGTTGAATAAAAACAATTTAAAAATAAATTATATATTTGAAATATACGTTTAAATTGAAATTGAATTGATATTTATAATTTATATTGAAATTATATATTTGAAATACCATTTTATAATGAGAGTAATCTCCACTAGTTTATAATATTTTCTTGTAGCAATGAGAGATTTAATTTGAAAATACTATGTTAGGAATATTTAGAAATCTCTAAATATTTTTAAAGTTGAGTATTCTAGTCATCTAATTGTAATATTAGGTTTGCTGCATGGGGCATAAGTGAACTGTGAATAGATAATATGTCATGTTATAAATATATTTTACTCTAAGTGAATTGATTTAAAAAATTCTGAAATTTCACAAGCATTTTGCAACATCTTGATGTCCTACTCAATTTCTCTCCACATATTTAATCTAGTAGTATGTTCCATGGACCTTGAATCATTTTGTCATTTTCTGAAATATATTTATCTCACCTACTTTTACAAACCCATTAATAAATTATCATATATAGCAAAGGTCATTTGTAGATGGTGCTACCAGCAGGACATGGACATGTCCTGACCCGCAGGACAGTCAACGTGGGTTTCTGGAGGGAGGAGAGGGGACGGAAAGGGACAAGGGATGCGAAGAATGGAGACAAGACAGGCTTTCTGATCAAGTCTCATTTAATGAACATTCACACAAAGTTTTTATAGGGAGGAGAGGGGGAAGTTGGCAGGGAAAATTCCATTGAAGTAGAGCAATTCAATTAACAGAACGAATATCACAATGTCACCACACCGATTGATCACAGAGTAAATTCCATAGTAACATCACAATTCTATATAGCAAGTTATAAATCAATTAAGAGGTTACACTTGTATGATTACAGAGTAAAGCAAAAGTTTCCTAGGCAATCCCATGAGAAATGAGGGAGTCTCTCAAGCGGTAAGTGCCCGAGTTAGAACAACATGTTTGTGTGAGGCTTTCAGGTATAGTCATCTGGTTAATCTCATACATGTCTGAAAAACAGCTTTGCCAGAAATCAGGTCTTGCTATTTCCTGGGGTAGGGGCCTACGGCTCCCGACATGGACATTTTACTTCCTGACCTCCTGGTTAATGCTAAGAAATTGTATTACTAATTAAAAGTAAGATATTTGCAAATGATACATCATTATGTCAGTAATTTTCTTTTCCCTGAACCTGCGATGGTAAATATATCATACACTGAGAGTTGAACTTCCTGGTCTTTGAATGTTCTATTTGTATCCCTGAACTCCTTTTTCTTCCAGTTCTTTCCTCTCCTTTTCCTTATGCATTTCCAGGGAAAACTTACATATTCTGTAGAACAATCTAACAATTTAGGTGAGGCAATTACAACAATTATAATAATCTTTCAGTCCAAGCCTTGTCTTTTAACGTGATTCATAGGTTTTACAATTTGTGTGTGTGTGTGTGCATGTCCATGTGGATGAGTGCAGACGTGCATGTGTGGAAGTCAGAGGATAACTCAGGTGTCAGTTCTCACTTTATTCCATGTTTGAGACTGGGTCTCTTGTAGTTCACTGCTGCATAGGCTAGACTACTGCCCATGAACTTTTGGGAATATCTTGTCTTTACCTTAAGTCCCACTGTAGAACTGGGGTTACAGAAGTGAGCTACTCTTACCAGCATTACATTGTCCCAAGGATCCCAACTTCAGTCTTCAAGCTGGTTCAGCAAGTGCTTTACCTACTGTACCATCTCCCCAGACCTTGGCCTATAGTTTTAACGCAGTGCTAGTGTGGCATGAGGTTCACCAAGTCTAAAGTTAACTTCAAGCTCATCCATGGATGGGTAACTTCTAAATTTCCTCAGTGACTCTAGTTTTACTTCTTCTAACACATAAGCTGCAGAATCTCCCTGTGATTAGCATCGATGTTGAGGCCAAGGCTTCTGAGCCCATGCCCACATCTTGCCACTTGTAGTTTCAGGTTTCAGTCATAATCTAAAATGGCCCATCTCCCTGTTCACTTTAATGCATGAGAATTCTTTTTGTTACATTTTAATCTTGTATTGCTAATTTTAAACATTTAATATATAATTTTAATGTTGAAATTGGAAGGGAAACAGAAAATACATCCAATTCAACTTTTATAGTCATACTTTCTACTTTTCTTAATTCTCTAATTTGAAATTTACCTTATTTTCATATATAGTTTTCAATCTACATGTATGGCTTGAAAATATTCAGGAAACTACATCTGTACAAGCTATTTTTTGGCATTACTATTAAGCAACACAATAACTATTTTATAAATATTTTGATAACTGTAAATTCTAGCTGTATATCATAAATTCTATACAAATTCCATGCATTTTATATTACCAACAATTTTAATCTTCCAGAGAAAAATCTCTCTCTCTCTCTCTCTCTCTCTCTCTCTATCTCTTACTCCTTCCCTCCCTCCCTCTCCCCCCCCTCCTGTGTATCCATCATTTTCTTTGGTGGTGGAGTGAGGGCAGGAATATTACTTATTTTAATTCCCCTTTCTTATATTTCTAATGAATTGTTACCAGCTACATAATTTCATTAAACTAGGAAATTCAATATTTTCTTCATTTTTTTCTAAGTAACTAATGTTACCATTATATTTCAAACATTTTGCTTATATATATTTTATGAGTATGAATGTATTGCTTGCATGTATATAAATGCACCTGTGTCCTGTAAAGCCTAAGGAGGTCCCCTGGAAATGGAGTTATGGATAGTTGTTAGCCACCATGTGGGTACTGGTTATTGAACCCAGGTCCTCTGCAAGAGCAGTTAGTGCTCTTAGCCACTGAGCCATCTCTCCAGCCCCACCAATAATATTTCATGCTAATATTATTCATTTAAAAACCACAATTAGTTTTGTATTAACTGTACTGTTAAGTTCCATCCTGGCTTATTAAATTTTTAAAGAACTTATAACAAGTGAAACCTATGTCCTTTGACTTATTGAATTAAGATATGTATAATTTGTTTGTGTGTGTGTGTTTACAAGTACACATGGGGACTTGTGCTTGAGTGCTTCCTTGTAAATGATGCTTTCTTTTGAATTTGAATTCCTGTAAACACACAGGTAGACAAAGGCTGAGCCTCAAGAATATAAAGCATTACACACATGAGACCAGAAATCCAGGGAAATACAGAAAATGCAATTCTTTAAATCTTTCTTTCATTTTCACAAATGTGAACTTGAATTTTGGTGGTCTCAAGGATGATCAAAACGATACTCATCTTTTTGTTAGTATTGTTAGGCCTTACAGTGAAAATACTACACTGTTAACCATTACTTCATTACACACATAAGGTATTTCTTTTTTATTATTTCTTGAAATCTTCATACATGTATATACAATGTATCTTGATCATATTCATCCCTCAACTCTTTCCCTTCAAATTCCCCTAGAACCCTATCACGTGTCCCTCCCAACTTCATGTGTTCTTTTTATATTAAAAAAAAAAATCCCAGAGTCCAGTTAGTGCTTCCCCGTTATTGATCTGCTTTATGAATGATCTGTTCATTGCTGAAAGTATTCCATAAAGTCCCCTATTGTTACTGTATTTCAGTCTCTGTCTTCAGATTCATTATTTGCTTTATATACAAAG
>NW_008343971.1:811063-821983 GCF_000622305.1 Nannospalax galili
TTATTTATTTATTTATTTATTTATTTATTTATTTATTTATTTATTTATTTATTTATTTATTTATTTATTTATTTATTTATTTATTTATTTATTTATTTATTTATTTATTTATTTATTTATTTATTTATTTATTTATTTATTTATTTATTTATTTATTTATTTATTTATTTATTTATTTATTTATTTATTTATTTATTTATTTATTTATTTATTTATTTATTTATTTATTTATTTATTTATTTATTTATTTATTTATTTATTTATTTATTTATTTATTTATTTATTTATTTATTTATTTTCTTACTTACTTATTTAAACTCACTATGTTTAATTAGTACTGCCCACATGTGCATTGGTGTGGGGTCATCCACTGGGATGTAGAGAATCTACCAGTAGCCACACTCCTAAAGAAAAATGACTCTCATTGCCCCAGGAGTCATCAACCTTCCAGTAACTCCTCAGCTCAGGGTGGGGCCAATGGAATACCCTCCCGGTCCACGCTGCCATTTTTAACTGGCTTGATCTTGTTCAAGTCTTCTGTAGGTGACCACGGATGCTATGAATTCAAGTATGTAACAGCCATGCCATTTCCAAAGGACAGTATTTCAAAGTACTCCTCCCTATCCTCCAGCCCTTACATTCTCCTTCCCCACCCAATCCTCCAAGATGTCCCCTGAGCCTTGGAGAGCAGAATGATACAGATGTCCCATCTGAGCCCTCATAGTGCCTTCTTTTTCATCACTTTGAGCAGTAATGTATCTCTCCTTCAATCTCTGCTCACTACTGCAGTAAGTTTCTCTGACCAAGACTGTAAGCAGCCCAAATACATGGATGTAAATGTAAATACTTGGAAAGCAGTTTGAAAACATATCCATTTAGAAAAACAACATCAATATGCTCTCCCCTAAGGCCTATGACTGCCCTAGTCATGGGTTTTTACCATGTTTACAGTACCTTCTATGAATTCCTACCTATGGAGCAGGCCTCAAATCCAATCAAGAGACCATTTGAGTGCCTCCATAATCAGTCTTGCCATCAGTGTACCAACATGTGCATCTCCCTTGGCACATCAGTATTGTAGCATGGAGGGTCCACTGCTGCATAAGATCATTGATGTCTTTTCTCCCCCAGCAGCCTGCTAGCAACTTCTAGCATAATGAAAGCTAGCCAGCAACAAGAGGTTCTTGGTCAGTTTAAGAGTGATTATTCTTTGTTCTGCAGTCAAGTGTGTTGTATTTTCAATGATACAGTTTTACCATCGAGTTATTGTGGGCAAGCAAGTGCAACGGCAATCATATGAATTGTTTTAGGTGCCTCTGGTGCATCTTTGATGATACATAATGAGGTAGCCTGAGCCTGGTACTGAGATTTTTATTTAATAACTCATCTGTTCTAGGAGAAACATTGTTCTATAATGTGGGATATTTCTATATTTCTTTATTTACCTTACTAATTTTATAGTTTGAGCAGAATAAATATCTAGTTTAACACATTTGGAATATGTAGTAATTG
This sequence comes from Nannospalax galili, assembly GCF_000622305.1. Classification (NCBI taxonomy): domain Eukaryota; kingdom Metazoa; phylum Chordata; class Mammalia; order Rodentia; family Spalacidae; genus Nannospalax; species Nannospalax galili. Next base: position 812,576 of record NW_008343971.1, read on the forward strand.
AATCAAACATGTTTTAACATAATGTTCTTCTGCAAAGTAACTGCTTTTCATTTAAATTGTTCTTAAGATAATTACACCAAATCAGTTATGAAAAAAATTTATTGTGGCCTCCCACTGTGATATATTATTAAACTTTAACACATCAAGTAATTAACAATATGGCTCAGCTGTCCAGATGAATGAGATAGGGTGTTGATCATTGTCACAGTCCTTCAGATGCCAAACCTTGTTTTTTCATGGTTTAAAATAAAGCACCAGAACTGGTGATGTGGACCAACTGACCCACGTCCAAGTCATCTCTGGTAATGCACATCAGAGAGGCCTGCCCACCTCTAGGTAGAGTCTTTGGAGTGTGTGATGGCCTCTGGGAAGTCTTGCAGTGTTGTTACATAGATTTTAAAAAATTAAACACTTGCATGTAATTGATAAATGTGCATTTTGAGTCAGCTGTGAAACTGGTCTGTGACTATTGGTGTACACCTGTAAATTCAGAGCTTGTTGGACTTTATTTTTTATTGTTTTCAGAATGTCTATTTTGAATTAAAATTTGTTACACCACTGAAAAAATATATAGACCATCATTTCAAATATATCAGTCACACTGTCATTTTTCAGTGAATGAATGCTGTTTGAAGATGTTTTCTCTATAAAGGTCAGCAGTGATTATCATACTCATAGCTCTATGTATTCCATAAAGAGGAACTTCAATCACGTATGTGAGGCATACCACCCAAATAGTGTGATTTTATAGTTTCTACTCTGATTACCCTTTGTATTCAGACATTTTATAGTATGTGACATAAAATATCAAAGTTGTTGGTAGACAACTGGACAGTGTGATCCTCGGTAATACCAGGCTTTCTCCAAAAAAATTTTCCCTTGCAAAGAAAAGTCATCTCCTGTATGTTAAGTCAGACACAGAGACTGTTATCATCCCTACTATTTACTTATATAATGCAATTTTTTATCAGTCACATGACTTCTGTGAATACACTATTAAGAATAATCGGGCAGACATTAGAACAGGACGAAGAGTGCCTAGATGCCAAAGCCCCTTGCCTATGTGACCAGCTGAATGTAACCAAATTACTTCTGGGTTTTGAATATTGTTGTTCAATCTAGACTGTTTGAAGTTTCACAGCAATGACTCTGAGCTAAATACACAAAAGTTCCAACCTATCAATACCTGTTAGACTACGTAGAAACATAATGATTTTATTGTGCATCTTGTTTTCTCTATTTTTCTGAGTGAATTTTTAAAATAAACCTTCCACTGTGATTACTTATTTGTTTTACTTTTGTTAAGTTCTGAAAAGTTCATGATTGTATTTCATAATGAAATTAATCTTTCATCCATTGTAAACATCCCACTTCATTGCATTAAAATCATTTTAACTTTCGCTTTCTTTTATGTTATATTCATACTCTTTTTTCACTTTGTCTTTTACAACAAAAATCATACAGCTTTTCACTTCTAAATTTACTTTTTAAAAAATTGAGATGTGACCCTCATAATCAGCGAGGTTTGATTTTCTTTTTTCCCCCTAACCTTTGCATGACGACATTAATAATAGCTGTTAATTGCCATTTATTTATTAAGACCAGGAGTTGCTGTACATGCTACAAATGAAGTCAAAGACCCAATCCAGAGAACAATGTGTTGTGTGAGAGATTTGTTCTGGGGAGACACAACACACAGGCAGACAGACAGACACACACACACACACACACACACACACACACACACACATGCACACATGCTTAGTCCAGATGGTGAACCCATGAAAGACCAAGTCCAACTTGGTGAACCAATGAATTTTTATTGAAGGTATGCGTTATCGGGGTTACTTACAAGAGCAGGAATGGGCTGCATCACTGAAAATTGACCACTCAACTACAAAAACTGCATCCCTGAAACACTCTTACAGGCAGCTGGACAGACCCAACCATCTCTGTAGTTGGGTGATCAAAGTCTCCTCCCCAACAATTTTTTACTATTTCCATAATCTTGAGGCCTTCTTGAATCTTTAACTGTCAGCGTTCCCAGACACGTGACGTTTGTTTACTTTCCAAGTCTCATGAGCATTCTTTCTCCTTTCTGGAAGGAAAGTTTCAATTTTTGAATTTGGTGAATTTGCTGTACAACAGGTTAGGAGTTCGCTACTAATTCCACTTAACCTCTTGGGTCATTCTTCCCACATGGTGTGAGATCAGTCTGTTCCCAGAGCCTGAAACTTAACTAAAATACTCCTTCATATTCTTGGCTATTCTTGATTTCTGTGGATATTTATTGGGTTTGAAAAAAAGACATACAGGAGTCATTATAAAAGATATAATTTATTATAACATATTTAATTATGTGCTATAGCTTAAAATTGTAGAATCTTTCAAAGGACTATACTAGTTTAGGAAGTTATGCCTGCTAAATTCACATACTACAGTTATGAGGTTTATGAACAGTCTTTTTAGATGCTGATTATTTATACTTGACATGCAATGAAACTCAGAAGACAAAAAAATGAGTAATTTTAAAAATATTTTATTTATTATTTTTATTTTATATGTATGAGTGTTATGCCTGCATGTAGGTAAGTGCACCTGTGTCATGCAATGCCTGCAGAAGACAGAGAGGCTGTCAGATCCCCTGTAACTGTGGTTATGGACAGTCATTAGTTGCCATGTGGGTGCTGGGATTCGAACCTGGGTCTTCTGCAAGAACAGTCAGCATTCTTAACTGCTGAACCATCTCTCCAGAGCCAAGTAATTTTATTTTATGAAAACTGAAGAACTTCCACATATTCAACTTGTATTTATTCTAAACCACCATACTTTTGCAAGCTAAGTGATTACATGCTTTGCAGTAGAATAATTTTGAAATACACATGCTTTTATGGAGCCCCCACACACATACATACATATACATACATGCTCACAATACACACACGTACATGACAATTTCCCTTTTGTCTGCTAACCACTTATTCCTGTTTTAAGGCAGTATAAATAAAATGAAATGGAACAAATATTTACTAAACACTTTTGTGCCAATATAATGTCCATGTTGTTCATTCATACATTCTTTAATATGTATGTGTTAATGTTAATATGTATATTAATTTGCCATTGAGTTCCCTACTTATGTACCTGACAAAATTCTAGATAAGAAAAATCCAGAACAGCCAGCTAAATCCTGATAACAATGCACTGAATACTGTTCCTCAATTTACAGATAAAAACACATGCTCAGCAGAATGACAGAATGGTGACAGCCAAGCCACAGATGCACAAATAATTTCTCTAACTTAAAGACCATGATTTTACAACTCTTACCTTCTAGAGTCTTGAAATAATGTAATGGAATATATACACTTGAATGATGGACCTCCTTTCCCAATAATTTGCAACACAATAATGTTAAACATATTAGTCTTAAATAGGTTGTACTTGTGTTTAGTAGATAAACAAAGTATCCAAATGGCATTCCTATTTTTACATACATGGATATTTCTTCTATTATTTGCTTGTCGTTATGTGTGTACCAAACAAAGAATACTGAATTTTTGTGAGATTTTTCAGACATGTGGTGGGCAATTTTCAGCAACCTTAGCCAAGTTTGCCATTCTATCACTCATTGAAAGGTCGCAAATTGTTTTGATTTGTTTACACTACAGATGGAAAGACTGAAAGACATTTCATCAGTTACTACTGGACAAATGATTTTTGTAAAACTAGTTTTTATTCCAATATTACTAATCAAGTCAAAAAAAAGAACTTGAATATTTAGAGATATCATACATTTTTAAAAGGTTGAGATTCCGGCTGACAGGACAGCTTGAGGTTACTGAAGGCTGATAAGCATACAGAATCTATCAGAAAGTTCCCTCTTCAAGTAAAAGTCCTCACTAGCATAACAATACCTTCATCTCTTTAAAGTTAAGCTGTTCAGGACTTAGATATTTTTTTTTTTTTTTTTGAAGTCCCTGGGGAGGTGGTACTTTCCTGGAGACTTCTGAAACCAAAGCAGCTGTTATATTGCAATTAGAAAACTCTTAGTATGCATGAGATTATCTCAAAAAGGAGAAAGCTATGAACAGCGACAACCCAAGTCAGGAGAACCACAGAAAGACTCCCAGTAAATTCGGACTTGTTCTCAAATATTGAAGTCAACTGCCTGAAGGCCCGGGAGAGATGCCAAGCGCATTTAAATCACTATGCAGTTTCAACTGCATGCAATACATTTTCTAGTGAATGACAGTTGTTGTCTTGTGAAAGATCATCACGCCAAACCCTCTATGCTGGTTTTCATTTTGCAACTAGACCACTCACCTGCTCACTTGGAATGCAGTGATGTCCTCAAAATTACAGATAAAAGATCTAAGAGGTGCCTAAGCTAATGAGACATCTGTCACTTATTTCCCTTCTGCTGTGGAGAATTTACTACCTATAAAATATCTTAAAGCTCTCTTTTTAATTGCTGTTTTCACAGAGCTAATATATGCTCCTCTCCATCTGGTAATCTTTAGTTACTTTTTGTATAAAACCTAATTTATAAAAGGACTTTGATGCAACCAAAACATTGTCTTTTATTAGTTTAAAGCAGATAGCTGAAAATTATTAAATCAATTATATATTTAGATAAATTTCATTAAAATCTTCACACATTAAGAAGATGCTATGTTATTAAAAACACACTTATACTCGATTCTCATTAAATAAATTTTTACAAATATGTTTTGAAGTCAAGCACAACTGACAAAAATCCTTTTGTATTCCTTTCAAACCCTTGATACCAACACTCATCTTACTCCTAAAGGTAGCTACTATGTGAATATGATATGTCTTTGACATTAAACATTTTCATAGTGTATTGTATTTGTACATATCTGTCAACAACATTTGCAGTTGCTTTTGCAGATCATTCAATTAGTTATGCTCAGAATATCATACTGGACCTTGCTGTGCATTCCAGCATAATGTCTTTGATATTTTCTTTAGTTGGGTTTCTCTATTATTTTCTACTTTACAGATATGTCATCATATGTAATAGCTTCTGCAGTTGAAAGATATTGGCATTGATAAGTAATTTGGTATGTTAATTAGTTCTGGCTTTAGATCACAGTCTCTGCATATTGAGCCTATTTGCATAGGCAGAGACTATTATCTAAATTACATGTTTCAGTATTTTTAGTTACTACAGTTCTCTTATTTCCTTTTTTAATATTATATAATAGAATTCCCTGTTGCATGGTAATGAAGTGACTTCTGTCCATTTGTTTCTTGTTTTAAGTTATGTACCTAGTGTCTTATCATTATGTAATTATCTGGGCAGTAAGATGATATCTGGGCACTTTTCAGTGAAGACATGCCTTTCTAGTCCTTGTTTAATTCAAGCATTTTTTAAAATATTTTTTTAAAACTAGTACAAAGTCGTTTGTTTTATTTTGAGTCACAGTCAATTAAATTGGTCTCAAATGCATTTTAGATTAAAATTACTCTAAAATAACATTAAAAGTATATGGTTTTATTAATTGGAATTCATGGAATCCCATATAATGTATTTCCATAGGTGAATAAAATAGTTGCATACACTACAGGACCCCAAAAGAGGCACAGAACTTGGAGTCTCTAATTCTATTTTAATCAAGTATGAAATTTTATTCTGTGTTCTTGAGCATTACTGAGTGATAGAGCAGAAATAAATTCTTTGGAAAGTTTCAAATTGAATTAATGCAAATTTCATAAAATGTATTTTGAACATATTTAAATACCCTCCCATATCTGCACTTCCTCTTCTTAATTTCCAAACAAATTTCTGTACCCCAGTGTGTGTGTGTGTGTGTGTGTGTGTGTGTGTGTGTGTGTGTGTAATTTATGTCTCAAATGCCCTTTGGTGTAGGTTTATCCACTGGAACCTTGCCAGCAGACTAAAAGTCTCACACTTCAACATGACTGAATCTCCACTTCTCAGCAGTCATTGGTTGTCAATAGTTCCTCAGGTGGGGCTGGGGTTTCTCATGCACTTGTGCATGTCTATGTTGGAATTCTATCTGCTTTGAACGTACACAGGACTTGTCCATACTTTCACCATTGCTGTTGTTGAATCTTAATGACTATCATTGCTTCCACCATCAAATTAATATTTTATCCGTTATGTTTATATATTTTACAGTTTAGATAATGACTTTAAAATCTTATTTACTACTATTTTCCATCAAACTATATTTTTATGCATTATATTCATGATAAACATAATAAAGTTGTTAGGTTCTGGGTTAAAGCCAGTTTATTCCACCTATTCTTTTTTTCCCATCTTATTCTATGGCTTGTTATTTTTAAATTTTTATTAAGCTTTTTAAATTTCATACATTTCCCACTCAAGTCCTTTCCCCATCCATGCCTCCTCCACACCCCCACTGAACCCCTTGCACTCTGCCATACATACTAAGTCTTATTCATTCAGGTGTTTGTACCCAAATGTTACATGCATCCACTGCAGACTAGTCAGCCCATCCAGTGGGTCTTATGTAAGTCATACCCTCCTTCACCCAGTAGCAATCAGTCTCAGGTAGCTCTCAGTCTAGTGCTATTTCTCACCTATTTCTCACCTCCCTTTTGGGCCCTTATTTAATTGAACTGACATGGGTCTTGAGCTTGATGTCCCCATTGCCACAAGTTTACATGAGTAAGCCCCTGGTAGCCTGGAAACCTCCATCTCCCTGTGTTCATGAACCAACTTTGACTCTTCTGTCCCCTCTTCCATAATGGTCCATGAGGTGCGGGTGGGTGAGTTTCCATATAGGAGTCCCATCCTACATTCTACAGTCTCTTATTCTCCAAAACATGGCCAGTTGTACACAGAAGGCTCAGAAGTGAGAGTTGAGGGATCATTAGCGTTCTCTCTCTCTCTCTCTCTCTCTCTCTCTCTCTTTCTCCTATTCTGCTATGTTCCATGAGCCTTAGTTGTAGAGATTCAACTGCAGGTGTGTCATCTAGTACTGGACTTCTCCTAGACATATATTCTCTGTGCCTGACCAGATGTGCAACTCTGGAGTAGCCTCCATCTGTTGCAAAAAGAAGCTTCTTTGATGAGTGTTATATGGCATGCTCATCTGGAAATATAAGGATCAATATTTACTATATAGTAAGAAGTTTCATTTGTCTTGAGATATGAAAGAGATAAAGTTTTCTCCAGGGTCTATGTCCTCGCCTGCCATGTGTATTTGGATGAGTTTACAGTGCTACCCATGAGTTTGCTCCCATTGAGTGGGCTTTAAGTCCAATTAGCTTTTGATTGCCCCCCAGATAACAGTGCCACTATGGCACCAATAGAGGTAGTTTGCCATGCTGGTCACTTTGGTTATTAGGCTTCAGGGCTGGGTTGGACCGTTGATTGTTAGTCTCCCTTGGCAGTTTGCATATCATCATTTAGGGTTATGATAGGCAAATTTCTGTTGGAAAGCTCCAGGTCAGCTCTGGCTCCTTATTTCCAATCCTGAACCCTAAGCATGCCTTTCCTCAGCAGCAATATTTCACCCATTCTTAAGAAAATAGAGTACAAAGTTACTTTGCAAATAATTCATTTAAGTATTTGTTTTACGTATTTGTATGGCTTCTACATTTTAAGTTAACTATATGCATTTATCAAGATTTTCTATTATTGAATGAACTAGATTATTTCCTCTTTCTCTTATTCTATAATAATTTATATTTTAAAGGAATAAATGCCCTTAAAGGCTTGTGAAAGGGGCTGGAGAATTGGTTCAGCAGTTAAGAGCACTGGCTGCTCTTGCAAAGGATGCGTTTTTGATTCCCAAGACCCACATGGTGGCTAACAACCATCCGAGAATTTCACACCTTTTTCTGATCTCTGCAGGCATTGGACGACATGGGTACACTTACACACATGCAGGCAATACACTCATACACATAAATTAAAAATAAATAAAATATTTTGAGGACTTGTAAAAACTATGTCGGATTGGTTCTTCAGTTCTGGGGAATTTTTTTTTTTCTGATGACTGTTCGTTTCTATTTCACCTTTCCCTCTGAATTTATTAGAATGCTCATGACATTACTGGTAAAATATATTATTTTTGAGATAAGGTCTCACTATGTAGTTCAGCCTGGATTGGAATTTTTGTGAGGCCAGGTTGATGTGGAACTCCTTATTTTCTTTCTTCAACTTTCCAATAATGAGGATTACAGGCACACACCATCATTTTTGGCTCCATTCAGTTTCTTTATTCAATGTAAATTGAAAATTTTTAATTACTTTTATGCTTTTCTCTCTTTACACAACTCTTCCCATTCTAATAGTATCTTTCATCAAGGAAATACATTTTATACATTTAAATTAATTTTTTAAATTATTCTATTTAGTGGTGTGTTTCTGCTTTCAAAGGTTCATATTGTAACATTTGTTTTGGTCTCTAATTTCCATGTGAAGAACATTGATAAAGTGTCTCAGAAGTTTAGTAGACTGCTCTCTTTTATTTCTTTCTTTTTATATATATATATATAATTATTGTTAGGGTTCCAAACAGCAGCAGCTTCCCCCTCCCCAACAGGGACCTACAGACTTTGGAGCCTGAAAAAGGGAACTGAATTGATAAGCACCTTGACCTTTGAAGTCAAGGGAAACAAAGTCTGCTGAGAAGCAGCCTGCCTTTCCTCTGATCTCCAAAGATAAGATAAGCAGATTCTACCTGTTAACCAGAGATTTTAGAAGTTGTTTATCACAACAGCTTTTCTCTTATCTTAAGAGGGAAAAAGTAAACACTTCCAGACCCTAATCCTACCTGCTTTTCCTGCTTCCCCCTCCCTGATTTCTCCCCCAAACATTCCCCCCCTCTACACCCTAAAGCCCCCATATATAAAGTCCCAGCTCACAGCCCATGGGCTGACATCTTTCCCTTCCCTGACATTTTTCCCTTCCCTGACATCTTTCCCTTCCCTGACACGTTTCCCTTCCCTGACATCTTTCCCTTCCCTGACATCTATCCCTTCCCTGAGGGAAACGTGTCCCATGCAAAATAAAGCTGTATCCTGCTTAGAATTCTATCTGTGCCTCGCTGCCTCCTCCATCTGCATGCACCCACTCTCTCCAACATTTTAACCTATCAGATGGTGCCAAAACCGGCTCTTACTTCAAGGGACCTCACACGTAAAACTTTCGGACTCACTTGTCGTTATTGGCCGCTGCGAACACCACTGATTCAGCATTAAGGTACACTTCCACCCTCTATCTCTCTCCCTTCTCCCATTCCTTTCAGCTCTCTCTCCCTCTCTCTCTCTCCCTTTTCCCCCTTCACTACTCTCCACCAGTTTTCTTTTCATCTCCTTTCCAATCAAATTCGGTCACTCCCGGACCTCACTCAAGGCCACTGGACAGCACTGGTTTCTGTGACC
>NW_008343971.1:823576-825240 GCF_000622305.1 Nannospalax galili
CCACCAGCTGAGGTCTTTAACTCTTCTTTCGCCTTCCGCCTAATCCGTTGCTATGGGAAACAAACACTCAAAACCTCAAGGTCTCACGCCTTTGGCCTGCCTTCTTAAATCCTTAAAAAAGCTAGGATTATCTCACACTATCAGATCAAAACACCTAAAATTCTTGTGCACCACTTCCTGGCCTCAGTACAAACTAGATAATAACTCTGTTTGGCCAAACACTGGAACCTTAAACCTCAATATTTTTAAAGATTTGGAAAACTTCTGCCAGCATAACAGGAAGCAGTCTGAACTACACTACATCCACACCTTTCTTGACTTCCGTGCTAATCCCTCCCTCTGTGTCAAATGTTCTTCCCACCAGGTCCTCCTGGCTAAGACAGTCTCACCAGATCCTAAAACTCCAAGGGCCCCTGCCCCTCTCCCTCCTCCCTACCCCCTGACTCTGCTTTTGATTCTTCCATAGCTGATAACCTGCCCCCTATCAGAACCCAGCCCCAAGACCCCCCCTGCTCCCGAGCCTGAGGCACAACCAAGTCCTCCCCCTGCCCTCCCATCACTATACCCTCCCTTGCCTTCCAGTCCAGGGGCCAACCCAACTCCCCTACCTTCTCTGCCTCAAACTCTCTCTCTGTAGTCTTCTCCCTCCCTTCTTCAGCATTCTGAGTCTGACACTCTCTTAATTCCCCTTTATTCAAGGAAATCCAAAATCTTAAACACCTCATTCTGACTTCTACCTCAAATACCCCATTTACCCCTCCTGTATCTGCTTCTACTTCAATTCCAGACCCTGCCTCAGACACCCCTGCCCCTACATCCTCTCATGGACAGGACACCCCTCCCATCTCTCCCACTTCAGCTTCCTCCCAGGACTCCCCTTCTCCTTCTCTTCTGCCCCCCCCCAACCCCCCCCCCATGTCAAGCCATACCCGTTCCCACACCCAGTCTCAGCCCCCTTCCCATGGCATTTTTCCCCTCAGGGAGGTGGCAGGCGTGGAAGGGATTGTCAAAGTCCATGTGCCTTTCTCTCTTGGAGATCTCTCTCAGCTAGAGCGAAAAATCAGTTCTTTTTCCACTAACCCTACTCACTTCATACAAGAGTTTAAATATATTACTCGCAGCTATGATTTAACCTGGCATGATCTCTTTATGATTCTCCAGTCTACCCTCACCCCTGATGAGAGACATAGGGTCTGGACAGCAGCACAGGAATATGCTAATGAGCTTCATTCTACTAACAAGCTCACCCTATTGGCAGTAAGGCAGTTCCCCTTCAGGACCGTGGGTGGGATTACCAACCCCCACAAGGGGGTCAGGCAGGACCTTCCCCAGGTAGAGCAGCCAGGGACCAAATGATCACTTGCCTCCTGACAGGTCTTCAGAGAGCTTCTCCCCCTAAGGTAGTTAACTTTGAAAAGCTTAGAGTGATTACTCAGGGCTCTGCTGAAACCCCAGCTCAGTTTATGGACAGACTCACTGATGCTCTGGTCCAGTATGCCAAGTATGACCCAGAGTCTGCAGAGGGACAGCTTATGCTTCACCACCACTTTATCTTACAATCAGCTCCAGATATTAGAAGGAAACTTAGGCGCTTAGACAAGGGCCCTGAAACCCCCACGAGAGATCTGTTGGACACAGCATTTAAAGTATTTTATAACCGAGAG
>NW_008343971.1:825576-826973 GCF_000622305.1 Nannospalax galili
CCAGCCTCATTTACAGGGTTCAGTGAATGACCTTCTAGGCCTGGTGGCTGAAGACTGACAATGCCCTGGCTTCTCGGCCCCCACTGCTTCTATGATTATCACAATGGAGGAGCCCAGGGTTTCAGCCATGGTGGCGGGTAAGATTATTAATTTCATTATTGACACTGGCGCTTCATGGTCAGTTCTCCCTTCCTACTCTGGTAATGTTTTTTCCTCACAGATCTCTGTGGTGGGGGTTGATGGGAAGTCTTACAACCCCAAATCAACAGGACCCTTAGCCTGTGTATTCTGGATGATGCCTTTAACTCACTCCTTCTTGGTTATGCCCACCTGCCCAACCCCCCTACTTGGCAGGGATCTCATGCAAAAGCTCTCCCTTTCTATTTCTCTCCCACTCTCCAGCATGGCCGTGAAGCAGCTTCAAAGCTTCTAAGCCCATAATTCAAAGGCTTGTGAGAGCTAAGCTCCTTAAACCCACTCACTCTCCATATAACATTCCCATTCTTCAGGTCCTCAAGCCTGATGGCTCTTACCGTCTGGTCCAGGATCTCTGGCTTATTAATTCAGCAGTTATTCCCATTCACCCGGTCATTCCCAACACCTATACTCTCCTTTCTCCTATCCTCTCTTCCACCACCCACTTTTCTGTATTAGACATTAAAGATGCTTTTCTCTCAATACCCTTATACCCTGACTCTCATAACCTCTTTGCATTCACCTAGGAGGAACCTGACACTGGGATGTCTTCCCAACTAACCTGGACTGTCCTGCCCCAGAGAGCTATAAAAGTCTTAGATCAGACACGCAGCATGGCCATGAAGCAGCTTCAAAGCCTCAATGCCTCCCGCAGCTTCTCTTGGGATCGCATTCTCACTTTATCAGTTAATCTCCTGAGAAACTTCTCTAATGCTAATGTCTCCACTTGCTTTCTCTGTGCCCCCCTGCAGGGCTCACTTCTCCTCCCTCTCCCAGTGTAGGTAACTACTCAGTGCTCTCAGGAACTTCTAGTACACGGCCCCTGCCCGCCCCTCCCCTTTTTTCTTAACAAAACAGAGTGTTGGACTCCAGGAACCTCTAAATGCCCACACTCATCAAGCCAAAATGTCACAATTAAGGAAAATACTGCTCTAACCTCGGGACTGCTCTTTCTCTGTTCCAGAATATACTCCTGCATCTCTCCACAGATTGAGGACACCGGTGCTCCAGTCATTCTCATCCCCAAACTAACCCTATACACACCAGGAGAGGTGTATGATGTCTTATCCACAGGGACAGAAGGAACCAGAACAAAGAGGTCAGCCACCTTGGCAGTCCTGGTAGGACTTGCGGCCGGAGGCTTGGGACACACGCTGATCTCAACCCAACATCTTTCTCAAGAAATAGAGGACCTCAGACAA
>NW_008343971.1:827549-846834 GCF_000622305.1 Nannospalax galili
GACACAAAAGGCTGGAATGTTAGGGTTCCAAACAGCAGCAGCTTCTCCCCTACCCAACAGGGACCTACAGACTTTGGAGCCCGAAAAAGGGAACTGAGCTGATAAGCACCTTGACCTTTGAAGTCAAGGGAAACAAACTCTGCTGAGAAGCAGCCTGCCTTTCCTCTGCTCTCCAAAGAAAAGATAAGCAGATTCTACCTGTTAACCAGAGATTTTAGAAGTTGTTTATCACAACAGCTTTTCTCTTAAGAGGGAAAAAGTAAACACTTCCAGACCCTAATCCTACCTGCTTTTCCTGCTTCCCCCTCCCTGATTTCTCCCCCACACATTCCCCCCATATATAAAGTCCCAGCTCACAGCCCGTGGGCTGACATCTTTCCCTTCCCTGACATCTTTCCTTTCCCTGAGGGAAACATGTCCCGTGTGAAATAAAGCTGTATCCCCCTGAGAATTCTATCTGTGCCTCGCTGCCTCCTCCATCCACACACACTCACTCTCTCCAACATTTTAACCTATCAATTGTATATAAGAGTGATTTGAAAAGAACACAAATTTAGGCAGGTAAGGAAGTGGGATTGGATCTGAAAGGAGTTGGAGAAGAAGGATTTAATAAGGTCCACTGTATGAAGTTCTCAAAGAATTAAAAATGTATTTAAAAAAAAAAACGAAAAAAAAGAAGACTGCATTTGTATTGGCTGCTGCTTTCTGACTGACAAGTCATGGTACATAGTGCCCAATATGTTTGGATTGCCTCATTTTAGAGGACTACTATGCCTGATATATACAAACATTTTTAAAAAGAGATAAGATATAGTTTATTTTGGAGCCAAATAAAAGTGACTATGGCTCAGGAACACAGATTCAGGTTATCCCAAGTTTCATGCTCTGATGTGGTAATAGTTTATGAAGTTATATAATAACAGAATAAAGAAGAGTTATACATCAAGACACTTTTCAAGTATGTTGGTGGAAATAGCAAGTAGCCAGATACAGCAAAAGAGAAATCTCAGGTATTTGCCTCAGATGCTGTCTGAAGGCATTCTTGGCCTTATTATTATTTTTTTCTTTTCTTTTCTTTTTTGGTCAGGGTCTCTCTGTAGCCCCAGAGTGCTGGGATTAAAGGCGTGTGTCATCACACAGCTCTGGCATTCTTAGCTTTTTGATTGGTGAGAACTGTTTCTTTTGTTGAGCTAATACACACTATTAGTCACAAGATGTTAATTCAGAAGTTCAGGTGAGTAAGGAGTGGCTATTAAGGGGGCTAAAGACATTCTGAGGTGATTTTTCAATAGGCCACTCCACAGTCATTGGAGTGTTAATCAGTTCATCAGCCTTGCTGGAAGTTCAGCCCAAAATGCAGGATTTTTCTGGAAACAGTTCACAGTTCCCCCTGTTGGCCAAGCATCACATTTTGTGCATGCAGGGGTCATATTTTATTTATTCCCATGTTGCTAAGAAAGTTCATTCCTATAATCTGATGTAGGTGAGGCTCACTTGTAGGCAAGGCAGCAGTCTTCAGGAGACAGGAATACCTACCTGGTAAAGCCAACAAGAAAGAAATTCCTGGATCATATCAAAACTATTAGCTGTCAAGATCCAGATCTGACCTTTTTTCTTTTCTTCTGTCCTCTGTATCTGACCTAACATTTATTCAAACATTTTTAAATATGGACGATTTCACTTCTGAAGTTGCCAGTGTGTGATATGGTGATGTTTTAGTGTGGAAGACGTTATGGTTCTGTGGTTCTATAAGGCAAACTGAGGACGTCTGACTGCTAACATCCCACACATGAGAACGTTCACATGTATCCGTGACAGTATTAATATGGACCTAGAGGACATTGCTAATATTTCAGCTAATATTCAGCTAATATTTCAGCTAATATTTTAGCTTTAGAAGTCAATAAAATGGCATGTTTTTTTTGTTCGTGCTATAAGTATGGCTGCACAACGAATTTACACAAATAGTGCCCTACTGGAAGGACATTCTAATTATGATTAATCATTTATTTTAACTAGATATTATAATTTTAAATTAAGTATTTATCAATACCCAATCCATTTAGAAGAAAAAATAATAAATGAGTGGTAGATATTATAAAACATAAGGAATGTGTGAACTAGTATTGTAACAGAAATAATCAGAGATCAACAGCTGAAATCAGGTGAGGAGAGGGAGTTTAATTTGATGCTAGCAGGACTGACACCACTAATCAAGAAGTCAGACCCCCTGTTCAAGTTTTTGGGGTTTTTTTATACTCATGTGAGAAATGCAAGCAAAAGGTACAAAGCATACACATGGTAATTAAGTATGATAACAGAAGGTGGCAAAGGTTATGGAATGCAAAAGCCTTAGGTCTATACAGGAATGTGATAGCTTTAGAAAACAAAGACTTCTAATCCTAGATAGATAACCAAAGGGGGCAGGGGAAGAGTTCTGTTTACTTCCCCATTGGGGGAGTTCTTAATTATCAACACATTGCAAAATCCTTTAGTATCTGATAAGTTCTACTTCCATAATAGTATCTGCAAGAGACTATTTCAGCTTTTTTACTCTCTTTTGAGCACTAGATAATAGTGGACTCTTGAACTGTGGAAACAGACTGGAGGGAACAATTTTCACAGCCTGGCTAACCTGGCTTTGTTCCATTGTCATGGTTTTCCAACATGACCTGGCTAACTCACAGGTGTGCCAAAATGCTTACACAGCATTGATGTGATTATGCACAGCCCCATAGTATTAAACCATCATCAAATATAATATTTTGTAATATGTTTAAGTTAAAACACTGGTACTTTAAGAGGGAATGACCTTTATATTTTCTATTTTAGTGGTTTGTAGTGAACAAAACATGTTTGTAAAATGCTTTCAGAAATAATATTGGGCAATGCTAAAAAATACAGAAAATAAATGTGAAAGGAAAATTATAGTCCCCCACTAAAATATGTAATCACTTCTAGGTAGATATTTCCATCAGGTTCCTTCACCACAGGGATCCTGTGTAAATGAATATATGTATTATTTTATTTAACAAGTGCTTAATAAGTACAAATTCTAGTCCAGTAACTGTTGCAGATGTTGGAGAAACAGTGATAAAAATAAGCAAAACACCTCTGTCATTACAAGTCTAATTTTTCTTATAGTGAGAGAAACATAAACCAACCTAAATATGAAAATACATGATGTTCTAATAAAGAACACAGTAAAAAATAAGGAGATAAAAGGAAATTGACTCAATTTTACATAATATTGCCCCCAACCTCGGTGAGAACACCATTTTGAGTTTATAGTAAAAATATGTTTTAAAAAATAGTAATTAGTTTGGAGGCTGGAGAGATGGCTCAGCTGTTAAGAACACTGATTGTTCTTGCAGAAGACCTGGGTTTGAATCCCAGCACCCACATGGCAGCTAACAACTGTGTAACTCTAGTCCCAGGGGATCCAACAGCCTCTTCTGACCTCTGCGGGGATTGCACGACACAGGTGTACTTACCTACATGCAGGCAATATACACATACACATAAAATAAAAAATAATAAATAAATTTAAAAATAATAATTAGTTTGAAGTTCATAATAATATTTCCTTGCTGTAGAAGGCATCAACTTAGACTCTTGAAATGCCGTTAATATAGTCATATATTACCTCCCTTCATCAGAGGACCTCAGCTCATTTGCTGCTGGGGTTTAGTTTTTTAAAATATTTTATTTATTATTTTTATGTTTTTATTTTATGAGTGCAATGCCTGCATGCATTTAGGTGCACCCATGTCAGGAAATGCCCATGGAGGTCAGAAGAAGGTACTAGATCTCCTGGAAATGGAGTTATGGACAGTATTTAGCCACCATGTGGATACTGAAAACCAAATCTGGGTCCTCTACAAGGACAGCCTCTTTAAGTCCTCTACAAGTGCTTTTAATTGCTAAGCTTTCTCTCTAGCCCCAAGGGTTTAGTTTTTATGATGGAAGCTCTGGTCATTGAGTCAATACTGATTGTCTTAGTCCAGTCAATTTATTATTAAAAAAACCTTAGAATGTATACTGTATAAACAATAGAAACTTGTTGTCTATGATTCTGGGAAATACAATCTCAAGTTTTCACAGATTTGGTATCTAATAAGGTGTCTAATGTTGTGCCTTATTCTGTGTCCTCATCTGGTAGAAGGTGTAAACAGGCACCCTGAAATTTCAAAGGAACTGATCCCATTCATGAGGAATGTCTGATTACTAAAACTCAATTTTCAATACCATTGTGGAGGCAAGGATTAAGCATGCACAGTCGGGTATGGGGTGCAGAAAATCACATTAATAATATAGCATCATTTTTCAGAGGTTTTCAGCTACAATTCTGGGATATTTTACTTGTTTCATCTCCTGTGTCTCACCCATAATTCTGCAATGGCAAATACTCAAACGGAAAGCCAGAATTCAATGTCAATGTCAGGTTTACTCTTTACTCTTCTGCTTATTCTTTTTTTTTTCTTTTTCTTTCTTTTTTTTTTAATGTATTAGACCTGTATATTCTCAATGTCTAAGTAGTTTTCCAATTTCTGTTATCAGATTATACATTTCCTTCTCTTATATGAGTATGTGATTGGGTGCATAAAGATTGTGCTATACCAATCTGATGTGTCACTACTAAACATAGAAATCATAACTTCTGTCTTTAATCTGAAATGTTAGGTGTGGTGTTACCACTTCTCGGGATGCCTATGTCTTCCAGTCTTCTTTTTCATTTTTTTATATCCATTTTCAAGGATGTAGTGTGAATATGTATAGACAGATTTGCACGTGTTTTTCTCATGCATGTATTTGGGAGCATGTGTGTGTGGAGTCATGAGACTCAGGCTGACACTGGCGCTGGGAAACATTCTCAAATGTTCTTCCATTTTTTTCAATGATACAGTGTCTCACAGGCAAACCTAGAGTTCACAGATACAGTTAATCTTGTTACCCAACTGCACTAGGGATCTCTTGTCTTCACCTTCAGAGGCTGGTTATTACCTCAGTCTGCCTTGCCCACCTTGCATTTAAGTGGGTTCTAGGCACCTGAACCTTAGTCCGCATGCTTGTGTGACAAGCAGTTTAACTACTGAGTCCTCTCTCCAGCCCTGACCAGTCTTCTCTTGACTTCAATATCCACTGGGTAGCAAAAGACAATCAACCTTACTGAAGGAAGTGGTTATAAAAGGTCCCCAGGATCTAAATTTCTCTCATCCAGCTCTGTCTTCAGCTCACCAGTCTCCCAACTTGAAATTATCCAGTTTTGTGCTGCTCACTGAGGTATTTACTTCTCTTTCCTTCTGAAGAGTTTTGCTTTCTTTATTCAATCCCAGTTATTAACCCAGATTCTAATCACTCATTCAATGTTCATACTTGTCTTCTACAAAATGGAATATTTATTTCACTTTTTAGTAACTGTCTAATTATGGGGCTGGAGAAAGGGCTTAGTAGTTAAGAATGCAAACTGTTCTTTTTTTTAATCATCATTTTCGAGAATTTCATACATGAGTGTTGCCTTTCCATTATTTCCATTCCTCCCAGTCCCCCTCCATCTCATCCCATACCTGACACCCTCTCAAGTTCCTTCCTCTGCTGTGATTATTATTGTTTTTTATATATGCATACATTTATAAATAAATATATATATACAAATATAATGCCTTGAGTTCATTTAGTGGTGTTCTTTTGTTAAGAGTTGCCCACTTGAGATTAGAAAAATGCTCAGGGAGCTAGTCCCTGAAGAAAACTGATTCTTGCTCCCACATCATCCACTGATTACCTTTAATTCTTCATCTTGAGGTGGGACCCCATGACATTGTCCCCACTCATATTTGCATGTCAACTGGTTTTGTCATTATGGAGATCTCTTTAAATGATGATGCTCTGAAATTTATATTGGTATAGCTTCCTATCATATCCAGAATTCCAACAGGAAATGAGAATGCCACCAAACACAATCAGGTACTCAAACACACAAAAAGAAATTAATATTATTTTGTATCTTTGAGAAAAATACTCAGATATCTATCTAATCTTCCAAGAAAATGGATACAAATATTTCTTAAATGGGAAAATTATTCCATAAAATGGTTTTTGGGTGAAGTTTCAACATAACTAAGGTCCAAAATTAATTGAAGATAATAACTATGATTAATGCATAAAATAATGCTTTAATTTAGAATAGATCATAACTAACAATATTGAAAAACCTTTTGAAATAAGTAAAAATAATGAGAAGACAGACTATTAATACATCCCTCCAAATATTATCAATAATTTACTAATAGACTTCTTTAAAAAATAATTTATTTTTATATTCTTTGTATGAGCACATTGCCTGCATGTATGTAAGTGCACCCATGTCATACAATACCCATAGAGGACAGAAGAAGGTGGCAGATCCCATGACAAAATGTGGTCACCTGCTGTGGCTGCTCTCCTCTGGCTATGGCTGCTCTCCTGCTCTTTTAGTTCCTTTGATAAGTTGTCTGGTCTGGACCCCAGGGCTGGTGAGGAGTCTGTGCCAGCATCACTGCATTCAGGCTCAGGAGACTAGGTTCAGTGACACAGATCCGCCTTATTGCAAGAAAATACGGGCTTATATAAGGGTAATAGTCCAATCACAACACAGCATATGGGATCCCTTATTAGCATGGCAGACTAGTATCCTATTACACTCTAGTGGGCCAGATGTCCCATTAGAAGCAATGCATTCCAGCATGATAGGTATGTAAGGCAAAAGGCAAAATCAGTCACAAGATTTTCCACAACATCTCCCCCTATTTTTTCATTTTTAAGAGTGAGGCACAGTTCAGAATATATACTGATATCAGTCCAGGGGCTGTATGTGGTGGCATAGGCAAGGGATTGATCCTTATCGCGGGCTCCATCCTTCAAGATGGTGATTTCTCTCAAGAGCAGGCTGGGCCAACTCCATGCCAACCAGTGGAGTCGAAGTTCTTTGCCTCGGCATTGTTGTCCCCACCTCAAGGGTCACCCAGCATTATGGACTGTACCTGTCTTAGGTTGTCCCATCTTTTAGGATCTTACCAGCCCTTTAAGGATGAGTCCCTTGGTATGGTCTGGCAGAGGGCTAAGCAGTGTATCAAGCTTTGGCCCATGCAAAGGCCTCTTAAGGGGCTAAGAATTCAATAAAAGCCAATGGAGCAGAGTCGTCCCATCTGGGGTAATGATGGAGATTAGGGAGTGGCAAGTTCTAGGCATCGGTCTCACAGTCTGCCAACAGGAGTATATATAGCAAAGTGTTTCCTGTGGCTCCGGCAGTTGGGCCACTGTCTCAGGTCCATTGCATGGTTATTCCATAAGACTTTACACCAATGCTCAAGCCTATTTTTCATATCTCTATTATTATAGGTTGGTGAGGGCAAGGAACAGCGGGTCCTTGTTTGCAGAGACAGGCCTGGCAAGATCTGGAGGCGGGGCAATAGCTAACTGAACCAGAGAAATACGAGTTTTAACAAAGTTATCAAGACCCTTAACAATACAGCATCCAAAAATCAGGAGAAGAGTTAGTATAATAAGAGGACCAGCTAAGGCAGACAGGAGTGTGGTAAGCCAAGGGGAGTTGGAAAACATAGATTCATACGATCCTTGAGACTGATGTCTCAGTTTCTCTCATTCTGTCAGTCATTGTGGAGGGAGATTTTCCATTGCAGGCAATTCTGATGTTCTGGGCTAGGATCCAGATGGGGGCTGGAAGATTATCTGGAAAGACACAAGCATAGCCCCACCCTTGTGTTAATAATAGGTGTGGACCTTTCCATTCACTTGTTAGAGGGTCCTTCCATCTCACCATGGGGGCAGGAGTGGGCTGAGTGAATGCCCCCCAATGCTTTATTGTTGGTGGGAGGCCATTGGAGTCAAATTTTAGAAAATTTACTACAAATAGAGCTCGTTGTATACCAAAATTGGGGTCCTTATAGCAGGGGCCTTTATCATTGTCTTCCCCTGTTTTCTGTATTTGTTTAATGAGTGTTTGGTGGGAACATTCAACAATCCCTTGACCCTGAGGATTGTAAGGGATACCAGTTATATGCCTAATACTCCAGTCAGAGCAAAAATGGCTGAAGGCTGCAGAGACATAGCAAGGGCCATTGCTGTCTTGTCCCATAAGGAGCATGGCATATTTGACAGTCCTTATGGCATGAGAAGCCATCTCACCAGAGCAGGCCAATGCAAAATGGACATTGGAATAAGTGTCAATAATATATGATGGATATACTTGAGCTTGCCAAAAGGAGAAAAATGAGTGACGGCCATTTGCCATATCTTGTTGGGGCCAAGGCCTCTAGGGAGAGTTCTGGAGGGTTGTAATGATCCCAGAGGTAAAAGAGGGGCACAAGAGGAGCATTCACAGACCAAATGTTTACAGCTCTGAATTGGCAAGTTAGGGAGGAGCCTATGTATAGCTTGGGGAGAAAGGTGGAAGTGGGCGTGTAAGTCTCTAGCTCATTGAATTAAGGTGGAGTCTAGGGTGGTGCTCAGGAACCATTTGTCAATGGCGGCTTTGCCCTCTACCAGAAGCCCTGGGAGATTGCTACACCTAGGGCCCCCAGCATGGCTGCGTTCCTCTTGGGCGCTGGGCAGCAGCTCTGGCGGCCCAGGCCACACAGCCTCAGCATGGCCTAGGGCACATCACACTTGCAGGGAGGAGCCCACTTCCCAGGGGCCATTGCATGTGCCCCAGCCCACCCATCTCCACCCAGGCTCCAGCCCCAGCCTGGTGCCACCCCCATGCCTGAGCACAGCCTCCTCTGTCCCCAGGAATCTCTGCCTTCCCTCAGCCTTGGGCATCTGGTGGAGTAGCTGGGGGTCTGCTTCCTTGAAAACAGTGTAAGATGGCGGAGGGTAGTCACCACCCAGTAATGGCAGAGCAGAGGCAATCTTGACTTCCTGTTTTTCATCAGGGGAGCTCTCAAACCCCAATTCCTCATTTTTTATAACATCATTAATAGTCATAGTTTCATCAGAACAAGAACCTGTTAGTTTTGTTTTAACTGGAAATGCCTGGGACAGGCTGTCCCCAGCGTCCTGTTGTTGTATTTGCTCATCTATCTCCTTTAATAGGAGATTGTCCTGTTCAGGGGCTTCAGGGGAGACTTCCCAAAGCAAGGCCAGAATGGCAGTCACAATGGGGTAAAACGACCCAGGTAATGGATGCCCCTCCCTGCCTTCTCTCTTTCTGGCCACAAATAGCATATGAGCCAATTGCTCCAGATCCCAACAGCAGGAATCTGTAAACCAAGGAGCAAACTCATCTAGTACCTTAGTTACTTCCTTTTCTGTTACCCTAATTTGCCTACTCCTGAGGCAAGAAACCAGTGCAGCAGCACAGGGACTGGCAGCAGCTGGGTGACTAGTCCCCATATTGGAGGTCATTCACCTTACAAGAAGTACCCAAAGGGACTCAGGAACCATTCAAGGAGACCAAACATAGGAGCACCACATCCAACTGAAGATCACGAGCTGTTGGGAGCCTGAGTCTCAGCATGTTGGGAGACGTCTCAGCATGTTGGTAGACTGAGTCTCAGCCACTCCTCAAAACTGCTGGCAGGCCCGAGTTGGCAGCTCTCCATTCTGCCCGCAGCCTTGGCCTGGAAACCCTGGCAGGCAGCCCGGGCCCACGGCTTTGGCTTGCAGTAGGGGCTCAAAACCTTGGCCCAAAACCTTGGCTTGAGGCTGGGGCCAGATAGCCTTCCTAGATAGCCCTAGCCCACAGCCTTGCTCTCCTTTCCAGCATACGGTTCTATTCTTCTATAATCAGAGATTCCTCCCCTAAAGTGCATCAGAGCCCTTGTGATCTGACTGATGTAATGGTTTGCGGTCTGTGTTCCTTTGTTCTCATTCTCTATAAAAACTCATGCTTGAGCTTCAAGAAACGGACTTGATCAGAATCCTGTCTTGTCTCCATTTCTCTTGTCCTTGCCTCATTTTCATCCCCACCCCCCAAACCAGGTACCCCGTTGCAGACCCCGTGGGCCGGGGCAACGAGCTGGAAGAAAAAGCAGAGCCCAAGGTGTTACAGCTCAGAGTGTTACAGCTCTGTGGGGAGGGGGTCCCAGCCCCATCTTTAGGTGTCAGGTGTAGTCACCGGCTGTGGCTGCTCTTCTCTGGCTATGGCCACTCTCCTGCTCTTTTAGTTCCTCCGATCAGTCGTCTGGTCCGGACCCCAGGGCTAGTGAGGAGTCTGCACCAGCATTGCCTCATTCAGGCGCAGGAGAACAGGTTCAGTGACACAGATCTGCTTTATTGCAAGAAAGTACGGGCTTATATAATGGTAATAGTCCAATCACAACACAGCATATGGGATCCCTTATTAGCATGGCAGACTAGTATTCTATTACACTATACCAGTCCAGATGTCCCATTAGAAGCAATGCATTCCAGCATGACAGGTATGTAAGGCAAAAGGCAAAATCAGTCACAAGGTTTTCCACAACAACAAAAGAATTGCAGATGGCTGTTAGCTGCCATGTGGGTGCTGGGAATTGAACCCAGGTCCTCTGCAAGAGCAGTCAGTGCTCTTAACCATTGAGTCATTTCCCCAACCTCACACAACTTTTAAGCTCATAACATGGTTATGGAATATAACTTTGCTCAACCATTGTTGAATATAGTTTATCTATCAGAAAATATTTTATTTTCTAAATGAAAAATAGGAAGACTCTTAAAAAGAGAAGAAAGGCAAATACTTACATAGAAATGTAAGCATGCTGAAGTCAAAATGATTGGTAGATCTTGAAAGAAACGACCATGGCAACACTTGGGAAGGAAGCACTGTGTTGATTGCACAGTTCTGATGCATGTCCATGGGAGCATGTCAGGGCCCCTAAAACAGACAAGAATACCACTTACAAGATTACATACTTACAGTTTCCAAAGATTTAACATAAATTTCATATTCACAGTCCTGAAAAGTAGGCAAGAGCAGTCATTGATTCCTTTACCACATACTTAATGAGTCTTTGTACTCTGTGACAGGTACTGTGCTAATTTAAAAATTCATACAGGTATTGAGCAGTTTTTGTGTTCTAGCTTCTAAGCGATTGTGTGATATAACTGCTTCGGCATTCTGAATTATTTTACAATGTGGTTGATCCCAATTTTTGAATAAGGAGTCAAACCATAGTGTTTGTTATAGAACTCATGCTTTCATCCTTGAGTATCAAATACTAACAATCAAGGGTCCATAGAGCTCTGTTTCCTATTTCTGAGTAAGAAAGCTTCCTTTATAAAAGTTTCTAAGAATTATGTACTAGTTTCATGCTGTTCTTGCAGAAGACTGCAGTTCAGTACCCGAACCCACATCAGACAGTCCACAACCATCTGTAACTTCAGCTCCAGGGGATCTGATTCCCTTTTCTGTCCTTCACAAATGCCTGCACTCACATGCCCATGCTAGCATACATACACACATGAATAAAAAGCAATCTTAAAAAGTGAGATAGGACAAATGACCCGATTAAAACACGGGCTAAAGATCTAACCAGAGAGTTCTCAAATGAAGAAAAACAATGGCTAAGAAACATCTCAAAAAGTGTTCGGCATCCTTAGTAATTAGGGAAATGCAAGTTAAAACCACCCTAAGATATCACCTTATCCCAACCAGACTGGCTAGGATCAAGAGAACAAATGATACCAAATGTTGACAAGGATGTGGAGAAAGGGGAACACTCATTCACTGCTGGTGGGACTGCAAACTTGTGCAAGCCCTATGGAAAACAGTGTGGAGAACTACTAAAAAACTAAAAATGAACCTACCATATGACCCAGTTATACCACTTCTTGGCATATACCCAAAGGACTCATCCTATTGCAGAGACACTTGTACAACCATGTTTGTTGCTGCTCTTTCCACAATAGCTAAGAGATGGAAACAACTCAGTGTCCCTCAACTGACGAGTGGTTAACAAAAATGTAGTATATTTACACAATGGAGTTCTAGTCAGCAGTAAAGAAAGCAAAATAATGACATTTGCAGGTAAATGGATGGATCTAGAAACCTTTATATTAAGTGAAGTAACATAGATTCAGAAAAATAAAGGACGTATGTTCTCCCTCATATGTGGATCCTAGCAACATATCCTTTTAAATTCCATGTCCTTTTAACAAGATGATACTATATAGCAGTCTCTTCATGAAATAACTACCATCGTCATGACTCCATCAGTGCCTGATTGCTAAACATCATCGCATTTAGGCTTGTTGTCAGTTGTGCTCCTTCATTAAAGGAGGGCCAAGCAGGGTCATTGGAGCATCCCTGGAGTATCCAGCCACTCTTCCCAGTCAACTCTATGTAATTTGGCCCTAATCACACATGGTCTCCTGGATTTGGGGAGGGCTAAAGTATACAATATGGGGAAGGCTAGGAAGAGAAGGCTTGACCTATGCTGGGTAAAAGCTTTCCAGTGTACATACCCTCAGGTCATTCAAAATGCTATGCAATCTCTCAGTTATCTTGGTTAGTAAGCTCAGTAAATTCACTTGTTCCCCAATAAAACTTTAATCAAACATTGGTTTGACATTACAACCTTAAAAGGGATTAAGAATTGCTTAGTATCCCCAGGAAAAGAATTCTCACAGCAGAAGGAAAATTTATTTGTTAATGTTATTATTATGTCTCATAACTTTTAAAAAAAAAAAGAAAATGAGAATGTAAAAGATGTTAAAAGGATTTGGGAATGGAGTTATTTTCCAAATAGGAAAAATGAGAAAGCCTAAGCAAGTGATGAAGGTCTGTGTAGGTTTGTTATGATATAAAAAGGATGAGACAATATTATATAAACATAATTTTTAAATTTCTAAGGTCATAGTTTAGTCAACTAATTTAAGGAACAAAATATATATCCAGTCACGGTTTATCTGAGAACATCTGGTTTTTTACCCAAGCTTTATCTACATAGTACATGGTAATTAAAAGTACCAGACTGGCGGAACTAACCTTATTGGATGTTTAACAGCCATAGTTTGAGGCCTATGCTAATCTGATCAGAGGGACTTAAAGGACAGTTTTTGCCCCTTGTCCTCCAAGGTCAACTAATTTCCAGGGGACTATGAAACATCTCAAAATGACCTGTAACTGTGGTGAGTCACCTGTCATCTTGTTCGGGGAGGCCATGGAGGCTCGACCAGATGGACTTGAACCAGTATCCAGTCTACAAAGAGGCAGGTCAACACAGAAGAAACATTTCTTCCAAGCTTCCAAGTGAAGCCAGCCATGGTCAAGCAGGACCTTTGACTTATCTTCACATACATGGAACTGGTAAAAGAAAGGAGCCAGGGGCTCCTCCCAATTCCATGTGACCCCCGAGGAACAGATCCTCAAATGCCTTAAGTGTAAATATTAATTGATTTATTTGAGCCAACTGCACGGCCTTAAACACCCAAAAGGAAAATATAACCAAAGAGTAAAGTGATCAGTATATTTCTTTAACAGTTCAAGGCCTTACACTTCCCAGACATTAGGCTTAAGTCCACATAAAAAGTTATTTAGACAATTATTTCTCATTGATGATTTTGTTCCTAATCAGAAAGTGCTGCTCAGATGTAAGACTTCAAATCTTGGTCTGCAATGTCAATGTGTAGCTAAGGGAGACAATCTGTTCTAAAATGATGGCCAAATTTGTTTTCTGCCCCTCTAAAAGCCTTTGAGAGGGAACTGACACTGATTCTAACCACTCCAATGGCTATCAAAATGCCTAAAAGCAAATCCTGAACCCATCACTCTCAAGTCCAGCCTTGGCAGACAGAAGAAAACTGTGGAGGAACCCAATAGAGGGATGTTTTGGAAGCTTTTGTCAAAAAATTCCAGTGGACTCTCATATGAACATTTGCAATTTGCCTTGTTCTGACTTTTTTCTAGTTCCCTGTCTAGAACTTGTAATGCTAATTACTCTTGCCTTTACTTCCCCTTCACATCTCCTATCCATCAGTCAAGGACTTTCTTTTCCCCCTACAGATAAGAGTTATGCAACTTGGGAGCTTTTTAGATAGACCCACTGAAGGAGTACCCCAATTGCCTCACCCTGCTTCCCTGTTCAGCATGGAAGAAACCAGAGGGTTCTGTGTCTTAATTCCCTATCTGCAAGCTGGGTAACCATCAGAGGATGTGTGATAAGAATAGGAGGTAGGAATTGGCTAAACAGTGTAAAAAGACCCCAAAGAAAAGTAGCCAGTTTCTTGGCTAAAACTCACAATGTCCTTGGGCTTCTTAACCACATACTCCATTCCAAAGGCCAAAAATGTTGAAAGTATTTGGGAGCTCTTATCTAATCCTTTGAAGATTTTAGGATTACCACCCTCAGAAAGGGAAATATTAGAGTAGCAAAAAAACCCATAAAAATGAAAAAGAGCACATGAAAGAATCAGAAAGAAGTGATGGGGAGCTCTGGCAGGAGTTGGAAGGGAGAGAGTGGGCATAGATTTGAACAAAACACCTTATATGCTTATATGCCTGTGTGAAAGTCTCAATAAATTACTTTTTTAAAAAGAGCCCTCCCCCAAAATGCAAAAAAACTTCTTAATTTAATACTATCAATTGCTCCGTAATGGGTTAAAGACCAAATCAGTTTCAGCTTTCCAAGACTGAGGACGAAAGTTGGCCAACAGGGTAGCTACACTGCTCAGAGGTGAGCAATGCAAACATTAAGGCAGAATGGCCATCTGTCCAGGGAGCCCATGCTTTATAATAGGAGTTCATTTGGTTCAAAATTACCAAGATTAAGATATGCTACAAATTAACAACAAATAGAAGGTACATCCAGTCACTCCCAACGATGCTCTAAATTTATATGATGCAACTTACAGATCTACACAGGACATGTAACTAACACCTACCAGGCCCAACTGTAAGATATAAAAACAATTTTTAGATCACACTTGGAAATCAATCCTCACAGGCTTTAGACTATAGATGTAGTCTAAACCACATCTCACATGTAGTATAATACAGATGGTTAAAAGAATAGCCCAGAGATGTAAGTCAGCCCTAACTGTGCTTCAATTCCAATTGTAGCATTCACTAGCTGGGTAACCTTGGGCAAGGTACTTATATTTTCTGTTCTGCAGCTTCCTCAGTTCCACGATGGGACCGATGATCTATAGTCCTAACTGCAGAGTTAGTATGAAGATGAAGTGAGGTAGTGAATGTCTAGACTACAGCAAGTGCTCCAGAAACATGAGACTGGTCTGATACTTAGTCATCTCTGCGTTAGGTTCAACCAGGCCATGGTTCTTATCAATAAAGATTTGACTCTTTCCTGCCTGGATTTTGCCATTCTGTAAAAATAAGGAAACTTGGGAGCTAAGTGTGGTGGCAGAATTTGCATTAACACCCAGCACTTTCAAGGCTTTGGCAGGAAGAGCAGGTTCAGGTTAACCTGGGCTACATAGTACAACACTGTCACAGTAAAAAAAAACAAAAAAGAGAGAGAAAGAGAGGAAGACAGAAAGAAAGAAGAAGAAGAAACCAAAGAGAGGGGAGATAGTTCAGTTGTTAAAGTACAAATATGAAGACCTGCATTTGATCCCTAGAATATGTATTTAAAGGAAAAAAAAAGCCAGGCATAGTGACATATACTTGTAATCCCAGGACTAGTGGGGTGGATAGATTCAGGTAGATCCCTGAGACTCGCTAGCCAACCATCCAGCGTAGCTGACTCTGTAATCTCCAGTAAAAGACACTCAAAAAATGTGGCCAGTAACTGAGGGGAACCACAGCCAAGGTCTGGCTCTACAAGCATGTGCTCCCCAAACACACAAACATATACACATAAAGAAGGAAACACAAAAAAAATTGAGAATTATTAGGAAATTAGGAGGATTAATATCTACTCTTAAAGTATTTATAACATAATCAGGAATGCATAGAATATAAACTATAATAAACTGTATTAGCTAGCATAGAATAACTATTGAACTGTTGGTATGACTAGAAAATGAAAACAAATTAAAAATTTCTAATGAATTACAACTTCATAGAGTAGAAATGAAAATGTGGAAGGAAAAGTAGAATGAGGTTCCCAAATCACATAAATCCAGAAAGCAACTGAGCTGGAATGTGATGCAGGAACCAGTCTAGATGCACCGTCACCCTGTCACATCCAGAACAATGTCCTTGGAGGATTCTTACCAGGACAGCTGAGCAGAGGACATGGGGGCAGTAATACATAGTGTACCTAGGACATCTCTGTGGGATACAGTGTGTTGGAAAGAGCAAGACCACAGAATAAACTAGGTGAGAATCATGTGATGCAGAGCATCCCTGTCCAGCAAAAAAAGGAGATAGGACTGAGGTCATTACCAATCCACAGCTGCCAGCAAAGAGACCCAACCACACTCAAGCCTGTAATGGCGCTATCCCAGCCAAGACTGCTAGAAACAGTTGATTGACTTAATGGAGACTAGCGCAACAAAAATTTTTCTAGATCCCTGTTGACTGAAGTTAATTACTTTTTCTAAAAAATGAAGTTTAAGTTAATACAGTGAGAGGGCCTGGTGATGTAGTTCCAATGGAAAAGTTCTTTCTTAGCATGCAGGAAGCCTTGGCCAAGTTCAAGCCCCAACTATCTCATAAAATTTGACTTGGTTCATGCTTATCTTTCCAGCACTTGGGAGGTAGTGGCCAAGAAGATCAGAAGTTAAAGGTCATATTTAGCTACAGAGTGAGTTTGAGGCAAGTCTAGACTACATGAAACCCTGTCAAAAAGAAAAAAACACAGTGAGAAACTAAAACTATTGTCCAGTCAGATGATTCTCATCTTGGCACAGCATTTTGAGTTGTTCCAGGATTTCTTTTCCTTTCCTCTTTTATTTTTCTTTCTTTCAGAAAGGATTTTGTTATATTGCCTAGGCAGACCTGGAACTCACAATCCTCCTGACCCAACCTCCAATGTGCTAGGATTATAGCTGTGCACCACCAGGCCTGGCTATTCACAATCATTAATAAATAAGAAATTCGTTTTTAATAAAACTATGGCCCACATTAAAAAAAAATAGGATAAAAAGATTTATTTAACCTACTAACTTTACTGTGAACTACCCAAAACATGTGTTGGCCCATCTGTATGTATGAAAGAAGCTTTCTGTTACCTGAAAAGTCTTGGCCATGAACTCTGTCTTTTCTGGATTTGGCCAACCTGCCGCCATGTTTCAGGTTTAATTGTGTGAGTATAGACAACACAGGTCTGACCGCTTCATCCCTTCTGCCTGTGATTCCAAAACAGCATAAGGAAATCTATAGTCATCAATTTCTCTAGGCAGCTTATCCATGTACAGTGAATGTATTTTCTGTAATAGCTACCAGCTCAGAGATAACTTTCTCAGACTGACATTTCTGCACTTCATGTTTATTACCACTGTCTTAATCTATCAGCCTGATTTTGTTGTCTGTCTGTGACTTTGATCTTCCTTTCATGACCAGCATCCTTCAGGACCTGTCCCAGGCTATTCAGCTCATCTGCACTGTCTACCATGATTCAACTCACTATTCATCTTCCAGGAACTTGCCAAATCTCTAATTCACTGCTAGCCTCACTTCACCTTCCTTTCAGAAGAATTTTTTGAGTAAACTATGTACATATTTTACATCTAAAAAATGCTACAGACAATGTCTGAAGAAAATCAAGTGATGATTTTTTCTTAATGTCTCAAAGAATCAAGTGTATAGGTTATGCTTTTGTTGTTTTATGTTTCTTACTTTTGTTATATAACTGCATAAAGAATGAAATTTATGCCAGTGTACTCTAAAAGATGTTATAAATTCTGGCTTAAAAATAGATATGAAATCAGCTCAATACCCTTTATAGAGTAATCCATCCTTTTTCATAGTAAATAGAGCATCACTTTTTAAATATATTCTAGTCTATTTAGAGCCTTTTGTACCTAAAGCATAAGTACTTTTCTCTACATCGTTACATATTTTCTTCCACTGTGACTATTCCAAAGTCAGTCACTCCAGGAACCATTACTGTGCACACCCGCCTGACACACTATTTCAACTACTCAATCACTTTGCAAATGACCTGTTCCCTGCTCTCCAACTGGTATGCACTAATTCTAGAAAGAGATTATAGAAATCAAGACCAGAGCTAAAGTTTGGACAAGTACATACCAGGGTTTATACCACCAAAATGTCCAGAAGCTTGGAAAGTAAGAACTTGGCTTTTCCTGTAAAGCTCACATTTTCTAGGTGTTGCTGATTACATAAGAACAAGGAATGAAAGGCACTGAATACTTTGGATTGGGAATTACTTTAGACACAAGAGCCAAGATTCCTGAAAGAAAAGTTGAAAAACACGAGACTGATGAGATTGGTTCTTACTCTTTCTGTTCTGTTCTATCTTTGGTGACTATTATTACAGGACATCATGTCCTACAGCATATAGGATATAAATAAGCTATCATCCCAATTATACTTACCACATTCAAACTCCTAGAGACTGCCAAAGTGATTTGCAAAATTAAAATTAATGAAAATACAGTATTCCATCAACAGTTCATTGAAAATTCCTACAAATTCTTAGAGATGTCATATAATAGCATATAACTGTATATCAAATGAAAGATGCAGAATGATCATCCTTCTTACATTTCTGAAGGTCATCTACAGTGGCTTCAAAGACAGAAATATAAGTAGGAACCAGAAAGCTAGTGTGACCAGACGGGACTAATGAGAGAATTCCACGGTACTGGCCCCATGACACTTGGCTTCTTTTCAACTGTGTCAACACGCAGATGAACACGTCTTTCTTGTCTTTTCTACAGTTTCAATCAGCTAGTAAATAGAAGGTGAACAGGTTACTTCATATTTGTGCTACTCAGTTTCCCCACTATAAATCTGAGTAAATTGTACATCCTTTACAGAGCTATAGTGATTATTAAATGAGGTCACCAAAGCTAAGTGTTTTAAGAACAATATCTTAGAGGGCAAAATTGAGTAAGATATTGGTATTGAAATTACATAGCTTAGCTTAGTTAGTGTCTACTCACCTTTCATATTCAAGATAAAATGTGAATACTTTATTATTTATTATATTAAACTTTATCATATTATTATATATTGGACAAATTAGGGGGCTTCCTTATGAAATTTGACTATAATATATATTATATGGTATATATAGTGTATATATGTATATATAATGTTCTTAGATCATATCAATCCCCTCTGTTATCTGTTCTCTTTTCCTCTTTAACCATTTCCTTTCTATATCCCCAATATCCCCTTTTAATTTAATGTCTTTTTATTCCCCACAGTTTTCAC
>NW_008343971.1:846878-858190 GCF_000622305.1 Nannospalax galili
TAGTGTCACATAACATAATGATCTCTGGTTGGTGCTTTTTTCTGAAAATTACATAATTTCATTCCTCTTTATGGCTGAGTAAAATTCCATTGTGTAAGCAAACTAATTTCTTTTGAAAAATTATTTTATTATTATTTTTTATTTATTATTTTTATCTTATGTATATGAGTGTTTTGCCTGCATGTAAGTGCACACATTATGTGCAGTGCCCACGAAGGTCAGAAGAGAGCATCAGATCCCCTAGAACTGTAGTTATAGATGGTTGTTAGATGCCATGTAGGTGCTATGAATCAAACCCAGGTATTCTGAAGGAACAGCTAGTGTTCTTAACCACTGACCCATCACTCCAGCCCTATAAATTGTATTTCAGCAGATAGTTAATGGACACCTAAGCTGATTACAAATGTGGCTACTATGGAAAGTATGTTTATTGACCATTTGAAAACTGTCTATTGGAATTGCATATTTGCTGATTATACTGTTATTGTTTAAATTTGGAGGAAGCTTTATATAATCTAGATATTAACCCCTATTGGGTATTTGGCAGTAATTTTCTTTTAGCATGTAGACTGTCTCTTTACTCTAAATATCACTGTACACATCTCCACTCCATATATTTCCAAAGAAAAATGTGCACTTGCTCGTTCGTGAACATACAAAGTACATTTGGTCTTCAGATGTTTCTACTGGTGTGGAAAATCTTGTGACTGATTTTGCCTTTTGCCTTACATACCTATCATGTGGGAATTCAGTGCTTCCTGTTTCTTATCAGAGAGAAAACTATGTAAGTCACATGGTTTCCAGGAATCCTAAACTTAGAGAAACTGAAACTTATCATGCTAATAGGGCATCTGGCCCACTAGATTGTAATGGGATACTAGTCTGCCTTGCTAATAAGGGATCCCATATGCTGTGTTGTGATTGGACTGTTACCCTTGTATAAGCCTGTACTTTCCTGCAATAAAGCAGATCTGTGTCACTGAACCTGGTCTCCTGTGTCTGAATGTGGTGACGCTGGTGCAGACTCCTCACCAGCCCTGGGGTCTGGACTGGATGACTGATCAGAGGAACTGAGAGAGCAGGAGAGTTACCATAGCCGGAGGAGAGCAGCCACAGCCGGCGACCACATACTGGTTTCTCCTTGACCTTGTATACAGTCTTTCTTATATTGTCTCCAAATTGCTCACTCTTTCACCTTCTTAGAGATTATTTCAGTTGTTGCCTTATCTGTGAGGCTTTCAACTGGCTCCCTTATTTTTTATAACGGCAATCTACAAAACTTCTTGTCTCCCTTTAATACTTTTCTCTCCATAGTGATTACTTAATGTATTGCAGAACGTTTAATTGATCATGACCTATCCACTTGTTCTCATTAAACTTCATAGCCCAGGACAGCAAGAAATTTTATTGTGACCCCCTCAGGAGTTAAAAATCCTCATGATAAAGGATATTTATCCAGTTAAATATTGTTCATTACCCCCGATCATCATCAAAAATTCCCAAGAAAAGCAGTTAGAGAAGTAAATCTATAAATGGGCCATATATGAGAGTATGCTGACTTTTAGAAGCACAGATAGCCCTTTGTTCTCATTCAATATTCAAAGTTTTGTGACATATATCATCAACCTAGGAAGTGGACTAACAAACATGTTTAGGATCTGTAGGTATATTGAAGGATATGTTGGGGCATATCATCATCTTAAGCCTCAAATGATAAGAGAAAAGATGCTTCCAGAAACACTATAAAGCACCCAATAAAAAATAGAAGACTTGTTATAGCTGTGTCGTGTTATCTGTAGTGAGTGCCCAGTCTTATGATGGTGACAGGCTTACAGGGCAGAGTACTGTGGGGTTGAACAGCAGTAATGTTTTCAATAAACAGCAAGATGATAAATGTTTTATGGAACAGAAAACACTTCACACTGTGGAGACCATGAAGATGAATGCTAAGCTGTATAGTAACACAGGTAATTCTAAGAGGGTGGTAGAAAGATTCTCCATCTTGATTGTGGGTTGATGTACAATTCTATTCACTGGCCAAAACTCAGAGAACCGCAAAACAAGAGTGATTATTTCCACTAAGTGAATTTAAAACCAAAGAAAATAAAACATTAATTTTTAAAATCTTATAAATTCTCCATTTTCTCTGACAAAAGAACAATAATTCAGAAACAAAAGGTTGTTTCTATGAATAAATCATAGCTATGAGCACATTAGTGAGAATACGATGTTTTTTCATTTTTCAAACTTCATAGTGGATTTGGGGCATAACATGAACTTTTAGAATGGTGTTTTAATGAACTTTCTCCTCTTATTTCATGTCACAGAGCAACAATGTGTTATTGAGTTTACTATTCTTAGAAAAGTGAAAAACAGTCACATGGGAAAACTGAGATGAATGGTCTGTTTACTTACTGTCTCCTACAATACAAACTGCTCTACTCCTCAGTACAGGCCCACATGGGCCTGTATGCTTGAGTTAAATTTACACACTGATAATTTTTCATTACCTCTTCTGTAGCTCTTTCTGCCTAAGCTGATACATTAGGAATACTAACGTTTTTCCTACTGTTGGGGCCGGAGAGATGGCTCAGCAGTTAACAGCAGTGGCTGCTCTTGCAGAGGACCCAGGCTCAATTCCCAGCACCCATATGGTGGCTAATCATCCATAATTCCAGTTCTAGGTGATCTGATGCCCACTTCTGCCCTCTGTGGGCATTGTATGATATGGGTGCACTTACATACATGTAGGCAATACACTCATACACACAAAAAATTTTAAAAAGTTTTTCCTATGAGGTAAATAGTATTTCAGTCCTACAAATAGACAACTTTCTTGAATTTCCATACCTCTCCAAATGCAAACCCTTAAAAATCCAATTAGAACTAGAAATGATGCTACATTGATCTCAATTATGAGAGGTAAAACTTTAATCAGACTTTTAAATTAACCAGAAAATGAGAACTAGTGAACTCAGAAATTACTCAGTTTATCAAGGAAAATGGAGATTTATTGCTGATCTACCTAATTGTGGTTAGATATTTGAGGTGAGAAAGAAGGACCCTCATTGGTCCCAGGGTCTTTGCTTGGTCCCAGACCCCCTCCCTTCCTACTTGCATCTCCATAGCCTTTCTTGGACAGGGAGAGACTAGGTACTGCAGTCTCTGCCTCATCCCCTAGTGGCCCCCTGCTGTGCCTTAGAACTGGTTAGTCATTCAGAACACTAGTTTCCATTTGTTTTCTTTGCCAAGAAAACCCAGTTTTTAGATAGATTCCTAGTCAACTGAAACAAAGACTATTATTCCAACCCCTCTTGGCATCTAGTTATGGTCATGAGACTAACTCAGGGGAATGAATGTAACACACAGGGGCATGTTTACAAAGAGAGAGAAACATTTGCTTTAGCTGTTCATTTTCCCGATGATGATTGGAGAAGATTGACTAAAGCTTAGTCAGAAAATATAGAGTAGGAAGCCCAAGACGGCCCTTCAAAACAACATTAAATTTAACAAAGTTTGTTTTTTTTTCTGTAAAAGATCATGTAGTAACTGTTTGCCTTTGCAGATAATAATGTCCTCACATCAACTACTTAAACCTGTGCTACAGAAAAAAAAAAGAGGAAAAACTAGATGGAAATGGCCGGAATAACAGCAACAGGAAACGATCCCAAGGTCCTCCTCTTCCTTTATATGGTTTGGATATTGGCATGCTGGCATCTGTCGTAGTTACATTTCTCATTGTTTTTATCAAATATTAACAAGAAATAAGGGAGGTTTATTTAAGAAGGGAGGGCAGGGAGGCAGGAGTGTGAGGCAGCTGGTCATACTGAATCTGTAGTCAAGAAGCAAATCCAGTTCAGGAAGTGGTATAGCTATAAAATCTCAAGATACTTCCTGCACTCCCCAAAGAGTCAGACAGTGCCAGCAGCTATGAGCCACATGTTCAAATGCATGAGCACTGCAGAAGACATTTCATATTCAGCTCACAGCCACATCAGCTACTTCAGTTGTGTTTGATTAACCAGGCTGCCTCATATAAACATCCTTTGTACATGCTGTTTACTATCTAAAATAGCTTACCCACCAATTATACCTTAAATACATTTTCTTTAAAAGCTAACATAACATAAGCCAACATGACAATATAATATACTTTTATACATTGTGTATATGTGTGTGTGTGTGTGTGTGTGTGTGTGTGTGTGCATTGCTGTGTGTTCATGGAGAGATGGGAGACATAAAAATGTGCATGGAAACTAAGTTAAACCTCAAGTGTTGTACAAGCACTGTCCACCCTGTTTTCTGAGATAAAGATTCTCACTGGCCTTGAACTCATCAAGTAATCAAAGCTGGTTGGCAAGCAAGCCCCAAGGATCATTTTGGCTCCACTCACCACTGCATGGATTATAAACTCACATCACAACACCCGTATGTGGTTCTGAGGATCAAACTCCAGCCTTCATACTTGAACTCCTCTAAGTTGTCTCCCTAATCCTCTTTTAAACATATTTTTAATAACATTAACCCAGTTTCTTCAGGTAGAATAATAATATGGTTCATCTGTGTCACATGAATTGCTATTGCCATTCTACATATTATCTCTCACTTA
Source organism: Nannospalax galili (assembly GCF_000622305.1). Lineage (NCBI taxonomy): Eukaryota > Metazoa > Chordata > Mammalia > Rodentia > Spalacidae > Nannospalax > Nannospalax galili. Next base: position 851,488 of record NW_008343971.1, read on the forward strand.
AACTGAAGACTTCAATAGAAAGGCAGAGTTAATAAATCTATGCATTATTATTGTTGGGTTTTAGCAGATACTGGAGAAGGGTTTTAATTTGGCTCGTAGTTCGAAGTTAGTCTGTCACAGGGGGAAAGTCGTAGTGTCAGAAGCTTGAGGGAGCTGGTCACATCCCATCCTTAATTATAGAGTGCAAAGAACACATGCATGCTTTTCCTCAGCTGACTTTCTTTCTCCAATCTTAGACTGTTCATGTTTCTCTCTCCTAGGAAATGATACCACCCACAGTATACAAGTCTTCTCACCCCTATTATCATACTCAATATAATCCCCATAGTCATATCTACAGGTCAACCTGACAATCCCTAGAGCTAGAGGGATCTAGACAATCCTGTGTTGATACTCCCTTCCCAGATGATTCAACACTGTCAAGTAAAGACTATACACCCTTAAGAAACTGTGGGACTTGGAGGTGGAGAAATGGCTAATTGGTTAAGAACAATTGCTGCGCTTTCAGAGGATCCAAGTTTGGTTCCCAGCATCCATATCTAGTTGCTTACAGTCACCTGTAGCTCCAGCTACAGGGTCCAATGCAGTCTTCTGGCCTCTGTAGGCACCAGGATACATGGGGCATACAAATACATATACACATAAATAAAAACAAGCCTTTTAAAAGAAGAAATTATTAAGAAGAAGAGGAGGAGGAAAGGAGAAAGAAGAAGAGGAAGAGGAAGAAGGAAGAGGAACTTCAGGACCTATTCAGTCTAATTCCCTAAAACATATAGAACTGGATCCAGAGAATGGTAGATTACGAGAGGTAAAATATAAGGAGAATTAAGTTAAGTGATTGTCCATATGAGGACATCATGGTATAACATAAATTAAATATCCGGATTAGGACCTTAAGAGTTTGTTCAAGTGTTCTACTCTAATAGCTTTTGAAAGATATATCAGGACTGTAGTGACAGAGGGTCAAGAAGAAAGTCAACAGGCTCACAGAAGTGACATGCCTACACAGCATTACAACACACAGTGAGAAAAATGCCAGGAGGAGAGGTCACAGAAGGCACCCAACTCCCTAAGGTGGCAAAAAGAGTATAGGTGAGGGGTCTCCATCTCTAATATGCTCAAAAGTTTTGTAAGCCAGACTGTTGCCAAAAGACATAGCTAGTGAAATAAGCTTGTTAAGGGTGATGAAAAGAAGAGGTTTATATGATAATAGAAGCCATATGCTAGTTTAAATCATCACTTTGAAATTTCTGGCAATTAAGTTAATTGCATTTTGAGAAAAGTTCAAACTTGGCTCAAAGTGGCTATTGATTTCTTTATCCTCAAGTACCAGGCTCCAAAAAGAAGCAGATTGTTAAATACTATTGTTATATTTTCTCCCTTGATAAGTGTGCTTCCCAGTCTAACCTAGAATTCTCTGTGTAGCCTAGGATAGCTCAAGCTAGCAATTCTCCTGTTTCAACATCCCTAGACAAACTCAGCAAACATTGCAGTCTCCTTAAGTTCAGTGACCACTACTGCACATTTCATGTCAACACGAAGAATGACAAGTTGTGGAGATTCTTCCTAAAAGTTAAGTTGGATGCTAACAATCCTCTCTGTTTCACAAGCAGAAGAGGGTCCTTGTTAAAGCTCCATTCGAATGTGGTCTACATCACAGATGGGCCACTTATCCAGTTTTTCACTTCCTTTCTAAACATTTTTTTCTATTTAATTATAGTTATTATTTTCTAGACATAAGAAAATGAAGATGGTATAGTTCTCAAAGATCCTGGACTTGGAATTGCACAGAAACTGATACTGTTTCTTTTAGAGGATACAGTGAGTACATTTCTTTTTTCCTTTTTAAAAATTTTTACTTATTGTTTTATTTTATGTGTTATGGCTGTATTGTCTATACATCTATAAGTGCATCCATGTTGTGCAATGACAACAGAGGTCAGAAGAGGGTGTTGGATCTCCTGGAACTGGAGCTCCGGACAGTTGTTAGCCACCATATAGGTGCTGGGAATCAAACCAGGGTCCTCTGAAAGAGCAGCCAGTGCTCTTAACCACAGAGACATCTCTCCAGCCCAGATAGTGCATACATTCTTAGTGGTGAGTGGAGTAGTTCTATCACACTAAGAGGATTCATTTTAATGTGTCTTATGAAGAGTGTGTGATCTCTGAGCTAGCTAGGCATGTAGCACAGTGGATGACTGATACTGTCCTCTGTCTTGTTTGCTTTACACCTTCATTAACAGTGTTTAGCTTGACACTATGGAATGAGTCACCTTCCTTTCATTTCCTGCATTTTGGTTGTGGCTGATCCTAACCCCATTACCAGAAATTGGGTATAATAGAAATGGGACTCTGTCCCCAATGAATTAGGTAACACAAATGGAAACACATGTCCTAGTTTAGGATTGTTTTTGATATAATCATTAGAGAAATATAAGCCCCAGCTGGCCTGGAACTGATTATGTGGACAAAGCTGGCCTTGATCTCCATAGATATCTGCCTGACTCTGCTTCCCCAGTGCTGGGAGTAAAGGCATGTACTACTGAGCCTGACTCAGAGAAATACTTCTTGACACTAGTCATTGAAGAGAGAAGGCATGAGAAGGAGGACAACTGCTGGGAGTGGTAGCAGACAACTTAATTTCAATATTGGGGAAGCTGAGGCAGGGGACCTCAAGTTCCAGGCCAGCCCAGGATATATAACAAAACTCTATCTTAAAAAATGAACATAAAAAAAAGAATCATGTTAATAATGCCAAGCGAGATGGGAGAGATGGGAATAGTTTCCTATCCTACACTTTTATTACAATAGTAGTTTGCTCTAGGTTTAAAAGTAGCCAATACATTCTATGTTGCTTATATTGTTATAAGTAAACTACAATAAATTTAAGCCAATGATTCTATTCTGTTATATCAGAGTATTTTTCATCATACTGAATATACACAGAAAAGAGTTCTAGTAGTATTCCTTTTTAGGGAGGTAAAAGTTCATTTTTTCTACATATTTAGATTCAACAGCCTGCTATAACTTAAAAATGCAATTTTCTTATACCACTTTCTCTCTCTCTCTCTCTCTCTCTCTCCTCTCTCTCTCTCTCTCTCTCTCTCTCTCTCTCTCTCTCTCTCTCATCATCCTTGTCCAGTTATGAAGCTGTGCGTTTCTGCAGTGTTCTCCTCTCCTCGTCAGTGCTATTGGCAACACTCGTTCTTGCAGCTCATAGACAGTTCAGGTAACACAAATTTCTAAAACCTTCATGTAATCTAGTAGCCTAAGAGAATTTGTAGGGAGCCAGGCTTTAGTTAACACCAGAGTTAACTTCTCTATTCAGTTTCTATTCTGCCTTGATTAGGGCAAAAAAATAATGTGCCAGGATCCAGATATCTGAATCCAACTTTAGTCTTTGCCCCTGCTCCATGGCATGCACAGGTTTTGGCAGTGCACTCCCCGCCTGCCCACTGACTGTATCCAGGAAATTTAACCTGTCTCTCTGCTCATTTTACCATAATGGGAAAAACTGAGCCTTCCAGAAGGGTTGCCTCCTAACGCTGTTGCTCAGCCAATTCCACAGAAACATTTTCAAGTGCCGCTCCCAGGATCCACCCTCACTGTTTCCTGCTTTTTCTCTTTTCTTTGTCCACCACACCTAAAGGGAAGCATTCTTAAGTGGAGCCCCGCCTGTCACTTCTTTGTCATCCCATGTTCTGTGCTCATGTCAACTCTGGCATTCTTCTTCCAATTCATCCCCTGAAAATTATATTTAACCTGAAGGACTTTGCATATCTTGAATGGAGAAGGTATTGTTTCCTAACTCTCAGTGGTTTCGGGATGGTTTCTCCTCACCTATAAATTTAAGCTTATAATTTAGTAGATGAGGTGCCTGGATTCATGTGTTTTAGTTTATTGTCTTCACACCATCCTTAAAAGTTGCAGTGCACAAATGGAAAATTATCAAACATCGTGAAACAACACCAGTATTTTCTAAATTCCCTCCTCTTCTCATTCAGTTGATATCTCAGTATCGTACTTACATTTGCTATTTGATTTGTCCATCTTGTAGAAATTATATTAGTCTTGGTTTGTCTCACAGACAAACTATTATTCCTTCTAGCAAATTGTTTCTGTTGTGAAATTGTATCCTAATCAAGATATATGACAACCAGCTTTCTCATATATTGTCAATAATTCTGTCAGCTACGAAACAAAAGCCATATGTAAATATTATTATAATGCCTATCTATATGATATTAATCGCTCTATCATCTTTTATAGCCAATACAGCACCTAAAATGTTGTAAAATTTCATCTTTTTCTAATAATCTGAAATGAAATTTATACAGATAATTACCCAGTGGAATTTTTGTGCTTAAAAGTTCCCCAAATTTGGGGGTTGTGAGTTTTCTTCATAATTTACCTTTTACAACAATATTATTACTTTTCCTATTTCTGGGTTCAAATACCTCATACGAAAGAATGTAAAGAGGAGTTATTTGTTTTGTGCTACAGTTCTTGTCCATCATGATGGGAAAGGCAGGACAACAGGTGCATCAGGCACCTGGTTGCATAGAATCTGCAATCAGGAAGCAGAGGCAGAACAGGAAGTAGGGCCTGGCCGTAAAAAGCTGAAGGCCCAACCCCAGTTACCCACTTCCTACAGTGAGGTTCAGCAGCTTAAAGGCTCCACAACCTTCTGAATCAGCACGACCAGCTGGTGACTAAGTGTTGGGAAGGTGACTAAATGAGCCTGCGAAGGACACTTCACCTTCAAACCTCAACAGGCTTCAGCCAGCGCTTTTGAGAATGACAGTGTTTCATTTACATTTCAACTCCCCAACCTGGAAGATGGCATACGGTCCCCATCATCATTTTCCTGTCAACATTCGGCACTCAGCTAAAGCATCAATTACTTAGTGAAGACTTCCCTTCTCTCCCCCTCAGAAAGATGAAGACTGTGACCACTCCCTGTCTTGCTACAATACTCTGGTATAGTATACATCACAGTATACATCACATTATAGAGCTTTTTATTTGCTTGTCTATCTTTCCTATGAGACTTGAATGTGTGGAATATGTCTTGTCTGTGTCCACTATAAATACAGAATTTGCTGATATTAGTTATATTTTGAATGAAGAAAAAAGTGGTGCTAAAGTAATTGTATTTACGGTGTGATGGGTAAGAAAAAGTCAATAGAAAGTAAAGAGAAAATCAACATCATCTTGAAATATATATTAAAAAACTAAACTAATCAAGAACGTGGCACATGCTTCCATTATAGCCGTGATCATTGAACAGAACTAAACAACAGACTCAGCTAAACTAAAAGAAAGAGCAAATGATGAGGGCAAGGTTAGTCAATATATAATGCAGTAAGCATTCTTGAGGATTAAAAGAAAGTTACATTGAGCTGGGAGAGGTGGTGCACACCTGTAATCCAATCACATCAAAGGCAGAGACAGTGAAATCTCTGTGAGTTTGAGGCCAGCTTGATTTACATAGTGCGTTTTAGTCAACCAGGGCTACATAATGACACAATATCTCAAAAATAAATAAATGCAAATGAAATAAATGTGTATCAATACCAAGGTATGTAACTCAGTCAAATTGTGCACAATGATTTTTTTTCATATTGGTACAATGTCCAAGATCGTATTCATTTATGTAGAAATTATTTGTAACTACAGAGGACTTAGAAATATCAAAGACTGTAGAGTCAAGAGGGATAAGAGTGAGGCAGCCAATTATTATGTAGTATGTTCTTTTCTTTGGAATAAAAATGTAAAGCAGGACTATCTGCAATCAACACAGAATAAGACTTATCTAATCAAGCAGAGATGGCAGTGAATCATGGTGATCAACCAAATGGATTCTCTGGGAACCCTTAGGACTCAGAGAACAGGAGACGGGAGGGACTCATCAGTATGTGGTGGTAAAATCACGGCAGTATCTGAGAATCATATCAGTGTGGAAAGCAAGGACAGTGACTTTAAACAAATCAAAGCAAAACCGAAGTGTGAAAGAGAGAGAGATGAGTTCATCTGTGCCCTGAGATCTGGAGATCAGAGAGCACTGGCCTAGGTGCTTTGGGACATGTTTCTAATCTCTGTTCTACCTCTAAGCTCTCATGTGATTTTGACAAGTCTGTAGCCTTCTTTGTACCTCCTTTCATGTGCAAAATGATAATGTTTGACTAGAGGACAGCTGAATCACAACTTCACATACTTTCGCTTTATCAAGCGTTTCCTCAGAGACAAGGCAGCCATGATTTTCCTGATTTCTATGTGTGCAGTGGCCTCCTGCTATTCCTTTCTCATAATGAGTGCTGAGCAGGGGTTATCAAGAAGGGAACAGGACAATTATTTTTGTTTCTGTATCTTAAAGTTGGTAGCCAGAATCAGGCATGGTGGCATAAGCCTTTGATCCCAGCACTCAGGAGGCAGAGGCAGGCGAATTTCTGTGAGCTCAAGGCAAGCCTGGTCTACATAGTAAGTTCCAGGCCAGCTAGGGTTATAGGGAGACCTTGTCTCAAAAAAGACAAATAAAAAAAAATGTTAGTAGCCAAAACTTTAAAAGAGGTATTTAGACTGGAATTTTCTGGATTCAGCCTACATATAAATAAATCTATGGAGATTTCTCCATTATTTATTGAGGTGTAATATTTGCACATATTGACAAAGCATGGTATGTATTTAGACATATATATATATA
>NW_008343971.1:858709-872614 GCF_000622305.1 Nannospalax galili
ATGACCAGATCAGGGTAGTAAGTATGTCCAACTCCTAAAACATTAGTCACTTCTATGGGTCAGTAACCTTGGGCTGGTCTTCTCTAGGTGTTTAGAACTATAGCCCAGAGTTTGGTGGACAATAGTTATCCTACTATGCTATAGAAAAACTAGCATCAAATTTTTCATGTGTTGACCTTTATTTAACTCTTCTCATCCCCCAACCAGCCTTCAGCCTTTCCAAAGCCTGTAGTGCTTATTATTGCACTCCATGCTTCTATGAGATTCACTTTGGAGTTTCCTCTGAACTGTGAGAACATGTGGTACTTCTTCATGTTACTTAATATAAACACTTTGAATCCGTGTTGTTTCAAATGGCAGGGGTTCATGAATTTGTATAACTGAATAGTTTTCCATTGTCTCTGTGTGTATGTGTGTGTGTGTGTGTGTGTGTGTGTGTGTGTGTGTGGTGTGCCTGTAGCATATATCCTTTATCCCTTTATCCATTCATTTATCAATAAGCAAATAAGCATTTTGGTTGATTCCAAGTGTGTGTTTATGGTGACAGCTTATGGAAGTTTGTGAGCAAACATCACAGTGGCTTGTAACATGCCCTGATTCAGAGGACAGTTTGCAAGATAATGCTGTTTCTTGCTGATAAATCTATATAAGCTCAGGAAAGCATTAGAAGGCAGAAAAGAAGGAAGGTCTTTCTTAGGCCTTGATACTAAGCTGGGTCGAAACTACTTACCAATAACCCAATATTGATTTCATCGTGAGAGCCTGGAAGAAGGTCTTTGTTCCTGCAGGCAACTATAGAATGGTACCCCAGTTCTTTCTCTATCATTGCCCTACAATCTACTCAAGCCATAACAAGCGTATTTTGCTGTAACACATCCCCATCTGAGCTTACCTTCATAGAAAGATTACTTTTGATGCAATTTTCAAGTTTGGCTATTATTATAATTCATTATTATAAGTACTGGATGTCATTCATAGTACCTATTGAAAAGCATTCATAAAAATAGATAAACACAATTTTGAAGATACATATAGTTTTTCGCAAGATTTTCCAATGGAAATGGACCTGTACAGGCACTTCAAGGTATGTTTCTGTTGTTCATGTTCTTTTCAGTCACATACATGCTCTATATTTCCATGTGTGATTCCACTATAAAATATGGCATGTAATTTATGTCTTCATGCAGGTTATCAATGTTTTATATTTTGCAGATATACTATGTGAGAGAAGAGTTTTACAAACCACATATCACAAGTTAATAAAAATGCATGTCTTCCCTACCAGACACATGGGAAAGTTCAGCCTGAATTTCTCTGAAGACCATATAAAAGATATCAGGTCTGTCCATTTCCCCAGCTCTATAATGAAGTCATTCCACATTCTTGGAAAGGCAAGAGGAAGAATCTGAATGCCACCCTGCTGGGGGGAAAAGCAGGCTTGTATGTGGTGCTTGTTCAGGACTCTTTGTAAGATGTCTCCCTGTACTATATCCTATATATAACAGTCATATTGATCTTCACAAACAGTTTAGATAAGAGGTCCTTCCTGCTCAAAATTTTTACCAGCTTGTAGGGCTGATGGAATAAACTTAACACAGAATTAAAAGCTGTTCAAGTATCTATTCCTTTATCATTTGTGTGAAGTCCATATCTCTTTTTCTCTCTTAAAATCATTTATTACTTTTATTTTATGTGCATAAGTGTATTGCCTAAATGTATGTAAGTGCACCTGTGTTGTGCAGTGCCATGATATCAGAAGAGGGCTTTGTATTCCCTGGAACTGGTGACTGACAACTGTCCACAACTCCAGTTGCAGGGGTACAATGCCCTCTTCTGACATGTGTGGCATTGCACAACACAGGTATACATACATACATTTATCCTCATAGATGGAAAAAAGAAGTGTCTCCTTGATGCTGGTGAAGAAGCACACAAAATATATTTCATTCCTTTTTCAGATATGATAGAAAATATTTTAGACTCTTCGCATCTTCCATACCTCATATCTCCTTTGAATCTAGACATTTCTTTAGCTGATTTCTCCTCCTACAATCCTTAGGTATGCATCTAGCCTCTAACATGGTCTTCCCGTAATCCCCCAGTCTTTTTTGTCCGAAAGAAGGCATTTCTCCCTCATCCTGACTCTGGTGCTTGTTACTTTACACTTTTATTTATGGCAACATTTTATAAAAGTTGTTTACAGCAATGTTCTCAGACATTGTCAATAGTGATTAGTCGTGGGGTTGAGGGGAGACCGTAAAAGAATGAACATTTTTCCACAGTACATAAATTGGATGCCAATTATGCAAGATCCTCAGAGGATCCACAGAAATTTTAATTTGTGAACTTTTAAGAGTGGAAGAGATGTACACTGTGCATTTGCTCTCTGTTAATTTGATTATAGCACCTTGGGTCTCATGCAAATGTAATTCTTATGGCAAGCTCTTTGGGGCCATTGACTAATAGTTATATGTAATTGTGCACTGTCTCTCTTCCTGGAACAGGAAATTATTAATCCTTGTACTTTTTATACATTTTCTTATAACAGTCACAGTGACGCCACACTGCCAAGTATGATAGGTATCAAAAATGTTTTACCCAAGTCACTAACAATTTAAGAGAGCGAAGTGGCACAGTCATGCAATGCCTGCAGTCCCGGCTCTGGGAAGCAGGGGCAAGATGATCAGGAAGTTCAAGGTCATCCGTGCCTACATAGCAATTTGGAGGCCAGACTAGGCAACATGAGACCCTGTCTTAAAAACCAACCAAAACGAATTTAAGGAGTGAAAGTGAGTGTTCCGTCCTTATTGTGCTCTAAGACTGATAAAATATTTGTGGAAATAAAATTGATATTTCTCCATTTAGTTTGCCTTCTTTGGCTTGCTTCTTTTACTTTCTTGTTTTATTTTCCTTTTAGAATAAAAACTTTCTCAAGTGTTTACTTCACATTAACTCACATTTCACTGTATGACCCATATGATCTTCAGAGGCTCTATGCAAATAGGATTATTATCCTAATATACAGATGTAAGACTCTGTAGTCAGGAAACGAAGTGAATTCTGTATAGTGAATATCATGACCAGCCTCCAGAAGATATCCAGGTCCGAACTGTATTTCCTTTCCTGATCAACCATTCCATCAAAGCATATAACTATGTTTTTCTTTGTGTGAGTGTTACACTGATAAAATGTAAATCTGTCTAATTTCTTCACATGCATGACTGATGAAATTCTGGGCCATCAAATAGTAATACACAAAATCAGAGATTCAACTGAGGTACTCCATGAAACTTCTTCTGCAACTCATTTTTCATTTTAGATATTCCCCACAGACTCAATTAAAGGTTATATGAAAATCAGAGGGTTCAGAAAAATTGGCCAAATTAACACCTTCTGGTTGTCACATAGTCTTGGATGTTGGGAAACCACATAGGGATTCGATTGATATATGTCACTTGATGGCCATTGCACTAGTGGCAAATTTCTTGCTCTGAGAAGTCTGTAGTTTATGGAAAAACTCACATTTACAACTTATGAATAGCACATTAGTTGCCATAGTAAGTTGTCAAAGAAACTTTTTAGTATTATGCAACTTTTGAAAGTACTTATTCTTGATTTTTTCAATTTAGAGCTTATTAGTCCATAACTATAGGGTTAATATTAGTTATAGACATTTTGCATTTTAAACAGCTTCTGTACCCATTTATAATACTGAGTCTATTAGAGAAGTGAAGCCCAGATGAGTGCCATCTCAACAGTAGCAGTAACCAGAATATGTTAAATACTGTCATATTTTCACACCCTAGAAAGGCAAAGTATAAAAATATTGTGATTGGCACATGTTATTGATGCAAGTAAATTAAATTTTTTTCTTATCTGTTCTGGCATGAATAAAATGTAGGATTATTTTTGAAATAATTATAAATTTCAATTTCCTTTGTTTCATCAAAACACTTTCAAACTTTCAGCACAATACGGGGTATGTGAAATACAAGGGCAGAAAGAGCCTGGAGGTTTTATTAGACTTCAGTTACACTGAGATGAGGGGCTGTAAGCACAGAAGCCTTTCCTGTCTCTTCTTTTTCAACTGGTGATATCTCTCCTCTTTTTATGCAGAATACAATAGTTCAGGGAATAGCACCCATGCCCCAAAGTGACCAGTTGATATAATGACCTATACAAGATTATACTGTAACACCTGCCAGTTATAAAGAAATGTAAGACATGTTAAAGGCCATTAATAACTCCCTATTTCAGGAAGAGAGAGGAAACATTATTACACATAACTATTAGTCAAAGATTCCAAAGGCCTTGATATAGGAATTCCACATTGCCTTAGAAAAATTACATAGCAGACTCATCTGCCCTTATAATTTTGTAAATTAAAATTATACCGAGGATCTCATGAAACTGATACCTGTTTCATGTGTAGTAAGTGAAGGTCCACTCTTTCCTATGAAAGCAGCAGAGACGAACTGCAAAGACCAGCAGGGCCAGCTTCTCTCTGATAGCCAGAGTGCAGTCATGTGACTCGCAACCTCCTGTGAGTTAGCTGTGGGTTAGCTACTTTGAATAACTTTTTCAGTTTCTGGGAGATAAGACAGGTCCGAGGTATCTGGTACCTGGTCCCAGCTGGACAAGATGCATGTGGAAACTCAAGAAAGGAAATGGGCAGGGTGTGCTTCCTTGTCTATTCATGAGCATAAATGCAGCTCCCTCTCGCCAGAGCTTCAAACTTGCAGCAAGGCAGCACTATAAACAATAATATATCACTGCATCTAACCTCCAGCTTCCACTGGTGTAAATGATGAGCACTTATTTCCTTGCCAATGCACCTGTGACTTAACTAGAGTAATTTTACTGACATTGGCTGAGCTCTGCTGGGCTTGGTTCATGCTGCCAGTTTACTTCAAGTTTATTCTCTGTGTCTCATTCTTTGAAAGCATGGAGAACAACTGAGACACGTTCTATTCATAGCAAGAGTGGAAGCTAGAGAAAATGTCCTACCATGACATTATGTTTGAAACCACTTCTTGCATCCATTAATTTATGGCCCATTGGCTATGAGTAGTCACATTGCCAAGCCCAAAATCAAGGGGTAGAAGTTTATGCATTAGATCTCTAATGTCAATATAAATATCAAACAGTAAAGAGAATGGGTACAGAGAAATTCAATGTTATATGGCTTGAATGTGGAATAGCCCCCTTAAGCTCATGAATGCTTAATCCTCAGCATGTGGCTTACTCTGAAGGCTAGGGAATTTTCAGAGGCAAGATTTGAAAGCTATACCAACTGTGTTTCCAGTTCAGTTTACTTGCTTCCTACTCTTCCACTATTTGGAAACACACCCATTCTCACCCTCCTGTTCTCATAGAAGAGCTGTGCTGTTACATCTTCCTCATGGTTGTGGACTACAATCTCCCTGAATCTCTGAGCCAAAAGGAAATTTTCTTCTTGCTTCTGTGGCATATTTGCTCATCATGGAGCAAAATAGACAAATATAGTGAGAAGCTGGAAAATGTAATTCAGTCTACCATAGATTTTAACAGAAACAAGACTGATAAAGAAAGGAGATCAAAGAAAGCATCAGTTATGAGGCTAGACCAAGAACTGCAAAAGCTCATCTGGGAATGCTCACACAGGAACACCTGGATGGAATGGAGTCTCAGGTGATGTCCTTCCTGGTTATTGCACATCATGTTTGACTTTCTAAATCCAGGCTTCCTGAGCCTCTTCCATACTTGACCATTGGCATTATTGTCTTTCCTCATTATTCTGAGGTAATATCAAGTATAATCCCTTGTTTCTATATTTGCAAGTGCATTTTTTCTCATTAAAGCATATGGTTGATACAACATTCAGATTCTATGTGTGAGCTGGAATTTCTACCCCTTCTTTTAAGTGAAGAGGGTGATAGAAACAAGGAAGGTATCGGGGTCAATGGCCATGCTTTCAGATTGATTCCTTTGTATTTATTATAACTTTTTATTTTAAATTTTTTTATTAGTATTTATTAATTATGCATAATGATTGGCTTTGTTACATTTTCATATATATATAAATATAAAGTATTTTGATCATATTCACTTTCATTACTGTCTCTTGTACCCCTCCCTCTCCCTCTCCCTCTCCCACAGATCTTCCGCTTCCCAGTTAGTCCCCCTTCTACTATTGAGTCTTTTTTTGTAAATCAGTCAGTTTAATTAGGGTTACTTTAGATAAAGGGTTATTTATAGGAACATGACAGAGGATCTTAATATAATTTTGATTTGTGTTTTTCTAATGATTACTGAGGTTGAACAAATTTCCATATATTTAGTAGCCATTTTTATGTCATCTTTTGAGACCTGTTCATTTGATTAGCCCAGTTGTTTGAGTTGATTGATTGAGTGGTTTGATTACTTGTTTAGTGTTTTGAGTTCTTTGTATATTCTAGATATTAATCCTCTGTCAGATGTATAGGTAGAAAATACTTTTCTCTTGTTCCCTAGGCTGTCTCTTCACTCCATTGTTCCCTTTGCTGTACAGAAGCTTCTTAATTTCCCAAAGTCCCATTTGCCCACTATTAGCCTTATTTCCTGAGAAACAGGAGTCCAGTTCAAAATGTTGTTACTTATGCTTGATCTTGAAGTATATTTTCCTATGTTTTCTTCTAGTAGATTCAGAGTTTCAGGTCTTTCATTAAGTTCTTTTATCCATTTGCAGTTATTTTTGTTCAGAATTGAGCTATCAACATTTAGTTTTGCTCTTGTACATATAGATATTCAGTTTCCCTAGCACCATTTTTTTCTTTCCAAGAGTGGCAAATTTTAACAGATCTTTCCAGAAATAACTTGAAGCAGGTTACATAAAAATATACACACAATGATGCTTAAGGGGCAAAAAATAGGAATAAGAAATCAAAGACATTTGCCAACATGGAGTCAACTTTGGTGGAATAATGAAAATTTCCATTAGGTCTGTTCTTCTTCTTTTTCTTTAATCCTAGCAAGTTTATTGGGTTTTCTAATAGAGCATAGAGTAGGGGTTTATTTACAGAACAATGGGCAATCTCCCATTTATGGATGCACTGGAAAGTCCACACTCAAATACACATCCTGTGACTTCCAGTCACACAAAATGAGGTTCCTCATAGCATTCTTGGCCTATATAGCGGTTACCCCTCCCCACATGCAGCTAAAGTCACCTGATTGGGTGGGAGGCATAACTGCCTCCTCCATTGACTCCTTAATTGCATGGGGAGCAGATGTGACTATAGCTTGTATGCACAGTGGTTAGAACACAGTTCAGTTAATGCTCCAACCCTTCCTCTGGCACCTCCATTCTTTCCACCAACCTCTTTCACAAAAGTCCCTGAGCCTTGGAGGAGGTGATAGATGGGTGGGGGGGAATCTTCCCCCCATGGAATCCCACTGAAATGGGTGAACATGGAAAAAAGATGGTGCAGAGATTTGAACGTTCAGTGCCTTTTTTGTTGTTGTTGTTCTTCTTGTCTACCTTGTTCAGCTTTCCCTACTTCATGTCAGTGTCTTCTCCTTTATTTATCACACAATTTCCATCTCTCTGTTCTTCGAGGGTGTTAATCCCTTACACCTGAAATTTTTTAAATTATTTATTTACTTATTTATTTTATGTTTCTCTTTGTTTTACCTGAATGTATGTAAATGCACCCATGTGTACAATATCGGTAGAGGCCAGAGGAGGGTGTCAGATCCCATGCAACTGGAGCTACAGTTGATAGCCACCAAGTGGGTGCTGGGAACCGCAGCAGGATTCTCTGCAGGAGCAAGCACTGTTCTCGACCACTGAGCTATTTCTCCAGCCCTTTCTTCACACTAAAAAACGTCTTCGTTTCTTTACTGACTCCACTACGACTTACTCTTCACTACCTCTAAAACAGAGCTCATTATATCATTTTCTCTCCTCCTTCTTTTCAAGCACTTCCTGAAAGTTGAAGTTAGTGGAAGAAGCTGAGTTATATTTAACTTTGCCGCTTTTCATAATTGTGAATACTTAGAGGACTACTGAGGTGCAATTTATTTTTCAGTAACGATAGATAGACTGCCCAATTTCTGGCCAACTCTGATCATTTACCATTCAAAGAAGTAAGCAACCAGATTGCAGATCTGACAACTGCGACTTCTAGAGATATTTTAAATCTTGGCAAACTTTGAAGTAAGCAGTTAGGGAAAAAGATTTAGAATGTTCCTAATTTCCCAGGTGTGTTTCTAAATCACAAAAGAAGCAAAAAAGATAAAACAAAAATAATTACAAATTGAATGGGTCTTCAGGGCCAGTTTATAGAGAATCATCTTATTTTCTAAAAATTTTCAACCCTCACCACCCCATGTGTTTTCCAGGGAGAAAGTGTCTTTCTGTTCCAGACTGTCCTTGAACAAAGAACAAGTTTTTACTATTCCCCTGGAACACGAATTTTTATATTCAATCTCATAGGTGAATATAGCCTTTTCTGCTACTACAGATCCCTGTAATTACTGTTATTAATCTTAAAATAATGGGGTCTAACTTCAAAGACTTCTTGTAAGCAGAAAGTCTTTCAAAACATAATGGTGGAAAAGTAAATCACCCCTTACTAGTGGCATCTTTGCTTGGTAAATGCCAGCACTGAGGAGGCTAGGGACACATTCTCCAAACAGGTTCCATAAACTGGGAAATGGCAGTGCAGACCATAAACATGTCTTGCTACAGATTGCTTAAAAATGTTCTCACTCACGAACTTGAAAGAAGGCTTCCAAATGATATTTCAAAAAGAAAATCAATAAACCCGTAGAAACTCTACTTGGTCTGAAAGTTTGAGCCCGTCTGCTGTATTTCCCAGGTGCACTCCCTTCATCCTTCATCACCTCTGTCTCTCCAGCCACTACTCAATCACTGGGATGAATGAGACAAGTACCTCTCAGTACCAATCAACACAATGCAAGCTTTCTCTGGAGAAATCAAGCTTCCTCTCCTGAACTGTTTCCCTTCCCAACTGCCTGACTTCTTTGCTCTATGCAAAAGCAGCCATTGCAGTCTATGTACATATACATATTGTGCTTGTGTAAGCACTGTGTATTAAAAATTCACTTCTGCAGGGAGAGACATTAAGCTAGAATCAACCATTAATGTTACTTAGTCTTTGGGTTTCATTTCTATTGTTACGATATAATACCCTAACCAGAAGCAGCTAAAGGGAAAAAGTGTTTTAGTTCATAAGTCCAAGTTACAGTCCATTATTGTAGGAAAGTCAAGGCAGCAGAACCTGAAACAGCTAGTCATGTCACATCCACAGTGAAGGGCAAAGAGAAAAGAATATATGCATGCTAGTGCTCAGCTGCCTTTCTCTACTCTTACGCAGTCTGTCCAGAGCCCCAAACCAACTAATGGTGCCATCCAATTTCAGGCTGGGCCTTCTCACATCGATTAAGGCAATCAAGAGAATCCCCCATAGATATGCCCACAGGTAAACCCAATGTAGGCAATCCATTATTGAAACTTTCTTCCTGGAGAACTTCAGGTTGTGTCAAGGTGACAAATAATACTAACCATCACACTTAGGAAACCATTTAATTAGAGGTATTAACTAACGGTTATGTAGGTAATAAGACCAAAAGACAATCAATATTTATATGACAGAGACAAGAAAGAATCCAGATCAGGGAGGTAACCCTTACATAAGCTTAGAGAAGGGACTGGCTGGAGGCTGAGAATCACAGCCCACAATTGTTTTATTAACTTATCTGTGGCTCCCTGTACTCACTGTTTACCTACTCCAATGATGTCATTAAGTTCCTGACTGCCTTTTCTATCTGAATGTGGTTCTTGGCTGATCAATACTCCATTCCCAACTCAAGCCTGATGTTTGTTCAGAACTTCTCTATTTTACATTCTGGATATACTCATTCTCTGGCCACCATGCAATTGTCAGTTCTATTACAGCCAATAGTTGGTCATATTTCAAAGCAATTGTGTGCATCCACCTTGGCTAGACAGTTTGTGCATGACAAAGTTGAACTCTTGAAATCTTCCAAGACTCTCTCTCTCTCTCTCTCTCTCTCTATATATATATATATATATATACATATATATATATTGTGTGTGTGTGTGTGTACTTGTATACTTGTTGGCTTTTGATACAATGGCTACCTTCTAAGAGTTTCAGAAGAATGGCAGAAATAGTCCAAAGTATGTCTCTTTGGAGGTGGGAGGGATCACAGAAAGTTAGAAAACCATTATTCTGCATTTTGTGTGTATGCCAAAATCTTACAATCTCTACCAAAAGTAACTGAGAAAGACGACTTATGGGTTATTATCTGTAATACTGTTAATATTGGTAAAGCCTTTGATCATGAGGGTTGTTGCAGATTTCTTTCTTCAGAAATGTCACAGGTATTTCCCACCTTCATTTCAGAGCACCTGTGATTATCCACAAGACACTTTCCCAAGATTAGGCTTGTTAAATTTCCTTCATGGAAAGGGGAGGGGAGGGATCACTGAATCCTCACCCGATCTTTAAAGTCACTCACTCCTCACTCACTGTCTCCTGCTTTCATGAGGCCACCAGCTTTATATAGTCCTGCCTCAGTTACACATGGTCTCAATAAGTGCAAAAATACATGAGACATGGAGGTTACATGAAGGAGGAGTCTTCATCTATTCAGCTTGAACAGAATGTCACCCACATTGGGATGATGCAACTCTTTTGGGGTCACCAATGTTGGAGTGGTACATTTCAGAGATGTATCTGTTTAGAGAGGTCACAAACATTCCTGTAACTCCTCACGCATGCCTATGAAAATAAGCCCAATAAACTCATTGGTTCATCAAACTGGATTTGGATAGAATTGTTTCTTTGGTCTGCTATTCATGTCCTATCTGAGATAAATGGATATTTATTCACATCTCTCCAGGAAAAATAGCATAATGAGAGTTTACTTAAAAAGCAGCTAATACATATAAAAATAAACACATAAATTGTGAAAGAGGGCATTAAGCTTATTGTTTTCTAGTTTCAACTCTGTCATAGTTTTTCCTTTTTTGTGATGACTAAGTGCATAAAATGAAATTCCTAATGAAAGTATAAAACCCTAAGTGAAGCTTCATGACTTTAGAATGGCCACTCTAACTGTGTAGTTAACTGAATTATATAGTTTGGGACTGGGCAAATGTTTGAGCAGCCAACTTAGCATAGCCCTATGTTTTTTATTTGTGAGTTCATCAAGATAAAGTGATTAAAAATATAGTTACATATACTAACTTCAGTGAAGATGAGCTGTATTTTACTAGAAGAAAAGGAAATACTGACATCAATGTGTAGCACTTGAAGAATGCACATTAACAGAGGAGGGAGGGACTGGACACTTACAAAGAAAATAATTTTCCAGGAATTAGAAAAACATTTTATAACTGGATGAAGTATGATGACTCATTATTCAATACTGAGGCTTAATCTTGGTGCAATTCAGTGAGTAGTAAATTGGCTAATCATAAGAAATTAAATGACTGTGGTATGTGTCTTTTAAGATGTATTTTTATTAATTTTCAAAATCATTTGTATATGTTGAGAGAGGATTATGTGCACATGAATGCAGGTAACTGTTGAGGCACTGGGCCCCTAAAGATGGAGCCACTTGGTGTGCATGCTGGGAAATGAATGCAGGTCAACTGCAAGAGCAGAGAGCAGTCTTAATCACTGAGCCATCTCTTCATCCCCTATGGGATGTCCTTTGAGAACATTTTTCTCAAGGAATACATAACAACAAAATGTGATCAATAGATATGTAGATGGAGAAAATTCAATGATATGTTAGACTCATTCTATCTATATAGTAGATAATAAGCATGAGATTCCATATAGGTTTGGGGTTTCTTTTTCCACTTGAAACATAACCTAGTTAACTAGGTCATTTTAATATAGAGTTCTCATTTTTAACCTCACACATTGAATTTACCTACCTTATTTAAATTTCTTTTCTCTCAGTCTCTATACTCAATTTTTCTTTGGGAATCCTTTTCAGCCCTTCATCTGTGAGAACAGAACTGTGTCTTGTTTGTTTATTTGGTGGTATTTCTGCTGCTGCTGCTGTAGTCACTAATGAAGCCATCTTTCCCACCTTTGCCTATTTAACATCTTACTTTCTTCCTCTAACATTTATATTATTCACTTTTCTGGTCAATACCATGACTAAAAGGGACTCGGGGAAGACAGAGTTTGTTTTGGCTTATGTTTCCAAGGAATAGTCCATAACGGTAGAGGCTGCATAGCAGCAGGCAGGAGGCATGGCACAGGAGAAGGAACTTAGTACTCACATCTTCAACCATAAACTTGAACCACAGAGAGAACTGGAAGTGGGCAAGACTATGACCCCTCAAGGCCCATCCCCAATGACTGGCTTCCTTCACTAAGACTGCACCTCCTAGACTTCCACAAACAGTACCACCAGCTGGGGAAAAAGTATTCAAACACTTGCATCTACGATTGAAATTTCTCATTCAAGTCACTACAAATTCAAGTTCTTTTAGTCTTTGGTAAGTCTTCTGGATTAGTCTGTTTTTGTTTCTACAATTACAATCATATAGCACAGAGTAACTGATGAAGAAGAAAGGTTTATTTACTTTACAGTTGAGAACGGTAAGAAGCTTGAAGCTGGGCAGCTGCTCCTGGTGAAGTCCTGTTTCCTGGTGTTACTCGCCACAGACAATAAAGAAACACATGGTGAGATGAAGCATTCTTCCTCATATCTCTTCTTATGAAGCCACAGTCCCATTGGATTTTGGACTCACACCTATCTACTCACTTGACCTTAACTGCCTCTCAAAGTTCACACCTGGTTATCACAGTCAGATTAAAGATCTGCTCCTATACCTAATCATGGAGATTAAAATTTAACAATAGTTTGATGGGACAGCTAAACCATAGAAGATTCCATATAAGCTTGCCAAGGGCTCAAGTGACAACGTTTCTTTGAAAAACATTCTCTTTTTGCTTTTCCCAAAAGATGAGCATAGTATAGTAGGTGAAGCATAAGACTTAACATCTGATTAAGTCTGGGTCTTAACTCTGCTGATTATTAAATATCTGCTGAGATATTTCAACATCATTGAAGGATTTTTTAATTGATGTCAAACTGAACAGATGTAATGCTTGCTCTTCTTATCTCAACAGATTTGTGACATACCAATAAATTAAAAATGTGAAAATCAGTGA
This sequence comes from Nannospalax galili, assembly GCF_000622305.1. NCBI lineage: Eukaryota > Metazoa > Chordata > Mammalia > Rodentia > Spalacidae > Nannospalax > Nannospalax galili. The sequence goes on from NW_008343971.1 coordinate 871,918, forward strand.
CTGGCTCACTGTGGGCTCTCCCTATTCAACACCCCACCACCACCACCCACCCCGGGCTCTGCCAAGCTCAGTGGACTGACCCCACATAACTGAAGCAGCAGGATGGCTCAGGTAGCCATTTCTGAAACTTACAGTGAAGCTGTAGGACCCTCTAATGCCCCAGTAACTTGAGTCCAGGCAATGACACTGGAGCAAAAGTGTAGAAAAAGCAAATGACACAGATTCACCCCAGAATCAGCCTGTGAACTCTTTGTCAGCAGAGAGGACCCAGGAAATACAGAAGGCCATTGAGCTGTTCTCATTGGGTGAAGGACCTGCCAAAACTATGGAGGAGAACAGCAAGAGAACCTACTAGTTCTTGGAGATACAGTCAGTCCCTTAAAACATGACTCCAGTAGTAAGATGTCTCAGGGATGAAGAGATGGCTCAGCAGTTAAAAATATTTGCTGTTCTTTGGGCTGGAGAGATGGCTCAGCAGTTAAGAACACTGTTCTTGCAGAAGACCCAGGCTCAAATCTCAGCACCCACATGGCAGCTAACAACTGTCTGTAACTCCAGTTCCAGGGACTCCGACAGCCTCTTCTGTCCTCCGCGGACATTGCACGACATGGCTGCACTTATGTACATGCAGACATAACACTCATACCCATAAAATAAAAATAATAAAATGTTTTGAGAAAAAGAAAGTATTAAAGGC
>NW_008343971.1:872637-886549 GCF_000622305.1 Nannospalax galili
GGATTCAGTTCCCAGCACCCACAGGGCAGCTACCAACTGTCTGTAACTCCAGTTCCAGGGGATCCGATGCCCTCTTCTGACCTCCAACAGCATTGCACTTACATACATGCAGGCAATACACTCATATACTTAAAATAAAAATAATAAATAAAATATTTTCAAATAAAAAAGAAAACCACATTTGCTGTTCTTCCAGAGGACCTGGGCTCAATTCCCAGCACCCACATGGCAACTAAAAACCATCTATAACTCCGGTACCATGGGATCTGACTCCCTCTTCTGATCTCTGTGGGCTTTGAACAACATGGGTGTACTTACATGCAGTCAAAACATTCACACATAAAATAAAAATAATATTTTTTATTTTTTAAAAGAATAAGAATGATTAAGATAGTTTGAGGTATTCTGTATGAAATACACAAAAATTAAATAAAACAAATTTTTTAAAAAAGGATATTTCTCATCACTTGTTCTCCCTGGCCACGGAGGCCGTTTGTGAAAATAACAGATGCCAAAAATGCCAGTTGGATCCTTGATGATGACAAACATTGGATCTGTCTGTCTCCCTGAGCAAAAGAAAAAGGTGGTTTCCTCTACACATTGATCTCCTTCCAGTAGAAACTCAAGTCAGCAAGGAACTCTTGCCTCTGCTACACAGAAGCCAAAATGCTCTTTTTCAAAACCAAATATAATCATGTGGACTGAGCTATGGAGACAGGAAAACAGCAGAAACCTGCATAACTGAAATTATCAGCTGTCTGGTGAGCCTGGAATTGTAATTGCCTCCCATAGGCCTGAAGCTCCCATGACCCTGGAGCTTTGGTTATCTCCTGTGAGCTTGGACCTGTGATTGTCTCCCATGAGCCGGGAGCTGTGGTCCCCTCTTATGAGCCAGAGTTGTGGTCCCCTTCTGTGAATAAGAGTTGTGGTTCCCTCCTGTGAACTGGAGTTGTGATGGTACCCTCCCATGAACCTGGAGCTGTGCTCCCCTCCTGTAAGTTGAGGATGTGGTCCCCTCCCTTGATTTGAAACTGTCTGTGGTCTCCAACTGTGAGTCAAGTTCCACATTTCTCTGGTGGGTAGGCTGATGGTGGAGCAGATTGGAGGCTGGAGAACTCCCCAATGTTTGGCAAGAGTTTCAGCCTTCTCTGAGTGGCTGAATTCCCACCCCCTAAACCCTTCCCTGAGGTCCCAAGTTGGGTATGGCAATGGCCTTTCCTCTATATTGGGATTATGCTGGGGTCAGGAAAGTTTCTGTCATTTGTAGAACCTAGACTTGGTAGGATTGATTTTTAAGAATGAATGTCCCACCTCCCTTGATGGCCAGCTATGATCTTGACTCCCAATTGCGTCCTGGGCAACCAGGCCTTGACATTAGACCTTTCCCAATACCAGGCACCAAGAAGTTTTCCATCACTTTTCTGTTACTGTTCTACAGTCCCAGTGTACCTTCACCTAGACCCTATAGAAAATGTAAATACCTAATTGAAATTAGGTAGAAATTAAAATCATAGTTTGACAATTTAATAATTTAAAAAACATGAAAATCCATTACAAACTGTCAAATGCAGTATATACAGGCATGTGCCAGAAAATTTTTATTTATATATGCACATAAATGTCAACAATCTCTATTGACTCAGAAGACAAAGATGTCATTTTTTATTTTATTTTATTATTTTTATTTTATGTGTATTTCCTGCATGTATGTGAGTGCACTCTTGTCATGCAATGACGCGGAGGTCAGAAGAGAGCTTTGGATTCCCCTGGAACTGGAGTTAAGGGCAGTTCATAGCCGCCATGTGGGTGCTGGGAATCGAACCTGGGTCTTCTGCAAGAACAGTCAGTGCTCTTAACCACTGAGCCATCTCTCCAGCCCCAAAGATATTTTTAATGACCATTATTATGGTAAACAGAAGTTAACAGATTCAATATTCTGCTATTAATCAACGGGATTTTTTGTATGATGATATGAATGCAGAATATAATTGTAGTTCTCAGAATTCTAGAGTATGTGAGACTCTAGAATGACTAAGCATTGGTCTTTTAGTGGAGGAGAAATTAAATCTCCTAAGGGAAAGAAATTCAACAAAGTTAATTGTTATGTGTTAGACTGTCCTTCCCTCACATTTGTACATTGAAGTGCTAATCCCTGGGGCACTGGAAAATGAATGTATTCAGAGATAGGCTCTTATTAGGGTCATTACCATAAAATGAAATTATTAGGTCATTTGGTCATGAATGGTGGCTCTCCCTCCAGTGTGACTAGTGCCTTTGTAAGAAGAGGTGAGGACACTGTAGGAACATATAGAGACACCAAAAGAAGAGAGCTATGTATGCACCATTATAGTGCACGCTGGGCTCTCTGCGTGCCCTGGAAGCGGCACGGAGGGCCTGGCCACGTCCCGCAGGCTTCTCCAGCAGGCCGTGTCCTGTGGCACCGCGGCTCGCATCTCCTGGATGCGGTGGCGCGGCGGCGGCAAGCGGGTCTCTGTCCGCCGCTTTTTGGTGCTGAAAAGTCCCTCTGCTGCTGAGGTCTACTCAGCCGGTCCCGTCCTTATTTCACCCGTGTACTTTCCTCAGGATGCGAGGTCCACTGAACCACTCGGGAAGAGTACGAGGACGGCGAAAGCTAGGGTGTCTGCAAGTCGGTGACGGAGGAATGCTCCCCCCGGAGAGGCTGGGTCGCTGGTAGTAAGACACAAGACTCAAGACTTGGCTTAGCCCGTGTCACAGCTTTTATTAAGTGTAGCTTCAAGTGATCCAGCTCTCTGCGACCCAGCTCTCTGATATTGAGAGAAAGACTGGGATATTTATACCATGGGGGTAGTGGTAAAAGCTTTGGCTGATAGATACTTTGTGAGACATTCTATTTGCATATGGAAGTGGATTTCTGCCATGCTGCCAGACTGCTGACTACCTGAAAAATCACACAGGAAAGCATGGTATTCCTAGAGCCAGAGGCCATGTTTATGTTATGGCATTTGTGGTGGGCACTTCAAAAGGAGAGTCAGGAAAAATGCCAGGAAGGCACCCCGCTATGAAAGGAGTCTCAGCACATAACTCTGAGCTTCCTGAGCTATCCAGATATGAAGAGACTTCTACTTCACATAACAGAGGCCCCCAACACACCATAGAGCAAATCCTCAGAATAACCTAACCATGGCAACACTTTGCTCTTGAACTTCTGAACTCAAGGATTTAAAGAGGATTGGTATTTGATATTTGAACTTCCCAGTCTGTCATTTTGTTGTGGCATCCCTAAAAAAACTAAAACACTAATGCAGGAGCTCATGAAATCTCAGTATCCTGAGTTTTGCTGCTACCATTTCTACCACATTATAATCCTCCTCAAAATTATTTGTTAGAAGACTAATGGTGGCACACGTCTTTAATCCCAGTACTTGGGAGGCAAAGGCAGGCGGATCTCTGTGAGTTCAAGGCCAGCCTGGTGTACATAGTGAGTGAGTTCCAGGACAGCTGGAGCTACAGGGAGACCCTGCCTCAAAAAAAAAAAAGGACAAAAAAAGAGAAAAAGAATGATTGCTTAAATTGCAAAACAAAGCAAAACGCAATTAGCAATAGCACATTGAAGAAAATACACTGAAAGAATTATTATTTTAGGATGGCAGCAGGTCAGATACTTGTGTGTGTGTGTATGAGTTTGTGTATGTGTGCACATGTGCATTGTGTGCAGTTGAAGTTAAGAGTTGCAATTGCTGGTTCCCTGGGCACTTTCCAAAATTTTGTTTGAGATATGGTCTCTTAGTGACCATATGCCAGGACATCTGGCCAGCGAGCTTTCAGACAATCACCTGCCTCCATCTGCCATCCCAAGATTACTGGATTTAAACATGCACATCATTATGCCCAGCATTTTTCTTGGGTTCTAGGGATCTGAACTCAGACCTTCATGCTCAGGAGGCAAGTGCTTTACATATGGAACCATCTGCTCAGTCTATTGTTGTATTTTACCCAATGTAGACATCAACATACAACTGTAAATGTTCACAGTTGATTTAGGCTATGGAATATGCCTTTCAAAATTAAAAATATCACCTCAGTTCTCAACTGTTTGAATATAACTGGATCCTAAACATAATAAGTCATTTAAAAATCAACAAATTATGACTAGGAATCAAACAAAGAAAGAAATTCATGACTCATAGAGAAATACACTTAGGAAGAGTCTATATCTTACCTTAATCACCAGGAAGTAGTGGTGATAAGCTTAGCAGAGAAAGACAAGATATAATACTGATCATATTGTATAATCTCTCCTTGCTTTACCCCAATACATTTTCTATTTTTATTTTTTAAATTTCATTTATGGGTGTGTGCATATGTGTGTGCAGGTTCCCATAGAGGTCAGAATTGGAGCATCGATCCCTTGGAGTTGGAGTTACAGGTGTTTGTAAACCACCTGATGTAGGTGCTAGAAATTGAATGCTGGCCCCCTGCAAGAGCAGCAAGCACTCTTAACCTTGAGACATATCTCCAGCCCTTACTTCGCTAATTTTCTATGCCACAGTACATTTGTCTTTGGGTATGCAGACTGATGTTTATCTCCTTGAATCATAGATCAGAGATGCCAACCACTTTTAGCCCCCCACACCGGGAAAAATGTAGAGTTCGGTTATAAATATTTTTCAGTGAATGCATAAGAGACCAAATGAATAAGAAAATACCATTAATATTATTCAATGATCATGCTCGTTAAAACTATAACCAACAGGGCCTGGGGAGTGGGGGAGGAGAGGAGAGGAGAATGAAGAAGAGGAGAGCAAAGGAAGAGGTAATCCTATGGCATCAAGTGAGCAAATGACAGTGCTGAATATAAATGAAACACAGACAAGAAGGTCAAGAAGTTATGAGAGAGCCAGTATGAATCTTCCGAGATGGCCTATATTGAATAGTCAATTCAGAATTCAAAGTTGAGTGTTCATTCACAGGCATTGTAAGAAACGGTGGCTCTTGTCTGACAGTTTCTATGACCGTTCCGTTTGAAGTTAAGCCTTCTTATAGCTCATATCTTGGTTTAAAGTAACATTTAGTGTAAATAACAGCTTTCATCTCACTAGCACCGATAAAAACCAAATCCCCTGGTGAATGACTAACTTATCCAGTGGCATTTTTTTCTCACAAAAAAACACATTTTGCTATTTTAATGTATATAAATTCAATCACTTGGGATGGTAAAGGCTCATCAGGTAAAGGGAAAGAACCAACTCCAGCAGAATACTCTCTGACCTCCACATGCTCACAATGGTGCACAAATCAACACACACACACACTAAATAAAAATAAAAATCAATACAGTTATTAATTCTTACTTAAGAAAACTAAACATTTTCTGAGATATGAAGAATGTTTGAATCTTTACTTTAGAGCCTGAGACAAGTAGCATATAAATAACACAAATGAATATTTTCATTTAAATCCACTGAGGTAGGAAGGAAGACAGCTTGAGACTTGTATAAGCCATGCAGTTATCCCAGTCTCAATTCTTAAGTGTAAGCCATGGAACTTTACTATGGCGCAATTGGCTTTCTTTTTCAATAAATATTGAATTTGCCATTTTAGCATTAGAAATGAACATAAACTTGAAGGCCTTGTGATGCTTCTCTGGTTCTGTCTCTCAAATCTCCTGTGTCCCTGTGCTGGGAATTCATATCTAGACATTATGAAGAGCTCATTTTTGAAGGAGTTGTCTTTATTTTGTTTAGCTGAAGTATTATTAATAAAATTTTTGTTCTTAGAAAATTCATTCATTTATATAGTGTATATTGATCACATTCATCTACCGCTACTTCTCTCCTACTCCCTTGATCCCCCCTCTCCATTATCCCTCCCAAAGTTTCCTCCTCTGTTTATTAATAACCCTTTGATTCTAATTAGTGGTGCCCATATGCACTTGATTGCAGGGTCATTCACAGGGGTAACCTCCTAGTAGCCAAGCCCCCAAAGTAGAGTGACTCTGTCCCTAAACAAAAATGAAATACAAACACACACACATCTATATTTAGAAAATCTATCCCCAAAATACTAGTGCCTATTGTATTGTACAGAATAGATTAAAATTTTTCATCAGGTAATACAGGATACTTTTTATAATATGTGTAACATAGGAACATAGTTTGATAATAAAATTTGAGAAATAGTTTGTTTATACAATTTGAGTAATAATTTGCTGTGTAACCAAGTTGCACAGCAACCTCGCAATGGGACAGCAGTTTTCAGGACCTCATGAGATTTCTCGTTGTTATGGTACATTATAAATCTACTAAAACTATTATATATTGAAATACAAGGATCATTTCCTTCAGTCCTTTTGTTAAAATAATAAGTATAATTAAAATAATAAAATGCATGAAATAGTAAAATAATTCATACACATACAACATGGGAACATTTTTCAGTAACAATCTCCACTGAAATATAAACAAACAACCAGAGAAATCGGAGGAGCAGTTTCCATAAAGGCCAATGTTTTTAATTAACTCAACAGATTTTATTGTGAGTAAAAACATTACTTTTCTTAATTTACACTTTTAAATGCTTCCATATGAGAAACATGAAGATTTTCAGTTGAGAGGTGTTAACTGGGTTTGCTTCAGTTAAATTTTGAAAATTTGTGATCTTAGGTTATATATTTAATAAAGATTTGAATAAACAGAAGAAACTATGATGCTTAGATTAAAGGTTTAATTACTGTTACTGTTAATATTCTTTCCGACATAATAACAGACTGGGGTTATCCATTTACTCTGAAACCCAGGTACCTCACATGTGATGTCATGGAAATTTGGTAGCTGCAAATTCTGGTTTTTGATCACAGTGAACTAAGATCATATTACCTTTCTCTTCTTTTCCACCAGTGTGATTTTGTGCCATTTGCTTAGCTAAGCAGACCAAGGTGCTTCAGGGTTCCATAGTGAACTCAGAGACCCCAGATCATTTTATTTCTCAAAAGATAGATCACTGACTGAGCCAGGATAATTTCTAGCTTATATTACAATAAAGGTACTACCTTAAGTCTCCCTATGTTCCCTTCTAAGATGCTTGATTCCAGATTTGTGTATCCTGTGCGTTTAAAAGAGAAAAACATGGGGCTAGGGAGATGACTCATGGGTAAAGTGCTTGCTGTGAAGGCATGAGGTCCCGAGTTTGAATCCCCAGCACCCACATAAAAGCCAGGAGCATGAGATTCTGTCTGCAACCCCAGCACTAAGGTTTTGGCCAGGAACAGGAGCGTTCCTGAGCCTTGCTGACAAGCCAGCCTAGTCAAAACGGTGAGCTTCAGGTTCAGTGAGAGACCCTCAAAAAATAAAATGAATAGTGTATTCATTCTTCTTGCTGTGATAAAACGCCATGCCCCAGAGCAGCCTATGAAAGAAAGAGTTTAATTTAGCTTATGGCTACAGAGGAAGAGTACTTAATGACGAGAGAGGCAGGGCAGCAGGACCAGGAAGTTGACAGACCACATTTCAACCACCGACGTGAAGTACGTGGAAGAACTGGAAGTAGGGCAAGACTTTAAACTCTCAAAGCCCACTCCCAGTGATGCACTTTCTCCAGCAAAGCTTTACCCCTAAAGCTTACATATCCTCCAAACAACAAGGCCAACAGGAGACCAAGGACACAAATACATGAGCCCAATGTCTTCCATGGAGATATTTCTCACTCAGACCACCGCAGATATTCAACCTTGATAATTACCTCCACACACTCAGGAGAGTGAATCAGCATGTGCACACACAAACATAAGAAAACATAAAGAAGAAACAAAAGCACTATTTGAAGATCAACATAGACTAGGAAGTAGAATGTCCAATTTGATTCCAATGTTTGCGAAATTGAGAAGTGCTCACTGATAGGTAAAACCGGGATAGGTAAATAAGTCACAGACAAGAACTCCAGTGGGATAGAGTTTATTAGCAGAGGATAAAGTACACGGGACAATTCCATTCCGGATAGAGAAACTGTCTGTCCGCAGGATGTGGAAGTCAGGAAAATATTTTTTAAAAAGTTAGGTGGGGGAGAAAGAGAGCAAGACTGAGAGAGAGCGAGAGAGAGAGAGAGAGAGAGAGAGAGAGAGAGCCGAAAAAGTAGGCTTAGGCTATGTCCAGCATCTGACTGAAAGAGAGCGAAAAGAAGGAAAAGTTCACATCTTTCTGAGTAGAGAGAGAGCGCCTAGGGCTTATCAAGAGAGAGTAGCCTCTGTCAAACCGCCCCCATCCTTCCTCTTCCATAAGCCAGGATCTCGTTCAAAAGGTGTAGAGTCTGTTTGTCTCATCGTCCAAGATCAGGCTTCTCATTAACTCAGTTCCATCATTCTCAGGGGGCCTGCAAACCCATGAGGCCCTGCTGCATTGGGGATTGCTGTAGCTCCAAACCCTAATACATACGTACAGGTGCATACATCCCATTATCAAATTGTTGCTATTTAAGCAACTGAGATCAATATATTATTTTTATGTTATGTATATATTTTATTGAAGCTACTAAGTTCCTAGAACCATTGTAATGTATCAGTTTCCTGAGATAAAACCTTCCATCGCAGAAGGAAGATTGATAAACAACCAGATGTTGTAAAAGAAAGTTAAAAACTCATCAGCTTCATGAAGTCACTGAAATTGAGCAGATTCACTAGGCCCTCCCTCCATAAGCATATACAAGCAATTAGAACTCCCAAGACAAACTCTCAGACCAAACCACCAGAGACAAGCTGAGTTGTCTGAAAAAGATACTCTCCAACCTGATGAGCTGGCTGCAAGTTGTGCAGTGAGCTCCAACTTTCCTGCATTCACAACCTGTCACTGTGCTGGGGTGAGCATTTGGTAATATGGCTGTTTGGAGTCATTCTTGCTCATGTAAGTAACCCAAATAAGTACCCAAAAGTTGGGCTTTAAGTCTGTTGTTCCCTAACTGAGATAAGTAAAGTTTTGTTCATGTCTCACCAGGAGTAGTATGACACCACATTCATCAATACTTAAGTTGTTTGGACCTATACCTATATGATGAATAAAACATACATTTCTTTTGAACTAACAGTTATGAAAATATGTGTGTGTGTGTGTGTGTGTGTGTGTGTGTGTGTGTGTGTACTAAGAATACTGATAAGGACATCTGGAAATCTTTGTATCTGTGATCAAACTACAGTTTACTTAGTGACAAAGGAAAGAAAAAATTTTGGTTTCATTTTTTTATTTTAATTTTTTATCAATTTTTTTCAACTTTCTTTTTAAAATTTTTTATTAATTTATTTTTATTTTATGTGTATAACTGTTATGCCTACATGTGTGTAAGTGTACCCGTGTCACACAGTGCTCATATCAGGTCTCTAGGAACTGGAGTTCCAGATGGTTGTTAGCCACCATGTGGGTGCTGGAATTCAAATCTGGATCTTCTGTAAGAACAGGCCTTAACTGTGAGCCACCTCTACAACCCCCATTTTTTCAAATTTCATACAATATAATTGGATGGCATTTAAATCCCCTCCCCATTTGCCTAGTGCCCACTGCCCCATGAGCAATTTAATGTGCTCTCATCACACACACACACACACACACACACACACACAAAATGGCCTACAGAGTTTGATTTGTGTCCCCAAATGTCCTTCACTACGAGTCCATCTCCTGGGCCCACCAAGAGTCCTATCCCTGTAAGACACTGTCTTTCCCTCTCCCAGCAGCCACTGATTGCCAAAAGTTACTTAGGTTGAATGGGATTTTATTACCCACCTTCCCATGTCTATGTTGAGATGTCTGGTTTCAGCTTGCATGGGACTTGTGCATTATATCGCCTGTGAGTTCATATGAGTAAATGACCAGAAGTCTAGAAGACTCTATTTTCTTGTGATCAACCAACCCCTTTGAGTCTTAAAATCTTTCCACCCTCTCATCCACAATTATCCCTGAGCCTTGGGAGGCAGAGGTTTGAAAAAGGTGTCTTAAACAGGGATACATACTCTGTAGCCTCTTATTCTCAACACATTGACCAAGTGAGGGTTTCTGTGTTAATCACCATCCACTTCATAGGAAACTTGGCTGTTAAGAGTTGAGAGATGCATTCAACTTCTGCAGAGGTTACATTGAAGATGTGACACCGAGGGTTAAGCATCTTAGACTTATTCTCTCCATTGGACCATTCTGGAACTCTGTAATAGTCTCCATCTGTTGCAAATAAAGCTTCATTGATTAGGGATGAAAAGTACACGTGTCTTTAAATATGATGATGCATATTTAAAATAAAATAAGAAATTATGTTGGTCTAGGTATGTGGCCCAAGGAGGGTTTTCTCATAGGATCTATATTTTCTCCAGTCATACGTATTTGGCTATATTTACAGTATAGCACATGAGTTGCCTCCAGATGAGTGGGCCTTAATTTCAATTAGACAGATAGTGATTACTCCCAAAATAAAAGTGCCAGCATTGCACCAAGTGTGATAGTTTGCTGGGCTAACCATTGCTGATTTTTAGGCTTTATAGTTGGGTAGGACCATTGATTGGTTTTCTCCTTTGGCAGTTTGTATAATATGCTCCAATACTATGAGACCTAATATTTAGAGAGGAGGCTTCCAGACCATTTTGAACTCAATTGCTCCAAATCCTGTGTCAGGAAATAGCTTGTGTTATTTTAGGAGTCTATTAGACTACCGTGATCAACAACTTGAAGGAAGTTTCCACTGCACAGCACTGTATTTTTTTGTTATATAGTCCTCAGCTATACCACGTACTCATATATTTTGTATCCGTATATTTCAGTAGGAATTTGAACTAGTACATTTCCCTCTGATTTTTCATACAATCTAAGCATTATTTATCTCTCCTTTCACTCTCCCTGTATAACTTTCCCTATTTCCTCCCTAGTTAATATACCCCACCCTTTCCCACATTTTCCCCTTAATAACACCTGTCTCCTACTACCCTCCTCTCTGAAGCTACTTCTTCCCCTTTATCCCCATGGTTCAACTCCATTTCCCTGGCTCATGCTATTACATCAGGATATATTCTCACATCCAGGAATTTGGAGCTAAGATCAACAAATGAGATAAATTTGCCACTTATTTTTCCGAGTCTGTGTTATTTCACTGTTATACTGTTAACAGTTTCTAGTTCCATCCATTTACCTGCAAATTTCATGATTTTATTTTTATTTTCCACTGAGAAGAACTCCATTGTGTAAAAGTACCACATTTTTATTGTCCATTCATCAGTTGTGGGACATTTAGATTGTTTCCATTTTTTAGCCATTATGAAAAGAAGAGAGAGAAACACGGCTGTGCAAGTATCTCTATAGTAGGTTGAGTCCATTGACTATATGCCAAAAGTGGTATGATGGGATCACACAGTACGTGTATTTTTAGTTTTTTAAGAGGTTTCCCTACTGACTTCAACAGCGGTTGCACCAGTTTGCAATCCCACAAACAATGAATGAAGGTTCCCTTTTCCCTGCCTCCACACTAATATTTGATGTCATTTGTTCTCTTAATCTTAGCCGTTCTGACAGGGGTTAGATGAAATCTTAAAGCACTTTTGATTTGCATTTCCCTAATTACTAAGGATGCTAAACATTTTCAAGGTGTTTCTTCATCGTTATTTCATCTTTTGAGAGCTATCCATAGCCCGTTTTTTGACTGGTTCACTTATTTTTGACTTCTTTGATTTTTAGTTCTTTGTATATATTCTGGATATAAACGCTCTCAGATGAAAAACTGGTGAAGAGTTCCTCCTATTCTCTAGGCTTCCTCTTCACTTAATTGGTTGTTTCCTCTGCTGTATGAAAGCAGTTTGGTTTCATGAGGTCTCCCTTATTCATTATTGACCTTAACTCCTGAGCCGCTGATGTCCAAAGTCCTTTCCTGCACTTATATGTTGTAGAGTACTGCCTATCTAATCTTCTAACAGTTTCGGTATTTCAGGCTTCACGTTGAGGTCTTTGATCCATTTGGAGTTCATTTTGTGCAGGGTAATATATAAGAGCCTAATTCATTCCTCTACAGGTAGAGACACAATTTTTCAGCACTATTTTTTGAAGCTGCTCTCTTTCTCCAGTGTGTGTTCTTGGCACCTTTCTATTATCAGTTGTCATAATTGCATGCATTTGTATTTGAATCTTCTGTTTTGTTCCACTGATCTACAAGTCTGTTTCTGTACCAATACCATGCTGGTTTTATGACTATAAGTTTGTAATAAACATTAAGGTCTGGTGTGGACATCCCCCAGCATTGCTCTTTGCGAACAGGATTTCTTTGGCTATATAGGATCTTTTGTGTTTCCATATGAATTTAGGGGTAGATATTTGCTATTTCTGTGAGAATAGCATGGATTTTGATTGGAATTGCTTTGAATCTGTAAACTGCTTTTTGTAAAATCTTCATTTTCACTATCTTTTTTCTACTAATCCATGAGCACAGAAAGTCTTTCTGGATCCTTGTGTCTTCTTCAGTTTCTCTCTTCAAAATTCAAGTTTTTCATTAAATAGGTCTTTAATGTTTTTGGTTAGGTGTATTCCTAGATATATTTTAAAAAACAATTGTGCAGGGAAGTGTTTCTCTTAACTTTCTTTCTGATTCCTTGTTATTTGTGTACAGAAGGGCTACTGATTTCTGTAGATTGATTCTATGATCTATCACTTTGCTGAAAGTGTTGATCATTTCTTGAAGATTTCTGGTGAAAATTTTTGGGATCTCTTGGGTATACTATAATACCTTCTGTAAATAAGGATAATTGACCCCTTGTTTTCCACTTAGTACCCTTTTAATTTCCTTCTCTTCTCTGAAATATCTAGCTAGATATTCTAGAGTTTCAAGGACTATATTGAAAAAGATAGTGAACGGCTTTGACTGGCTCTAGACTTTATTGGAAATGCTTCCAGTTTTTTTCTTTTCTTTCCATTTAAAATGATTTTGCTTGGAGTTGTTGTATATAGCTATAATTATGTTGAGGTATGTTCCATCCAGTCCAATTTCCCCTAGGACTTTTATAGTAATTATTATCTAGGACTTTGAATTTTGTCAAAGTCCTTTCCTGTGTCTATTGATGATTATGTGATTTCTGTCTTTAAGACCATTTATATGATTTATTACTTTTATTGACTTACATATGTTAGACTATCCCTGCATCTCTGGAATAAAGCCTGCTTGATCGTGGTATATGATTTTTTGATGTATGTCTGTGATTATTTTGTTGAGAATTTTTGCATCTAAGAAGTTCACTAGGGATAGGAGCCTATAGGTTTTTTTGTTGTGTTCTTTCCTGGTTTTGGTATAAGAGTCATATTGGCATCATAGAAGGAATTTGGAAGTTCTCCCTCTGTTTATATTTTTTGAATAATTTAAGTAGTTTTTGTTGTAGATCTTTTTGAAGTCTGGTAAAATTCTATTGTGAACCCATCTGAGCTGGGTTGTTTTTTCTTTTTTTTAAGTTGGTATTATTGTTTCAATTTCCTTATTTGTTATGGATCTGTTCAAGCTGTTAATCTCTTCTTCTTTTAACTTTGTTTCCATAAATTTAGAAATGTATCCATTTCTTTTAGATCTTCAAATTTAATAGATTACAGGTTTTTAAAGTATTCCTTTATAATGTTCTGGCTTTTTTTTGGTGTCTTTTATGATGCGTCTCCTTTTATCTCTGATATTGTTGATTTTAATTTACTCTTTCTTTCTTTATCTTGGCCAAAGTTTACTCTATCTTGTTTATCTTTTCAAACAGCTGGCTCTTAGATCATTTACTCTTCATACTGTTTTCTTTGTTTATATTTATCCTCTGATATTTCTTTTTTCTTTTTGTCTGCTTGCTTTGGGTCTAGTTTGTTTTTGCCTTTCCAGATTCTTGAGTTTTACCACTAAGTCGTTTATTTGTACTCATACTTATTTTTAATATATCCTTATATTAAAAATAAAA
>NW_008343971.1:887009-887183 GCF_000622305.1 Nannospalax galili
GGTAGTTTTTCACATCTACTAATCACTAAGGAGCCAATTTTTTTATTATTATTTTTAGTCATTATACTTTTTAAAATTTGTAATAACTACATGATGAGAAGCTTTTCACTACAGCTTTAACATATTCAGTAACACACTCCAGATTATGAGTACATCTCTTTCACAAGTGGGTGC
>NW_008343971.1:887348-904149 GCF_000622305.1 Nannospalax galili
AGCACGCATCTCTAATCTGTATGTATCTGATTATTACTAGTTATAATCAGCTACACTTGGATGCTTGGTACCTGTGTATGTCTATAAAGTCATCAGGCAGATTTCAATGGCATTGTTTATCACCTCTACTAATTAGCATGATGTAAATTTCTGTGCTTCCTCCTCAAATATAATACACTTTTTAAAAAATTGTTGATTTGTGTGTGTGTATATCACACCGAACATCCCAAACCATCTCATTTGACTATACGCCCACTTCCCAGGTAGCACCCTCCCATAGCCTCCCTCCCCCGACTAGAGCCCTTATACTCTGATATCCCTGCTACTGTCTGCTGTGTTGTCGGCACCCCCAGCCATTCCCCACTACTTGCTCTTCTGGTGAATCTAGTCAGCCTATCTAGAGGTCTTTGTTTTAGGAAGGTCAGCTGTTCCTCTTCTAACAGTAATCAGTTGTCAATATTCCTTTAGATAAGATTGGGGTCTGCTGTTCATTTTCCCAGTTCAGTTTTCATTTAGTTCCAGTAACACTTTTGTTTCTTTCTTGATTTCTTCTTTGACCCATTCATCATTCAGGAGTATGTTGTTTAACATCCATGAATTCCTGGAGTTACTAGAGCTTCTTTTGTTGTTGATTTAAAGCTTTATTTACTTTTGGTCTGAGAGAATACATAGAGTTATTTCAATTTTTTTGTGTTTGTTGAGGATAGTTTTCTGTCCCACTATATGGCCAGTTTTAGAGAAGCTTCCATGGGCTGCTAGGTAGAATGTGTATTCTATGGTGCCTGGGTAAATTATTTAATAGATGTCTATTAGGTTAATTTGATGTATGATGTCACTCAATTCAGATGTTTCTCTGTTTATTCTTTGTCCAGTTGGCCTGTTTATTAGAGACAGTGGAGTATTAAAGTCATCTACTATTAGTGAATTGGGGTTAACCAGTGTTTGGAAGTCCTGTAGTACGCTTTTTATCATTTTGGTGAACCAGAGTTTAGTGCATATATGTTCATGACTATAATGTCTTCTTGGTCAATTGTTCCCTTTATCAGAATGAAGTGAACTTCTTTATCTCATCTGATTAAGTTTAATTTGAAGTCTATTTTACCAGATACTAGAATTGGAATATCTTCTTATTTCTTGGTGCCGTTTTCTTAGAATACTTTTTATTACCCTTCACTTTAAGGAGGTTCCTATCCTTGAAGGTGAGATGAATTTTTTATAGACAACAAAAAGATGTATTTTGCTTCTTAATCCATTCCATTAGCCTGTGTCTTTTGACTGAGGAATTAAGGGCATTGATATTTAAACTTTGGATTGAAAGATACGTATTGGTCACTATCATTTTAATTTCTGTTTCAGTTCTTGGTTATTTATTGTGCTTCCATAATTATGCCTTAACTTATTTTCTTTCTGTCATCTCTTTTGTATGCTCATTCCACTCTTCAGTTTTGTGGACATTAATTCTTTCATCTTATTTGTGTCATGAAATATTTTTCTTTCCCCTTCAACTATAATAGACAGTTTAGCTTGGTAAAGTATTCTGGGTTGGCATCTATAATCATTTTGAACTTGAAATATTTTGTTTAAGTCTCTTCTGGCTGTTTTAGTTGCATTGACTGGTCAGCTGCCATTCTGATGGGTTGTCTTTTATATGCCACCTGCTGTTTCCTCTTGCAGCTTTCAGTAGCCTCTCTTTGTTCTGTACATTTAGTCTTTTTACTATGATATGCTATGGAGAGCTTCTGTTCTATTCTGTTCTATTTAGTGTTTGCTTCTTGTATCTGAATTAGTATGTCTTTCCTTGATTTAGGGAAATTTTCTCCCATACTCCTGTTGAAAATCTGGTTAATGCCATTGAAATGAGATTCTTCACTTTCCTTTCTATCTATGATGCATAAATTTGGTCTTTTCACGTTGTCTTGCATTTCCTGCATATTCCATTCCTGTATTTTTGAATTAAAATTGTTTTTGAATTCTTTGATCATGTTTATGATTATTCCTTTAAATTCTTTGTTTTGGTATTCATCCAGGTAGTTCCCACTGTAGAAGATTTCTATAGAACTGTTGGGCTTTGGTGGGGATACGCTATTTTGTTTTTTCATATTATTTGTATCTTTTCATCGAGGTCTGGGCATGTGAATATTTTCTTACTTGTGTGTCTGATATGATGCTCAAGCCTGCCTTTGTTGAGTTGAAGTTTTATTTGGTTTACATTGTTGATATAGCCTGATTGCTTTCTAATATCAATAGTTAGTTGGTCTAGACTTCAGGTTTTCCTTTTTGTTTTTGGCTTTTATTGGCAGGACTAGATCAGTTCAAGAAAGCTAGTCATAAGCTCTCTGGCATGGTGAAGGAGCCTGAGCTAGTCAGGTGATCTCTGGCAGCCTCAGCAAGACATATCATGAATCAAGAAGAGCCTATTGGAACAGAATCTGGTTTTAAATATTTTTTATGATTTTTTTTTAGCTTTTTGTAAAATACCTAGACTATACTAAAATATCAACAAATAAGATTTTTGTTTATTAGTTGAAGTACAGGGGTTTTAAAGATAAGTTCATTCATTAAACTTGCTTGCACATGTTACAAGTGAGTCCTCAGCATTTTTTTCATTTTTCAAATATTGCATAAGCAAATACATCCAAGTTAGAACTACCAATGAGCCTGCCATTTCCTTAACTCTCTATGGCTAAAATATCAATGGATTAATAGATTTAAATAATTTAAGATTCAGATTATTCTGTCACTAATTGTATTTCATGGGAAATGAAGAACAACCATGTCCTTTTTATGATGTGTTAGGCTCAATTCACATTAAACTTAAGTAGAACATGTACTCCGCTAAT
Source organism: Nannospalax galili (assembly GCF_000622305.1). Taxonomy (NCBI): domain Eukaryota; kingdom Metazoa; phylum Chordata; class Mammalia; order Rodentia; family Spalacidae; genus Nannospalax; species Nannospalax galili. Next base: position 890,189 of record NW_008343971.1, read on the forward strand.
GCTTACCATGAAAAATGACTTCATAAAATAGTGAGCAAGAGGGTCATTCATGTCTTCAGAAAAGAAAAATAAAATTATGACCAGTGGGCCTGTTTCACTAAATTTTTCCTTTTTCACTGAGAGACCCACCCTCACTCATCAGGGTCTCCAGGTCCTGATTGTAGATTAACAAACCAACATAAGACATTCTATTTGGATTTTTCATAGTTTATATAACATTTGACATTTACAAAGACATGGATTCTTATAGGCTTTTCCTTTTCCATATTTGAAATGGATGTGCCATATATATGTATATATTCACTCAACTATCGAGAAATTATAATAATCAATTTATTTTTTGCTTTTAATTTGATCACTTTTCATACATGTATATAATATATTTTGATCATATCCATCTCCACCTCCCTCGCTCCAATTCCCCTTTGGATGCCCCAACTTCATATCCTCTTTCCATTTAATAATATTCCATCAAATCTGATTAGTGCTGATGAAATTCAAATGGGTACGAAGCCATCGCTGGGGATATGAGCAACTTATCAAAAGCTATATCCACAAAGAAATGTGACTCCCCTTCCCTCAGTAACTTTTAACTGAAAATACATAACTTATCTAGGGAAGGGACTTCATAAAACCCCAATCCCCAACCATAGTGGAATTTTTGGCTAGTTTGTTCTTGGGCAGGTCTTGTGCAGGTAACCAGAGCTGTGTGAGTTCATGAGTGCATCAACCAATACATTAAACTTGTCCAAGAAGTTTGTGAAAATGCATGTCTTCTGGTCTTGAAAGAGTGAATTTGCCCATCCCATCCTTTCCCCTGAGCGCTTAGGCAGAAATTCCTCACAGATATCTAAAAATTCTTTTCTTGATTTATACTTTTAGAGTGTCTGGGTAGATGTGAATTTTCCAAGAGTCATGGAACCTATTTTCAATAATTTCCCTTGTAAAACTGTCACAAGCAGACATCCCAGCATTTTAAAATCTTTTTACTCTGGATAATTTTAAATATAAGCAAATATAGGTTCATATGTTACCCACCCTTACACACTAGATTATTTTGACACCAGTCAACTCACTATTATTTCATCCATAAGTATGTCAGTATATCGCTCCATTTGTTTTCTATCTATGTATAGTAAATTACTATTAATATGTTTTCTTAAAAATGGTGTTCGTTTTTATTATCTCAGAGCTCTGTAGGAAGGAAGTACAGGTGGTCTTGAATGGATTCTGGATGTGATTCATTCAAGGATAAAGATGCTGGAGAGATTGGACTTGTTTTCTTGGATATGTGCAGAGATAATCTCTTAGAAATCTCATTCAGTGGTGTTAGCAGAAACCACTTCCTAGCAGCTGCAGATTTGATATCTATTTCTTTGCTGCACCTAAGTCCTGTTCTCTTAATTTGTCTAAGCTTTATGAATTCCCTCACTGCCCATCTTTATCTTCAAAACCATATACAGTGCTCACCTTAAATTTCTACTCTATGTTAGCTCTTTTTCTCTACTCTTGCCCTGTCTACTAGCTAGAGAAAAATCCCCATTTATAAGGCACTGTGGTTTCATTTTATCTACCTACACAACTCAGTATAACATTCTTCCCTTTAGGTCAACTCACTGTCACTCTATCATATTTTCAAAATCTCTTTTGCTACGTAAGGTAGCATATTCTTGGAGTTATTGCTCACTAAATTCATAGGTACTGGGATGAGGTCACCATATCTTTCCTTTGCTATTTTAGGAATTCCAACTTGAAAGGAGGCAGCGTGAGTGAAGAAGAGAGTTGTGTTCTCCACCCAGTCCCAACTCTTAAGGTTCCCACATGTCCATCCCACACTCTTGAGAGAATATATATTGTAAAAACAGAAAATATATATTGTAATTTCTACAAGTTTCAGAGTGTTGTTTTATGAATTCTTCTGTGTTATAAAGGAAACATTGAAATCAAGTAAATTTGGAGTAGATGAGAGATTTGAGAGTGAAATGAATCCAATGACAGACTGTAATCACTGCTTGCTTCATGAGGAGACCAAACCTGACCATGTGGTCCACACTTGCTCAGCATCAATACTTAACCACTTCACCCATATAGTCTTGTTCCACCTCCAAAATAGATTAAAAGATGACAAAAATAACTATGCTGAGGTGCCAAAGATGAAAGTAGTTTGTCTCAAACTCTTAGAGAGATAACATATAGTTGTGTGCCCCTAAAGTGACATTTCTGTGAAAGAACTCAGCATGTTATTTTTCTCATTTCTGTAAATCTTTTCCAGATCATAGGAAAATTTCTTAAATTTCTTTAGTCTCATACACTGAATTGACACCATTCTAGTGTGTCTATTTCAAAGTGTGAAATTGTAGGTTGGCCTTTTCCACCTCTATCCTATCAACAACTATTTCTCTTTTATAATAATGATAAATCTTTTCCTCCTATTATTTCTGTTGCCTTTTGTCAAAATGTATTTTCTTAAATTTCAAATAATTGTATCTTTTATATATACTTATTCTAGCTATTTTACTGCTATGATAAAATATAAGGAAGGGTTTGTTATGGCTCACAGTTTGAGGGGATATAGTCTACCTGCTGAGGAATTCTCCCCAGCAGGAATATGAACACACTGATCAGATTGCACCCAGAGACAGGAAGCAGAGAGAGAGGTGATTGCTAGTACTGGCTTTTTCATTTTTCCCCTTATGGTTCAATCTGAGACACTAGCCTGAATGTTGGTTCCACCTACATTCAGGGTGGATCTTCCCTCTTCAGTTCATCCTCACTATAAATGCTGTCACAGGCACACTGAAAATTGTGTCTCAGATGATTCTAGATAAAGTCAAGATGATAATCATAATTTACCTTCACACATTACTCAATATTCCCATTTTAAATGCCATATTAATTATTTAGTCAGATGTTATATTCTGAGCTGAAATAAACAGAGAAATGCCAAGTATTTAAAACTCAGAGTCAAGAAATATGTGAGTCAGAATTCATCATCTCTGCTAGTGCACAGCTTGTCTCTTTATAAAAACATTTACCTGAATTGTGGCTACAGGAAAGATTTTCATATTTTTTCCAAATACAATTTTAAGATACTATTCTTCACAATAGCATCATCCTATCTATTTTTCTTTAACCTTTCACATTTAAAAAGTGACTTGTACAAACCAGACACTTAGAGGCAGACATACAAAAAAGAAAAAAAATATTCTGAGCTCTAGGAATTTACTGTTCAATAAGAAAAAGAGCAAACCTATCAGCCCAGTGCAGGCTGGTACACAGGATTGTGAGATTAAGAACCCCATGTTCCTTGTCTGAATAGGATTTTTCAAAACAAGGTTACTCAGGTCTATAGATTTATGGCTTGGAATGAATAGAGAGCAAATAGTTTTCCTCAGTCCACAAGTTCTTTTTATGTTCAAAGAAAAAAGTCTATTCAATTATTTCCTTTCTGTCAGATTTCCAATTTTTGTACTGTTGATTAAATTCAATGTTTAGAAATTATAAAAAGATTTCAACAAAAGAGCTCAACACAGATTGTAAATGATTTGAATTCTAATGAAGTAGCTTTGCTTTCTGTGTTGTTTTTTCATATAAGATTGCATTTGAACTTTTTTGAATACTGTTTGGAGTTCTCAAGCAATGTTTCTTCTATTAACCTTGACTTTCTTATTAGTTTTCAGATGGACTCCATCAGTACATTATGCACAGATGCATGCTAAGACACAAATATCTACACTGTTATTTTCTTAGATGTTTTGAAATGTTAGGCACAATCTCAAGACATGCAACTTTGTAAGAAAAATAATAAGGCTATCTTCTCTATTCTCTTTCTCTGATCAGCTCCAGACCAAGCACTCTATCAATACCCTTTGTCTCCTCACTGCTCCCTGCTCTTCTGTGCCTTCCAATCAATGCCAGCTAGTTCTTACTCATCACTTTGAAGAGTTCAAGCAGAAGAAGGCTCAGCAGAGGAAGAGGAGAAAGAGATTTTCACAATCTCTTTTTAAATGTTATACACAAAGTCAATTTATGAGATATACATATTTTTACAGGAGGAAAGACTAGATGTGGTAAAATGTTGACTGTGTCATTCCAATAGTGAATGTGTGAAAAGATGGGAAGAGACAGAAATAACTGTCCTAGAGAGTCTTAAATTGGATTCAGAGGAATTGACAGACGTTTCACAAGCTGAGCAAAGGAAATGGATGCAATTGTCTGACAGACTGAATATTAGAAGTCCACAGATTCAGAAGAGGATGATTTTATTATTTGGAGTAAGTGAATTAAGAAGCATTGAATGACCACCTCCAATGTGCTATACACTGTGCATAGACTGAGCATAGACTTTGTAAATAATACAGATGTAGAATAATCAACATAGAGCTGATGGTCTAGCTCAGAAGATAGATGGGAAACTAATAATTGCACTCAACAAGAAAACTGATAGTGTGTGAGTTGTCACAAAGAAGGAGAGGTGCTAGAGAATTTATGCTTCAAGAACCAGATAAAGGCCAGTGAAGAGAGGGAGAGGCAGCAAAAAAAGACAACATAAACCCAGGGCATTGTTTCCAGGAGACCAGGGGATGCCAGTGTTCTCACGTGTTCTGGAATTTATTCTAATTATACTAGGAAACCCTTTTGGGTTTAAATACACTAAAAACTTGATTAGATTTGTGTAATGTTGAAGATGAAATTCAAATACTGAATTTCAGTTACACAATCAAATTTCACCCCCTACTTCTTAGCCATTAGGTATATTACTTGAGTTGGTCTTCTCACTTATAAGATAGGGCAATATTATGTAGTTTGGAAGACATCATGAAAGTGGAAGAACCATACAGCAGCACTTAATGTGCATTCATGTATATAAGGAGCAACTGCATCTTCTCTCATTCATGCCTGTATCATTAGCTAATAAGAACATGCTCAAATCATCACATGGGACCATCTGAATGCCTTTGAACAAAATTATACCAGTACATTAACATGTATACAAACATTAAGATGAAGAATCTCTAAAACCTCTTCCCTTAAATGTCTACTCTCTCCAGTGCATTTTGAAAAGTGAGGCTTTATGCTATATCCTTGATTCATTCACTAGTGGCACATTACCACAGAGTCAGTGTTAAAAACTCAACCCAAAGCTATGCATGATGGTACACACCATTAATCATAGCACTCAGGAGGTAGAGACAGGTTCAAGGTCACTGTTCAAGGCCAGCCTGGTCTAAATGGCAAGTTTCAGACCAGACAGAGCTGCAGAGTGAGTCCCTGTTTCAGAAATATTTTATTACTCTGCATAACAACTAACATACAGTTAAAAAATCATGGGAAGTTTGGGCTGGAAAAATGAACAGTTAAGAGCACTTGCTGTTCTTCTAGGAGACTAGGGTTAAGCTCCCAAGACCCATGTCAGATGACACACAACCATCTGTGACTCCAGCTCGAGGGAATCCAGTTGCCTTTTCTGGATTCCATGTGCACTGCACTAACATGCATATACCCCTCCCTAACACATATATAATTAATAATAAAATAAACCTTTAAGGAAAATTTTCAGAGTTCCATTAATCCATTTACAGTAGTGAAATTCTTTGGTCTTAAGGGCAATATATTCACCTCTTCCCAGAAAGTAGATATACGGAGAAAAGGATGTTGGGAGACAGAATCTCCACTGGGTTTCTAGAAGTTTCATAACACAAGCATTGAATCTCTGACTGTCTATTCTCATACTGTCTTAACTATTATACATACTGCCACCTTAAAGAATATTTTATTTTAAATTATGTGTACACATGGATTTTGCTCAGGAATGTAGTGTCAGGAGGCCGGAGGAGGACACCAGATCTCCTGGAACTAGCACTAGAGGGAGTTGCCTGATGTGGGTCCTGGGAACTGAACTCAGATCCTTTGCAAGAGCAGTGTGGCCTCTTACCTGCTGAAGCATTTCTCTGGCCCCCATATTGCCATTTCATAAGAAATTAGTTTTCTCTCCATAGCTTTATTTTCCTAAATCACACAGACCTTGCTAAAACTTTGTCTCTTATCTGAAAATATAATTTTATATGTTTTATGTTACCCGTATAGTAATTTTCTAAAGTCTGTGAAGTTTCTGATTCTTTTAAGCCTCTGTAAAAATTGTACTTCCATGATAATTTTTAAAATTTAATTCAACAAAGAATTCTGTGAGGATATATCGTGGGGGTCTAATAAGCAGTATTGCTCTCAGAGCTTCTTGAGGGGCAAAGCAAACAGAACACTGCCATCTAAAAGTATTTTCTTAGGCTTTTTACATGTGTGTGTGTGTGTGTGTGTGTGTGTGTGTGTATGTGTGTACTCATACTTGTATATGGGTATGTGTTCTCCTTCACTAAAGGGTAACAACATGACTGAAATGAGTAATGAAGTCCTTCATTTCTTGCAAATGTCTCCAGATGGCTCAGACTGAGACTTTCTACAGCTGCTGCTTGAAGAACTGATTTTGCCATGGAACATCATGCATGCTTTTCAATGTTACAGTGCCAGGAGAGACGACTGGATCTGTTTTCCACCACAGGAAATACGTTTCCTCTATTATTTTGTTTTTCAAAACAAATCTTTCATTCTTCATTGTGCACTTAATGTTAGTTCAGATAGGTAAACAAGTTGTTGGTGAAGTGATGTACTAAGTCCAAAAGTCAGATGTATTTATATTTACTGACAATTACAACTATCAAAAGAAGAAAGAAATAAGAAAATTGACTGTAGCATAAAAAACATTACTTATGGCCTTGCTTATGTTTTTTTAATCCCAGCACTAAGGATGCAGAGTTAGGTGGACCTTTGTGAGACTGAAACCATCTCTAGTGAGTGCCAGTCTAGCTAGGGATACAGGAAGACCCTTTCTCAAAAAAAAAAAAAAAAAAAAGCAAATTGCTTATAAACATCTAACCAATGAGTAGAACTGTCATAATATATTAATGGAAGGAATTAAGAAGATATAAATAAATGGAGTAATAGCCCAAGGTTTTTAACTTGAGGAATTAATATTATTCAAAACTGTCTACTATCCAAAGGTATCTACAAATTCTAAATAACCTTAACCAACATCACAATGATGCTTTCCCACAAAACAATTTTCTAAAATTCATATGGAACCTCAAATGTTCTCAAGTAGTTGAAGAAATCTTGAGAAAGAAGAACAAAACTATAGGAATCAAGTTGTTATTATTTCAAATTGTACTACAAAGCATTCATGATTAAAAGAATTTGGCACTGGTCTAAAATTGGGTGTATTGACTTGTGGAAGAGAATTGAGTGTATGTAAGTTCATTCATGTACATACAATCAACTCAGATTACACTGAGATTATCAAGAATACACAACAGAGAATGGGTATTCTTCAAAAGATGGCAATGAACACATTGGAAATACTATTTATATTTTTAATTGTGTGTGTGCATGTGTGTGCGTGTGTGTGCATGTGTGTGTGTGCGTGTGTGTGTGTGTCTGAATGTGGCTATGTGAATGAATACAAGTATCTGTGCAGTCCAAAAGTGTCAGATCACTGGGAGCTGGAGTCACACACTGTTGCAAGAAGTGGACATGGGCATTGGAAAGCAAACTTGGGTCCTCTGCTAAAGGGGCATATGTTCTTGACACTGAGCATCTTTCCAACCCCATGAAATAAGATAATTTAAATAATGAGAAAATAACTTGAACAGGCATTTCTCCTGAGAAAACATGAAAATGGTTAGGAGACACACTAATCAGGGAAATGCAAATCAAAACTTCCAGGAGCTGACACTAAATACATTAAGATATTCTCTTTACAAAAGATTCAAATCCAGCTTCATATAATTACAAAGAATTTGGGGGAAAAAAAAGAAAATATGGCTTGAGAAACATCAAAAGATGGACTTAAAATGTCTGTTTTGTAAATGCTCAAAAAACTAAAGCTTGGGAGCTAGCTCAGTCTGGAAAGTCCTGTCTTTGAAAATATGAGAACTTGAGTTCAGTTGTTCCTGTTGATATCCAGCTTTAGTCCTGTGTAGTTGGATGGAACGCAGGACTTTATTTCAGTTTTTTATATTTGTTGAGAGTGCCATTGTGTCTTAATATGTGGTCAGTTTGGGACAAAGTTCCATGGGCTGCTGAGAAGAATATGCATTCATTAGAGTTTAGGGGGAATGCTCTGTAGATATTCATTAGGTCCATCTGATTTTTGATGACACTTAAATCCAAAATGTCTTTGTTTAATTTTCTTGGTGACTAGTGGGTATTGAAGTCATTCACTATTGCTATGCTGTAATTAGTCTGTGATTTTTAGATCTAATAGTATTCTTAAATTAATTGGATGACCTTGTGCTTGGTGTGTATATCTTTAGGATTGTAATAGCCTGTTAGTGGACTTTTCCTTTAATGAAAATTGAAGTGGGGCACGGTGGCACATGCTTTTACTCCCAGCACTTGAGAGGCAGAGACAATGGATGTGAATGAGTTCGAGGCCAGTCTGTTTTGCAGAGCTAATTCCAGGCCAGCTGGGGCTACAGGGATACCCTGTGTCAAAAAAAAAAAAAAAAAATTGAGTGTCCCTCCTTATCTTTTTTTGGCCAGATTTGGTTTGAAGCCTATTTTGTCAGATATTAAAATAGTTAAACTTCTTGTTTCTTGAATCCACTTGCTTAGATCACCTTTTCCATCCTTCTATTCTGCGGTGGTATGTATCATTGATGGAAGGTGTCTTTCTTGGAGGAAGTAAAAAGATAGATCCCGTTTGTAAATCCAATCTGTTAGTCTGTGTCTCTTTATTGGGAATTAAAGAAATTAATATTCATAGTAATTAATGAAAATTCCCTTTATTTTGTTTATTTTGTAGTGTTTTCTCAGAACTCTTCTGATTGTGTGTCCTAGCATGGTTCATTTGTTCCCTGTGTTTTTATCTTGTACAGACTGAAAACACAAAAAGCCAAATTTATGAAACAAAATGAAGCAATCTTTAAAAGAAAGTTTATAGGACTAAAGTCATTTGCCAGAAAAATTGGAGACATCCTATCTTAATATCTTTATGATGCACCTGAAGCCATTGAAAACAAAAAACACCTAAAAGTTAGACGGAAAAAGACAAACAAAATCAGGACTGAAGTTAATGAAAGAGAAACAAGAGAAAACATAATCAATGAAACGTTTTTTTCAAAATATTAAAAGGTTGACAAAACTCCACTAAATTAACCAAATGAAAAGAGGATCTAAATTAGTAAAATCAGAAATGAAAAGTGAAATATTATAACACACTGAGTAAATGCAGAAAAATCATAAAGACATACTTTAAAAGTATGTATGCTTCCTTTTTACCACCATGGTTCCTTTCCATTTTCCTGGCTCCCAAATTACATTGAGGATATATACTGACATATAAGGATTTGGAGCTACAATCCATAAATGAAGATAATGTACATCATTTGTTTTTCTGACTCAGTGTGACTTCGCTTAGTAAAACAGTTTCTAGTTCCATCCATTTACCTGAAAATTTCATGATGTTTTTTATTTTACTGCTGAGTAGAACTCCAGTGTAAATGTTCATTTTCATTATTCCTGCATCAGTTGAGGGACATCAAGTTGTTTACATTTCGTAGTTATTGTGCAAAGAGCAGCAACAAACATAGCTGAGCAATTATCTCTGTGGTAGAATGTTGAGTCCTTTGGTATAACTGTATGATATAGTAAATTTATTTTTATTTTTAAAGAGTTCTCCACACTGATTTCCACAGTCTCTGTACTAGTTTGCAATCACACCAGCAGTGAAGCAGGGTTCCCTTTCCCCCAAATCTTTACCAGCGTTTGGTGTGTTTTTTCTCTTAAGACTGGGTGGGCATCTCTCAGATGTATCTTCTCTGTGTCTGACCAGTGTGGGATTCTGCAGTAGCCTCCATCTATTTCAAAAATAAGCTTCTTCGATGAACGATGTATGGTACCGTTGTCTGTAAATATAAGGATCCATATTTAACATATGGAAAGAAATATCATTTGTCTAGAGATAGGACAGAGATAAGGTTTTCTCTAGGATCGATGACCTCTCCAACCATATGTATTTGGCTGTTTACAGTGCCACCCATGAGTTCACTCTCATTGAGAGGGCTTTAAGTCCAATTAAATAGCTGTTGATTATCCTGCCCCGCTCCCCTACATAACAGTGCCACTACTGCACTGACAGAGGTAGTTTGTTGTGCCAGTTACTATGGTTATTAGGCTTTAAGGCTCGGTTGGACAATTGGATTTTCTACCTTAGCAACCTGCATAGTGTCCTCTACAACTATTAGAGCTAATCGGAGAAGGCTTCCAGGTCGGTTCTGGTTCCATTGCTCCAAGTCCTGTGTCTGAAGTATGTCTTGTCTTCAGAAGTAGGGTCTTCTCTTCCAGTTCTGGGAGGTAACCAGGAGTTCTGGCAATGGATTATGTTATTTGGGGAATCTCTTGAACTAGTCTGAGCAACTCCTTGAAGGAAGGTCTCTCTTGTCTGGCACTGTGTTCTTTGCCATACAGTCCCCAGGGATACATAGGCACTAACGTTCAGACACCATATGTGGTACATGTATTTCATTGGCAACACATTTTGCTCTGACTTTCCTAGCCCCACAAGATCCATTCACCTCTACTCTCCCCCATCTGATCTCCATCCTCCCTGCCTAGTCAAAGCGCCCCATTATCCCTACCCTCCCTCCAGTAATAGCTTCCCACTATCCCCCTCTCCTGAGTTCCCTCCTCCCCTACCATGGCCTCCTACATGTCTGTCCCTCCTCCCCTTCAGGCTGAACACCCCCACTTTCCCCACCTTCCTCTTGGTAATACCTGTTCCCTACTATGTGCTCTTTTGTGTTTTTTCTTTCCCTTTACCTCCATGTTTCTTTTCCATTTTCCAGGCTCCTGGTGTTATATCAGCATAAATACTCACATGTAAGAGATTGTTGTTACAGTCTGAAAATGAGGGATGAATTTCTAAAGTCATGGACACCACCAAAGTTAAGGCTCCATTTTTTTATGTAGAAAGAGAAACTCAAAAGTTAATCTTATTAGAAAGTTCTTAAGAGCATTCGTCTAGATAAATTTCCTTTTACATTTGACTCCTGGGTAACTAATTCTCATTCAGTGTGAAATTAAAACTTTATGAGATCATATTTTACCCCTAGTAAGTAATCATATGGTCACTGTGAAGGAAATACTTTTGATTTTAAGGTTATAAGTAATTCAGTAAATATATTTTTATTATTCAATTTGTACTTTGATGCTTATGTCCATTTCTTAATAGTTTTGGTTGCATTTTTATTGGATATTTGCAATTTTCATGCAGTCTGATTTGATGGCATTTATATCTCCACATCCTCCCTCACTGGCCCTTGCCCAAATCAATGAACTCTCTCACACAATTAGCATGCCCTGTAGAGTATGATCTGTGTTTCCCAGTGTAGACCCACCCACTGGGCCCACCAAGAGTCCCAACCCTGTAAGATACTGTCTTTCCTCTCTCAGCAGCCCTATATTGAGGTGGGATTTCTTACTCACTTTCCCCTGCCTATGCTTGAAATTTGTCAGGTTTGAACTTGCATAGGCCTTGTGCAGGCTGTCACCAATGCTGTGACTTCATAATAAATGACCAACTCTCTAGAGGACTGTTTGCCCATGATCATTGACCCCCCTCTGGTACTTAGAATCATTGTGGAAGAGAATAACTTGCTCTTCCACAATGACCCTAGGGATGCAGAGGTTTGAAGTAGCTGATCTGTTCAGAGATAAGCATCTGTGGCCTCGTGTTCTCTACACACTTCTTAATTGTGGGTCTCTATGATAATCACCATCTGTTGCACAAGGAAACTTCTGTGGTGAGAAGAGAGGCATTCATCCGAAGTGTAGAGGTTGCATTGAAGATGTGTCACTTAGGGTGAAGCATCTCACTGACACCCATATAGTGCATTTGACCAGTTCTGGAACTCTGCAATAGTCTTCATCAGTTGCAAAAAGAAGCTTCTTTGATGAGAGTGAAAGGTACACTTGTCTGGAAATGTGAGGATGCATATTTAGAATAATTTAAGAAATTATGTGAGTCTGGGGATATGGTGAAATTGGGTTTTTCTCCAGAATCTGTGAATACTTTAGCCATATGTGTGTTTACAGTACCACACATGAGACAGCCCACACACACACTCAAGTGAATGGGGCTTAAATCCAATTAGGCAGTTGTTGATTCCCTCCAAGATAAAAGAGCCACCACTGTTCTTATAGACCTTTTTTTTTTTCTGGCTTTTTGAGACAGGGTTTCCCTGGAACTCACTATGTAGACCAGGCTGGCCTTGAACTCACAGAGATCCTCCTGCTTCTGCCTCCCAAGTGCTGGGATTAAAGGTGTGAACCACCAGGCCTGGGTATAGCCCATTTTTTAACTGCTCATTTGTTTTCCTGATTTTCTTTTTTGAGTTCTTTATATATTCTGGATATTAATGTTCTGTCAGATTTTCTCCTACTCTGTAGTCTTCCTCTTCACTCAGTTTGTTGTTTCCTTTACTGTATAGATGCTTTTTAGTTTAATGAGGTGCCATTTGTCAATTGTTGACCTTAACTTCTGAGTGTCTAGTTTGATTTACAAAGTCTAGATCTTGTAGCGTAGTGCCTATGTTTTCTTTAAACATAGTTTCAGTGTTCAAGATTTTACATTGAGATCATTTAGAGTTGACTTTTGTACAGGGTGATAGATATGGGTCTAATTTCATTCTTTTACAAGTGAAGATCGAATTTTCCCAGCACCATTGTTGAAGATACTGTCTCTTCCAGTGTGTGTTCTTGGCACCTTTGTCTAATATCAGGTAGCTTTAATTGTGTGCACTTATGTTTGGGTCTTCTATTTTGTTCAGTTGATCTAAAAGTCTGTTTTTGTGCTAACCCCATGCTGTTTTATGACTATGCCTCTTTAATACAGTTCGATACCTGGTTTGACAATCCCCCCAGCATTGCTCTCTCAGCTCAGGAATTTTTGGCCATCTGGGTTTTTTGTGTGTTCATATGAATTTTAGGATGGATTTTTCTATTTCTGTAAAGAATGTCATGGATATTTTCATTGGGATTTCATTGAATATTTAAATTGCTTCTGGTAAAATGGTCAGTTTTGCAATATTAATTCTACTGATCCATGAGCACAGGAGGATTTTCCATCTCTTTGTGTCTTCCTCAATAACTTTCTTCAAAGACTTAAAGTGTTCATTGTAGAGGTCTTTAATTTCTTTTGTTATGCTTAGTCCTAGATATTTTATTTATTTTTGAGGCTATTGTGAATGGGAGTGTTTCCAAAAACACTGTCTCTTGCTTATTATTGCTATATAGAAAGGCTAGTGGCTTTTGTAAATTGATTTTACAACAAATGGTATTTAACCCAAAAAGCCCTGCTAAAGCATACAGAATTAGAGACTGCAGAGAACTTATCCCTGAATACCACACCTATATCAAACCTCTGTCACCCAAGGCTCAGAGACCATTGCAGAAGAGGGGGGTAGAAAAATTGAATATCCAGAGGTGGTTTATATCCACAAGGAAAAAGTTTCCCAGACAGCTGGGAAGTTACTCACATGAACTTAAAGAAATTTTAACAGTCCCAAAACCCTTGCTAACATAAGCTGGAAAAAAATTCAGGATAGAAGTGGGGAAGAGGCTCCAGCCTCACCTGAGGAATGACTGGAAACTGATAACTGTTGGGAGAGGAAGATAGATAGGTTACCCGGGTTCCAGTAGATGGATGAGCACTGAAGGACACTTGGGGACACAAACTTTGCTCAGTAGGCCTTAACATACATGATATAGTACATGAAATCCATAAGGGGAGGCTATAAGAGAGATGCAGATAGGAAGGAGGTCTATATATAATCAAAATATATTGTATAACATTTGTAAAAATTCAACAAAAATGATGAAAACTCTAGTTCTATTAACCTGGAAAATCT
>NW_008343971.1:904195-910938 GCF_000622305.1 Nannospalax galili
ACAGACCCATAAGAACAAGTGAGAAAGAAGCATTAATGTAAAATCTCCCAACCTAAAAATGAACCCATTACAAGATGAATCCAGCATTCCACCATACCTTCAAAGAACTAACTTCAATGCTTCTTAAATTATTCTTTAAAGGAGGAAAGGAAGGAACACTTCCAAATTTGTTCTCTAATGTATTACTCTGATACCAAAGCCAGACAAAGACTCAAAATTACATGCCAATCTCCCTGATGAACATAGAGCAAAATTCCTCAATAAAAGACTTACATAGATAGTTGTGTTTCCATTGGAAAGTCCAGGGAAGTGAGAAAACCAATAATGGGACTGAGGAGAGAGCTCATTAGAGGGGATATAGAATGCAGAAGAATGAGTGAGAGGAATAGCTAACAACAGAGGCCTTTTAAAAAGACATATGGAAACCTACTATTACAGAAGTTTCTTAAAATATATACATATACAATATTAAAAGAACTTAAATGTAGGTACCCTATAATGAGAGTTCAATTGTCCTTCCAAATAACACAGGATAAAAAATAAAAAGCCCAATGCCAGTAATGGAATCCCTCTTTTGGAGTTATTAACCAGAGGGTTTCCATAGAGCCTCAAACAATACTAGCCATTGCCATTGCTGTTGGTTGCTCTATAGAATTGATGGTTTAAGACCATATTGCTGAAGACATTTATGTGAGTCTGAAAACAAACAAGGAGAAATCAAGTTGAGACTGACCTCAGTTTCATCTCTATTGACTAATTTTCATAGTACCAGACAGTACTATACATGGCTACTGAAAGGGAGACGTAATCATCAACCCAGCTATGAACCCTACCAGCTATAATAACTACTGGCCTGGCAAGATATGCCCACTTGTGCAGTAGTGGTGCAAATCTTATTGGAATAACCAACCAACTTCTGACTGGAATTAAGGCCTGCTTCACAAGATGAACCCCATACATGGCACTGTTATCAGGGCTAAGAACCATGTGGCTAGGCAGGTCACAGACCATAGGGGAGAACATACTACCATTATTCTGCTAAATACATAGTACTAAATTGACTTCTACTGAGTTATTGTTATACTCATAGATTACTGCATCTTTTTTTTATTGATCTTTTAAAATTTCATACAGTATTTCCCACTCACATCCAGACACCCTCCCCTATCCATGCCTCCCCCCTTCCCCCCACTGAACCCTATGCACCCGGCCATACATTCTGAGTCCTATTCATTCAGGTGTTTGTACCCAAATGTCCTTCAGTGTAAATGCATCCACTGGAGTCTATATGAGTTATTGTTATAGATTAGTGCATCTTTCAACTCCCACTAAATAAGGTTCTTCTTGCAGCAGATAATAATTAACACCAAGATCCACAATTGGTCAACATGCAGAGAATAAGAGACTGTGGAGTGCTCAGTCATGAATGGGAAATCTGTATGACTAGCTTTCTTCCCAAAGCAAAGTGATCATTGTGGAAGAGGGGATAGAAAGATGGTAAGAACCGAAGGTAGTAGTTGAATGCAAAGAAACTGTGCTTTCTAGTCACTAGAAAGTAGTTGACATATGCTAACACACTGTGGATATAAGCATAATCAAGGTCTGTGAAGGTCCTTGCCAGACAAAAGCTTAGCATGTATGGGATAGGTGAACATGAATTCCAGCCTTAGCAGAGGCTCTGTTGGAAATTGATGGCTGCTGGGAGAGGGAGAGTAAGTTTTCTTTAAGAGTATTATGCCTGGTTGTTTGATCAGACTCCAAGGGATGAATTCACACCCAAGAAACTTTGGAGAACATAAATTAGACATGATATATCTTAAAGAAGTAGTAGAGAATAGCAAGTCAGCAGGGAGGTGGGTGTGGATCTGAGAGGAAATGGTGGAAGGGGTCTGAATATGATCAAAATACCTTGTATGAAATTCTCAAAGATCTCTAAAAGTATTATTTTGTAAAAAGACAGGGTTTGGGGCAAGTGCTTATAATCCTCTCACTGGGATGTCAAGAGATAGGTGGAACTCTAGGGATCACTCACCTAGAGTAAGTCTAACTTACTTAGCAAGCCTAGGCCAATCTGAAAAATTGTCTCAAAAATAATGTAAAATAAAATAAAATGAATCAAGGGGAAAAAAATCAAGGTGGAATGGTTTCTGAGGATTGACACCCAAGGTTGTCATTTGTTCTCCACAAGCACCTTCATATATATGCTCAAGTATGCACCACACACACACATGAACATGCACACACATATATACATACACACTCTAAAAATGTTCAAAGAACTACAAAAGGACATGGAGAAAGTGAAGAAAATAATGTCTAGAACAGTTAAATGTTCCCAAACTGGGGGTTACAGAGATGGCCCAGCAGTTAAGAGCACTGGCTGCTCTTGCAGAGGACTCAGGTTTGATTCTCAGCACTCACATGTCCAGTAACAACTGTCCATAACTCCAGTTCCAGGGGAATTCGATGCCCTTTTCTGACCTCTGTGGGCATTGCATGACACAGGTACATTTACATACGTGCAGGCACACACTCATACACACAAAAATAAAAATAATGAATAAAAGATTTTTTAATTCTGAAACTAAAAGTGCAATGTCCAAAATGAAAAAAAAAATTGCTATAGGAATTGAGAAAGATTTTAGGAAACAGAAAGAAATAGCAGCAAATTGGAAGGTTTAACACTGAAAATTGCTGTGTCTAACGAGTGGGAAAACATAGAAGAATAGTGAACCAACAGCCCACGGATGTTTCATACTCCTTAAAGCAAACCACTATACTACAGGAGTATAAGAAAGTGAGAGATTTTAAAGAAATCACGTCAAAATTTTCCTAAAGTAGCCAGCTGTGGTGGTGGTGGCACATCCCTTTCATTCCAGCACTCATCGGGCAGAGCTCTGTGAGATTCAGGCCAACCTGGTCTACATAGTGAACTCCAGGCCAGCTGGGGCTATAGGGAGACCTTGTCTCAAAAAAAAAAAATCCCAAAGTAGATGAAAGATATCTGTAATGAATGCCCAAGGGAATAAATGAATGCCAAGCAAGTGAAGCAAAAGACACCCACCTTGAGGCACACTTTGTAGTCAAACTTTCAAATTACAAAGGGGATAGTAGGGAACAGATGTTACCTGAGGGAAGTGTGAAAAGTGGGAGTAACTGGCAGGGAGGAGAGGAGGGAGGGACATTCAATGAACCACTGTGCTGGGGAGCAAGGAGGAAAGGCAGGAAAGGAAAGATGGAGGGAGTTGAGTCCGAAGGTACTGGGGGGAGGATGGGGATAATGGGGGCACTGTGACTAGGGAGGGAGGGAGGAAGGAGGCTGGATGGAAGAAAAAAGAGATGAATGAATCTCAAAGGGCTAGGAAACCTAGAGGGATAAGTGATGCCCTAGAAACCCTATGAGAAATGCACGTAGAGTGTCTGAGCATTAATGCATATGTATACCTGGGAGCTGCTTGGCAGGGAATGCGGTGTCAGACAGAAGAGACCTACCTTACAGTGACAAGCATGCTGTACAGCACTCATCAAAGAAACTTCTTTTTGCAACCAGAGTTGCCCATCTAGTCAGGCACAAAGAAAATACACCTGGGAGATACCCAGTACTAGGTGTCACATCTACAGTCAATTCTGTACAACCAAGGCTCAAGGAACATAGCAGAATAAGGGAGAAAGTGTTAATGCACCCCTCAATTCTCACCAGTGAGGCTTCCATGTTCATCAGAGTGGGATACACACAGAAGGCCACAACTGGCCAAGTTTTAGAGACTAAGAGACTGTAGTGTAGGATGGTACTCCTGTATGGAACTTCCCTCACCCATGGCTCAGGGATCATTGTGGAAGAGGAGGTGGAAAGATTGTAAGAGTCAGGGCTGGTTCATGAACACAGGGAGGTGGAGGCTTCCAGGCCACTGGAGGCTTGTTCATGTGAGCCTGCAGCAGCAGTGGCATTGAACCTGGGACCCCTATCAGCTCAATTAAATAAGAGGCCAAAGGGGATGTGAGAAATAGGTGGCAGGCCAGCACTAGATAGAGAACTATTTTAGACTGATTGCTGCTGGGTGAGGGAGAGTATGACTTACATTTTGGTTATTAGCCTTAGCCTTTAATGGCTGCGCTATCCCTCCAGCCCAAGAGTATGACTTACATACTTGCCACTGGATGGGCTGACTAGTGACTAGTAAATGTGTGCAGTGGACACATTTCCACTGAAGGGCATTTGGGTACAAACACCTGAAGGAGCAGTACTCAGTATGTATGGCAAAGTTCATAGGGTTTGGTAGGCAGATAAGAAGAGGCATGGATCGGGAAGGGGGTCTGGATTTGAGTAGGAAATGTATGAAATTTTAAAAGCTCGATAAAAATAAGAAAATACAAAGAATAATGAAAGCAGTAAGATAGAAGCTATCACATACAACGTGTGTTAGGTTCTTTTCCTTTTGTTGTGATAAAATATCTGGACAACAGCAACTTAGGGGGAAAAAAGTTTGTTTCAGCTCACAGTTCAATGCACTATCCATCAATTTGGGAAGTCTAGGAAACAGGAGCTTGAAGCAACTGACCACATTACATCCATAGTCAGAGGCCTAGGGAAGAATCCCACTCACAAGTAACATGGGTCTTTCCCCCAACAATTAATGCTATCAAAGGAATCTCATAGGCCCATCTCCCAGATGGTTCTTGGTTCTGTAAAGTTTTCAATTAACACTAAATTATCACAACTCCATCCCTTGCTAACTTGACATCCAAACACTTGTAAGTTATAGCCTTCCACTCCTTGTCCCCGAAGTCTCACACTTACAATATTGAACACAGTAGGAAATTAAAACTTGCCATTGTCTTTACCAAATCCAACACTTTAAAAGTTCAAAGTCTGTGAGATTCAAATAAAAGAAAAACCATGTTACATACTTCCAATTTGGGGTATTAGAGTAACCATATTCCCAAAAGGGCCTAGGAAGGTGCAATCATACCAAAGTGAAACAAAAATCCAGCAGTACAAACACATCTTGTAACTGGTGCTCATAATTTAGAGCTTTGTTCTCCAAATGACAGCAATCCCTAGCCCTCCAACTCTGCCATCCAGAGAGTGTACAGAATCTCTCCTAAGCCAGATCCACACCTAAAGCTGTCTGTGGTGAACACTGCATAATCTTGGCATCTCCAATATCCCAGAGTCCAACTGCAGCTAGACTTCTCATTCGGAGCATCACACAATGGCTTTTGAGGGTCACTTTACAGGAGTTCCAGCCTTGCCACACGACGCCTGGCCTCAGCTGCTCTCCATGACCCTCTCAATTTTGCATTCTCTATGACTTCAAAAACAGTACCATATGGATAATGCGACCCAGTCCTGCCACCCACTCCAGGGATAGCCTGGATCCACTGGACCACACCTCTATCAGCTTCTGTGACTGACCCTGGGAAAACGATTTCCTTGGCAGTTGCTTTTGAGAATCAGTGAACCCATTTGGCTTATGAGTTCTTCCTTCAAACAAATTTAGACCTTCACAAGATGAAGCCTCCAAAGGATGCCATTTTGCCCTCAGAACACCTTTCCTATTGTCCCAGGGCCACACAGGAGTCTCTCTTGCATTGTACGCAGCTCTTTAACAAGGACAGCTATTTTCTCAGCACCAAAATGAATGCCCTTTGGTCCCTTAATATATGCTGCCAAACAAAACAGTTAATTACAACTAAATTCAATTTCATTCAAGTTTCAGGACACAGGAAGAATGAAATAAGATTCTGACCAAAATATCACAAGTTTTCCCCTAGCTCTGTTCCTGGTAAGAGTCCTTATTCCTATTATGAGACCCAAAGGGCTTGGCCTCCACTGTCCACATTTCTGTCAGCATCACTGTGTTCTATGATCCATTTAAGAACTTCTTCCATCATTCAAGTGATTTTCTAAACTCCAAATCCCAAATTCTTGTATATTTCAACTACAAAAGTATTCCAGTGACCTAAGAGCTGCATTTCCACATTTGTCATGGTGACTGCCTCACTTCTCATTACCAATTTCTGTTTCCTTTCCTGTTGTTGTGATAAAATATGGTGATAACAGCAACTTATGAAAGAAAGGGGTTTATTTTAGTTCACACTTCAAGGCAATGTCTTGACAGGGAAATAAAGGAGACAGGAGCTTGAGGAGCTGATCATCTTACATCCCCAGTCAGAAGAAAAGCATGATGAATGCATATATGATAGTTCTCAGCTACCTTTCTCCATTGTACACAAGCCAGGATATCCCTGCCCAGGGAATGCTAGGTAATTCTTTCCACACCAATTAATGCAATCAAGAGAAACACTCGCTAGCACGCCAGGATCCATCTCCCAGGTGATTCTCCATTCTGTCAATTTGACAACACCAACTATTACACAAAGGATCTAATATGGTAAGTTTCTCATCAAAACTTTGGGAACCAGAAAGTCATGAGCCAACATATTCGAAGTGTAAAAAAAAAACCCTATTATTAACATATATCTCCAGCTAGGACAATGAATGAAAACACTGTGAACATAGAATTGTTCATTTAGAAAATGTCCTTCAAAAATGAGAGGTAGGACCATAGGAGAAGGGTATTAGTAAAGGAGAAAGGCAGGAAATGGGGGCACCTTAAGTAGGATAACCATGATGGAGGGGTGAGACAATGTGAGAGATAAACAATGCCTAGCTAGTTTTGAAAACCAGAGAGAAACATATTACTCCTACACCCTACTGACAAATTATACATAGCAGATCA
>NW_008343971.1:911047-911764 GCF_000622305.1 Nannospalax galili
CCTCCTTGCCCTTAGGTTGACTAGTTCCAGGGGACTATGAGCATCTCTCAAAATGTTCTATAATGGTGGTGGATCACATGTTCTCTTGATCAAGGAGGCCAAGGAGACCCCACCAGATGGACTTGAACCAGTGTCCAGTCTACAAAGAAGAGGGTCAACACAGAGGAATCACTTCCTCCATGCTTCCAAGCAAAGCCAACCATGGTCGAGCAGGACCTTTGACTTATCTTCACATAGGCGGAACTGGTAAAAAAAGTAGCCAGGGGCCCCTCTCAAGTCCATGTGACTCCTGAGGAACAGATCCTCAAACGACCTTAACAGTGAAAATAAATCGGTTTATCTGGACCAATTGTGTGGTCTTAAACAACCAAAAGGAAAGTATAACCAAAGATTAAATGGGCCAACATAACTTCATAAGAGTCCATATATATACCTAAAGGCTACATAACAAGCAACAATGCCAGACAAGCGATACTATCTTTTGAGTTGATGGCCAGGGTGGCCAAAGGGATTTCCAGGTAGTAACCCAGCAAAGAACTGGTAAAATGAACAGTAGACCCCAATCTTATCCAAAGGAATATAGACAACTGATTACCGCTAGATGAGGAACAGCTGACCTTCCTAAAACAAAGGCCATTAGATAGGCCGACTAGATTCACCAGAAAAGCAAGTAGTGGGGAATGGCTAGGGGTGCCAACAACACAGCAGACAGTAACA
>NW_008343971.1:912171-915907 GCF_000622305.1 Nannospalax galili
TTCTTAAAAATTTACAGTAAATTTGAAAGAGATACATCTCAGCTCTGGAAATTGTTATTGAATATGTCAATGCTGTTGTAATGAAATGCTTCTTCTAATTATATGGTTATTAAATAAACAATTTAACAAAAAAACTAAAAAAATCAGGCATATAGCTAAGGAAGAGACACACACATGAGAGAGAGAGAGAGAGAGAGAGAGAGAGAGAGAGAGAGAAAGTTAAGTTATACCTACTGCTGGGACAAGCCCAGAAGGGAGAACAAGAACCTGGATCAGAGGCACAATTAAAAAGACAGGATGACTGTCTTTTTAATTGGGTACCATCAAAAAGCAATGGGCCCCATTTATTTCCATAGCTGGGTTTTGTACTATATTCATGTATGGAATAAACCAAGTGTTTTTGTCCATGGAATTGTATTTACTGTCAAGTACCCAAAACAAATTGTGTTCCTTGTGTCAAATATTCAAGAATCTTCTCACCCAATTTTGAGGCTACAGTTCTTAGAGACAGAATAGTCTTCATAGCAAATGAACTCACCCTCTTCAACCCAAGGAAAGGACATATATTGTGACTGCCACTCCCTGAGGTGTTCCCCCTGGGAATGTCTATGCCAGGAGCATTGTATCAATAGGTCAGGGCAAGTATTCATGTATTTGCTGCTGATCTGATTCCCACAACTAAGTAAACAAAAATAAAGTTTGTTACCAATAGACCTGCACTATTAAAATCCTGAAGGGAGTTCAAGGTAAGCTGAAAGAATAGTAAAGCTATATCCTTAAGGAATAAATAATGCCCCCAAAAGACAAATACATGGAAAATTTAAAAATTCAATATCCTTGTAATAATAATTCGTGTTTATAATTTGTTTTGCATTATTTATGAGATTAACATGTTTTTGCAAAATCAATTACTTTAAAGGATAAAGGACTATAACTTTTGTTTATAGTTTCATGTTTTGTTTTTAAAGTAATATAGAAACTAATATGCTAATAAGGGATATTAATGTATCAGAAGAAAACAATTTAAAGGAAATAAATGTAAAGGAATTAAATGTGAAGTAATTAAAATCTCTTGTCACAAAAACATTAGAAGCTGGGCAGGTGGTGCACACCAATCAAGAGCAGAGGCATATGTGTCTGGGAAGGCCATCCAGTTCCACATAGCAAGTTCCAGGCCAGCTGGAGCTATAGGGAGACCCTGTCTTAAAAAGAACAGGAAAAAAGAGAAGGCAAAAATAAAAACAAAAAGAAAAAACAGGTCATTAGAATAGACAAGATGCCATAATCTAATCACGTACTATGTACATGAGATGCACTTTAGATACAAAGACACAAATAGATTAAGAATCAATTTTTAAGTTGCAAATTTTATGGAAATAATAATTAAAAGAGAATACCAAATAAAACTACAAGAAAAAAGGCATTATATATTGATAAAAGCTTCAATTTGTAATGAAGATATAAAAATTAAAAACATTTGTGTATCTACTAACAAATCACCAAAAAAAAATGGAAATGGAAATGTACAGAACTGAAGAAATACACAATTGGGATATTTGGTTGGGACTTCAGTACTCCACTCTCAATAATGAATACAGTGAATATGTGGAACATAAGTAAGGACACAGACCATGCAAAAATAAAATAGGTTAAGGAGATCTAGCAGTCACAGAGAGAGTACTGTAACCAACAACTTCAACCTGGATTTTGTAATCTGATGACTCATAGTCGAATCTTGGGTTCTCCAGAGGCTGATTATATAGCTTTGTGAACCCATTTGTATAAACTGGGGATCAAATGAAAATTAAAAGGCTAAGCAGAATTAAATATATAAAATATCTGAAAAACAGTGGCATATACTATTTTACTAATATATAGAAAATAAAATTTATGAGTTAAATTGCCTGGCATGGTGGCGCATGCCTTTAATCCCAGCACTCGGGAGGCAGAGGCAGGTGAACCTCTGTGAGTTCGAGGCCAGCCTGGTCTACATAGTGAGTTTCAGGCCAGCTGGAGCTCTCAAAAAGACCAAAAAAATTTTTCTTGATGCTCTTAAAAAGCATCTTACTCGCCGGGCATGGTGGTGCACGCCTATAGTCCCAGCACTTAGGAGACAGAGGCAGGCTGATCTCTGTGAGTTCAAGGCCAGCCTGGTCTACCTAGTGAGTTTCAGGACAGCTGGGGCTACAGGGAGACCCTGCTTCAAAAAGACAAAGAAAAAAGTTAAAAAAGCATCAATAGCTCTCTAAATAAATGTGAAATCTGATTGGATAAGGATAATTCATCAAAATATTTGAGTTATCCATTTTCAAATGCTTGATACTAGAGTCATTCTTAGTGAACTCAAAATTACTTAAATGGTATGGTCCATGATATAAGGAAATGTATTCAAAACTGCTGGCTCAAAAGACTCCCCTGCATTCATTACTCATGTTAAAAAAATTTGAATTATTGTTTGAATTATTAATGTTCAAGGTATGCTCTCATTCCAACTAGAATTTATTTTCTTTATATCTGCCTGTTTCCCTTACTTCATTTTTTATTCATTCACTCATAAATATGAATTATATAATTCCTTAAGCAATGTGTTCTCTTCCTTAAGCATCCATGGCAAACAAGAGTCCCCGACTCATCAACTGTATTAGATATGTAAGTGCTTAGCAAGGAATATCTGAAGGAAAGAAGGGCTTAATTTGGCTCCACAGCATAGTCCACATTGACAGGAAAGTCAAGGCATCAAGAGCTTGAGGCATCTTGTCACATTACATCCACTGTTGCAAAGCAGAGCATGAAATATACTGCTTAGGCCCCTTCTCCTTGCTATTCAGCACAGAACCCCAACCTATATTTAATTTTCACCCAATCTTGAAATTCTGTTACCCTGATTTAAAAAAAACTCTGAAAGAGATCCCCAGAATTTGTTTCCCTGGTCATTCTAAATGCTATCAAGTAGGCAGTTAAGATTAATCCTCACATAACTTCAGCCGTGGCTTTCATTAATTTTGACTTGCTGTAGAGCCCTCAGTCTCAAGCCCTCCATTTTCCTTTCTAAATATTTATTATTCTTTATTTTTTTCTTCTTCATTAAAAGCCCATTTGTTCAATTTTTATACATACATGTATTATATATACTTTTGGAGGTATTTTTCTCTATTTTATTGTTTAAGCATTTCATATAAACATATGATATATTTTGGTCAAATCCAACCTCCCCTCCTCTCCTCCATCTGTTTAGCAAGCCAGAGGTAATGTATATCAAAGCAAGAGAAGAACAGCCAAAGAAGAAAGCAAGTCTCAGAAAAGGGATTAGCTATGGCAAAGACAGAGCTCTCTCAGAAGATCAAAAATATGATTGATCAGTTAAGAGGTATAATAAAAATAGAAAATGAACATGAGTAACTGCATAATGTAAAAAGTGAAATTTGAAGAAAAGTGAAAAAGAAAAGACAGAAAAACACTGCCATGTAAATGATAAATGAAAAAAAAAACATTGAATGAGGCAGAAAAATGAAAAAAAAAACAGACAGAACATTCATTAGACAGTTTTAAAACATGACTTATTTTTTATTGGAACACCAAAAGGAGAACAGAAATAAAGACTAAATGATAAAATGGAGAAGAAAGGGATACAGTGAGGGAAGGAGGAAAGGATGACAGAAGGAAAGATGGAAGGAAGGGAGGCAGGGATGGAAGGAAGGGAGGGGAGGCAGGGAGGAAGGGAGGGAAGGAGGGAGGT
>NW_008343971.1:915977-920968 GCF_000622305.1 Nannospalax galili
AGGGAGGAAAGGAGGAGGGAGGGATGGAGAGGGGAGTGAGGAAGGGAGGAGGGAGGAAGGAAAGAAGGGGGAGGAGAAAGTCAGCAAGGTAAGGAAGATAAAAGATGAATAATGACCAGAGAATTTCCATAATTACTGGCAAGTACCAAATCATAAGTATAATAAACCACGTAGACTTTCTTACAAGTCTATACATTTACATATGTTACAACTGAGGAAAACAAAAGTCAAAGGGAAAATTCTGAAAGAAGCCGAGGAAGGGAGGATGGCTCAAAACAACAAAAGAAAAAGTAAATTAAAAGTTATAGCATGATTCTCATAAAATATCATTTAAGGAAGAAGGGAGTGAAATACCTGAATTACTGAAGTGTTCGATCTATTATTCTGTATCAAAGGAAATTATCTTTCAAAGGGCAATGAGCAAAGACTTTTTTTTTAACCTGAAAATTTTATTGAGAATTTCGTGAATGCATATAAGGTGCTTTGATCAAATCCACACCCACTCCCTCCTGTCTAAGACCTCCCATATCTCCCCATCACTTTATCCGGACAACTTTTCCTTCCTTCCTTTCTTTCTCTTTCTTTCTTTCTTTCTTTCTTTTTTTTTTTCTTTCTAAATGGGGCTTTTTGCTACTCTAACATTCTCCCGTCTGAAGAGGTAACCTTAAAATATTTTAGGGATTAGATAAGAGCTCCCAAATAATTTTGACATTTTCGGCTTTTGAAACAGAGTATGTTGCTAAGAGGCCCAAGGATATTTTGACTTTTAGTCAAGAAACTGGCTACTTTTCTTTGGAATCGTTTTACTCTAACTGCCTAGCCAATTCCTACCTCCTATTCTTACCACTCCATCCTATAAAAAAGTTACCCAAATTATCAATATGGAACCAGGATGCAGATCGCTCTGGCTTCTTGCATGCTGAACAGGGAAGCAGGGTGAGGCAACTGGAGTACCCCTTCAGTAGGTCTATCTAAAAGATGCCCAAATTGCATCACTCTTATCTGTAGGGAGAGAAGAAAGTCCTTGACTGATGAATAGGGGATGTGAGGGAGAGGTAAAGGCAAGAGTAGTTAGCATTACAAGTTCTACAGAGAACCAGAAAAAAGTGAGAACAGGGCAACTTTCAAATGTTCACATCAGAGTGCATTGGGATTTCCTGATGAGAGCTTCCTGAAACATCCCTCCATTGGGTTCCTCATTTTTACTTTACCAAGCCTGGACTCAAGAGTGATGGACTCAGGATTTGTTTTCAAGCATTTTGAAAGCTGTTGGAGTGGCTAGAATCGGCCTCTCAAAGGATAGTGGGAGAAAAAACGTTTAGCCATCACTTTATAACAATAGTGGATTGTCTCCCTTAGCTACAGGTGGGCACCACACTATTGCAGATCGAGATTTGAAGTCTTTCTGATTAGAAACACTTTCTGCTTAGAAACAAAATCATCAATGACAAATAATTGTTTAAATAACATTTTATATGAACTAAAGCCTAATGTCTGGGAAGTATAATCCCTTGAATTCTTAAAGAAATATACTCATCACTTTAATCTTTGATTATACTTTCCTTTTGGGTGTTTAAGACCATAGTTGGCCCAAATAAACCAATTTATTTTTACTCTTCGGGTCATTGGAGGATCTGTTCCTCAGGGGTCACATGGGTTTCAGAGGAGCCCCTGGCTCCTTTCTTTTACCAGTTCCATCTATGCGAAGATAAGTCAAAGGTCCTAACCGACCATGGCTGGCTTTACTTGGAAGCATGAATGAAATGTTTCCTCTGAGTTGACCCTCCTCTTTGCAGACTGGACACTGGTTCAAGTCCATCTGCATCTGGTGGGGTCTTCATGGCCTCCCAGAACAGGAGGACAGGTGACTCATCACAGTTACAGGACATTTTGAGAGATAGTCCATACTCCCCTGAAACTTAGTCGACCTTGGAGGGCAAGGAACAACAACTGTCCTTCCAGTCACTCTGACTAGAGTAGCATAGACCTCAAAGTATGGCTGTTAAACATTGAATAAGATTAGTTCCACCACTCTGGTACATTTCATTACCATGTGCTGTGTAGATAAAGCTTGATCAAAAACCAAACGTTCTCAGATAAACTTTGACTACACATATATTTGGTCCTTAAACTAATTGACTAAACTATGACCTTAGAGACTTTAAGATAATCTTAAAGTGTATATTATTTTTGTCTCACCCTTTATGTATCATAGCAACCCTACAAAGACCTTCCTCACTTATTTAGGCTGTCTCATTTTTTCTGTCTATTTTGGAAAACATCTCTATTCCCATATCCCTTTAACATCTTTTACGTTTTAATTTTCTTTTTGAATAATTATGAGATATAATATCATTAACAAATAAATTTTCCATCTGTGGTGAGAATTCATTTCCTGGGGATACTTAGCTTTAAAGGTTCTAGGGTCAAACGAGTGTTTGATTAAAGTTTTCCTGGGGAACCAATAAATTTACTGAGCTTAATTACAGAGATGACTGAGGGGTTGCTGAGGTGTATGAGTGACCTGGGAGTATGCACAGTGGAAAGCCTTTACCCAGCATGGATCAAGCCTTCTCTTCCTAGCCTTCCTCAGATTATATACTTTACTCCTCTCCAAATCCAGGAGAACATGTGTGATTAGGACCAAATTACATACAGTTGGCTAGGAAAAGTGACTGGACACTCTGGCAAGGGTCCACTGACCCTGCTTCCCCCTCCTTTAATGAAGGAGCACAACTGTCAACAAGCCCCATTGTGATGATGTTTAGCAAGCAGGCAGAGCAGAAGTCGAGAAGATGGTAGTTATTTCACACAGAAGAGACTGTTGTACATCATCATCTAATTAAAAAAATGTGAAATATAAAAGGATTTGGTGCTAGGAACCACAAATGAGGGAGAACACATGTCTTTTACTTTTCTGAGTCTGTGTTACTTCACACAGTATAAGAGTTTCTAGATCTATCCATTTACCTGCAAATTTCAGTATTTCATCTTTCTTTAGTGCTGAATAGAACTCCATTGTGTAAATATACCACATTTTTGTTAACCACTCATCAGTTGAGGGGCACTTAGGTTTCTTCCATCTCTTAGCTCTTGTGAATAGAGAAGTTACAAACATGGGTGTACAAGTGTGTTTGTAATAAGACGAGTTCTTTGGGTATATGCCAAGGAGTGGTATAACCGGGTCATATGGTAGGTTCATTTTTAGTTTGAGTTTGCCACACTGTTTTCCATGGGGATTGCACGAGTTTGCAGTCCCTCCAGCAGTGAATGAGTGTTCCACTTTCTTTACATCCTCACCAGTACTTGATATCATTTGTTCTCTTGAACCTAGCCAGTCTTATTGGGGTAAGGTGATACCTTAGGATGGTTTTAATTTGCATTTCCCTAATTACTACGTTGAACTCTTTTTGAGATGCTTCTTAACCATCTTTATTTCTTCCTTTGAGAATTCTCTGCTTAGATCTTTAGCCCATCTTTTAATTGAGTCATTTGGTTTCTCAATTGTTTGTTTTTTGAGTCCTTTATGTATTCTAGAAGTTAAACCTCTGTCAGATGTTTCACTGGTGAAAATTTTTTTTCCCACTATGTGGGTTTTCTCTTCACTTTTTTGATTTTTTTTTCTCTACAGGCACTTTTGAGTTTAATGAGGTCCCACTTGTTGATTGCTAACCTTAGTTTCTGATCATCTTCTGTATGATTTACAAAATCCTTTCCTATACCTATATCTTATAAGTTACTGCCAATATTTTCTTCTAATAGTTTTAGGGTTTCCAGATTCATATTGAGGTTTTTGATCCATTTGGAGTTGACTTTTATGCAAGGTGAAAGATAAGGATCTAGTTTCATTCTTCTACAGGTGGAGATCCAGTTTTGCCAACACCATTTGTTGAAGATGCTGTCTTTCCTCCATTGTGTGTTCTTGGCAACTTTTTTAAATATCAAGCATCTGAGATTGCATATACTTGAGTTTGGGTCTTCAATGATGTTCCGCTGATCTATTCATCTATTTTTGTGCCAATACCACACTGTTTTTATGACTATACCTCTGTAGTATACTTTGAGATCTGGTATAATAATTCCCCCAGCACTGCTCTTTGTGCTTAGGGTTGCCTTGGCTATCTGAGGTATTTTGTGCTTCCATACGAATTTGTGGAATTTTTTTCTAATTCTGTGAACTATTTCATGGGGATTTTGATTGGGATTGCACTGAATCTACATAATGCTTTTGGTAGAATGGTCATTTTCACAATATTAATTCTTCCAATACATGAGCATGGGAGGTCCTTCCATCTCCTGGTATCTTCCTCAATCTCTTTCTTTAATGATTTAAAATTTTCAATGTAGAGATCTTTGCTGTCTTTGGTCAGGTTTATTCCAGGATACTTTATTTGTTTACTTTTTCTTGTAGCTACTGTGAACAGGAGCATTTCCCTGTACTCTTTCTCCAATTGCTTATTACTGGTATATAGAAAGCCTGGTGATTTTTGTATATAGATTTTGTAACCTGCCACTGTACTGAAAGTGTTGATCAGTTCTCAGAGTTTTCTGGTATAACTTTTGGGATCTCTTAGGTATATTATCATATTGTCTGCAAAAAATAATAGTTTGACCTCTTCTTTTCCAATTAGTACTCCTTTAATGTCCTTCTCTTGTCTTATTGCTCTAGCAAGAGTTTCAAGGACTATGTTGAAAAGGAGTGGAGATAGTGGACATCCTTGTCGGGTACCCAGTTTTAATGGGAATGCTT
The DNA here is from genome assembly GCF_000622305.1 of Nannospalax galili. Classification (NCBI taxonomy): domain Eukaryota; kingdom Metazoa; phylum Chordata; class Mammalia; order Rodentia; family Spalacidae; genus Nannospalax; species Nannospalax galili. The sequence goes on from NW_008343971.1 coordinate 920,728, forward strand.
CCAGTTTTTCTCCATTTAGAATGATGTTGGGTGTGGGTTTGTTGCATATAACTTTAATTATGTTGAGGTATGTTCCCTCCAGTCCAATTCCCTTTAGAACTTTTTTTATCATGAATGCATCTTGAATTTTGTCAAAAGCCTTTTCTGCATCTAATGAGATGACAATGTGATTTCTGTTTTTGAGTCAATGTGTATGATTAATGACATTTATTGACTTGCAAATATTGCCCCATCCCTGCAT
>NW_008343971.1:921150-931470 GCF_000622305.1 Nannospalax galili
TAATTTGGATTTGCTCTTTCTTTCTTTTGGTTAACTGGGCTAAGGGTCTAGCTATTTTGTTTAGCTTTTCAAAGAATCATCTCTTAGATTCATTGATTCTTTGTATTGTTTTCGTTTGTTCTATTTCATTGATTTCTGCTTTGATTTTTGTTAGTTCTTCTTTTCTGCTGGGTTTGGGTTTCTTTTTTTCTTTTTTTTTTTTTGCCTTTCCAGCATCTTGAGTTGCAATGTGTGGTCATTTATTTTGCCTCTTTCTAAATTTTTAATGTAGGCACTTAGAGCTATAAACTTCCCTCTTAGGACTGCTTTTAAAGCGTCTGAGAGGTTTTGTTGTGTTGTATTGTCCTTTTTGTTGAATACCAGGAATTCTTTTATTTCTTTCTTAGTTTCTCCTTTGACCCACTCATTGTTTAGGAGTGTTTTGTTTAATCGTCATGACTTCCTGTAGTAATTAGGGCTTCTTCCAGTGTTGATTTTGAACTTTATTGTATTGTGGTCTGACAGAATGCATGAAATTATTTCAGTATTTTTGTATTTGTTGAGTTTTGTTTTGTGCCCCAGTGTGTGGTCAGTTGTTGAAGAAGTTCCATGGGGTGCTGAGTAGAAAGTACATTCTTTGGTGCTTGAGTGGAATATTCGAAAGATGTATGTTAGGTCCATTTGATGTATGGTATTGTTTAATTCTGACGTCTCTCTGTTTATTCTTTGTCGAGTTGACCTGTCTAATGGAGATAATGGGGTATTGAAGTCCTCTAAAATTACTAAGCTGGGATTAATCTGTGTCTTAAAGTCCTGTAGTGCTGTTTTTATGAATTTGGGTGCACCAGGATTTGGCGCATATATGTTAAGAACTGTAATATCTTCTTGGTTAACTGTTCCTTTGATCAAAATGAAGTGACACTCCTTATCTCTTCTGATTAGTTTTACTTTGAAGTCTATTTTGTCAGATATTAGAATTGCTACCCCTGCTTGTTTCTTAGTGCCATTTGCTTGGAATATTCTTTTCCATATTTTCACCTTTTGGTAGTGCCTGTTCTTGAAGGTGAGATGGATTTCTTGCAGACAGAAAAAAGATGAATTTTGTTTCTTAATCCATTCCCTTAGCCTTTGTCCTTTGACAGGGGTGTTCAGCCCATTGATATTTAAAGTCAGCTATGATCATAATGGGTTTTCCTTTATATGTGACTTGTTGTTTTTCTTGTACTGCTTTCAGTATTCTCTCTTTGTCCTGTACATTTAGTGTTTTTACTATGATATGCCATTGGGAGTTTCTTTTCTTGTCCTGTCTATTGGGTGTTCTTGTATGTGTATGGGGATGTCTTTCTTTAATTTTGGGAAATTCTATTCTATAATCCTGTTTAAGATCTGGCCAATACCATTAATCTGAAATTCTTCTCCTTCCTCTATGCCTATGATACATAGATTTGGTCTTTTCACATGCCTTGCACATTCCATTCCTGTGTTTGCTTTTTTTAAATTTTTCATAATCTTTGCTTGAGTGGTCCAATTCTTCAACTTTATCCTCTTGTGTTGATATTCCGTTTTCCATTTCATCATTTCTAACAGTGAAGCTTCCCCTGTTGTTTCAATTTGACTTATTGAATTTTTCACTTTCTTTCTCATTGCTGTCTGTATTTTCATCAATGTTTCTCTTTTGTGAATTCATTCAGAATTTTATCCCTATCTTCTTTTAGTTCTTTGTTTGTGTGCTCTTTAAGTTAGTTGAATTTCCTGATTATACTTATGATTGTTCTTTTAAATTCTGTATCCTGGGTTATCTCTAGAGGGTTCTCCTTGTAGAACTCTTCTATAGGACTGGTGGGATTTGGACAGGGTTTAAGTTTTGGGTTTCCATTTTATTTTTCTTTCATTGTGATTTTGGCATGTGAATTTCTTTTGTTGTTTGTGATACTGACATGAAAATTAAGTTGAAGTATGCTTCTGTTTGTATTATTGGTGTACCTTGGTCCTTTCTTATTGGTTATGTAAAGCTGGTTGGTCCAGGTTTCAGGTTCTCTCAGATTTTATTTTGGGGTGAACTGATGGCTTCAGATCACCTACTAAGGGGCTCCCACAGAAGCCCACATCAGGTTTCAGTCAGGTACAATCAGGCTTCCTTCTAAGGTTTGAACCCCTACTAAGGGGAACTCAGGGCAAAATCTGGACGTTCCCTAAGGGGGTGGGTGCCAATTTTGGAACTCTCAGGCAATCTGCTAAGTTCTCAGTCCCTATGCCAGAGGGAGGAGGGAACTGGCACTCTAGCAGTCTGCTGATACCTCAGCTTTAACCTACCAAACAGCAGCAATCTGCCCCGGGGCCTTGGGAGAGGCCTCATATAGTCCCAGTTAGGTACCATGTGATTTGGGAATGCTTACCACCACATGCAGGCAGGATCCAGGTGCTCTTATATGGGTCCCCTGAGTTCTTAGCCCCTATGCCAGAGGGAGGCCTGAAAAGGTACTTTGGCAACCTGCTGAGATCTCAGCTTTATCCTCATATTTATTTTTCTTAATGTATCCTTGAGTAATTATGGTTCATAAAAATGCTGGCCCATGAGACAGCCTTTCTCTACTGCAGGAGAAATGTTTCTGAGAACATGGAACTTGTGGAGGGAACAGAGCTACATACAGCAAGGAGAGAGAAAATGCATTGTTATAGGCAATCAAAAAAGAAAGACAATTCCCTACTATTAGAGAGCAGCTTATCCAAGGCAAAGCCAACTGATATGTGAAATAAGAAACACTTCTTGGGGTTTTATAACATGTTTTGCTGACAGCTACAGTGCACAGCTTATCTACAATCAGTTGTGAATTTCCACTTAGAAATACAGAAATAGATTTTTCTCTGTAAATCGAGGGCTTAGAAAGAGACATGGGGAAATGAAGATGTCTGAGAGATCAGTGTTTCACATTGCAGTGACTAGGTTAAGCTGGTGACACTCACTTTCACCTGTAAGTAAGTCTTTCACTGGGAGGCTGGTGAACTGTAGGTAAGTATTGATGTGTTAAACTTGTGTCATCAAGAGCAGAGCCAAACTGTTTCATTCGCAATGAGAAAGAAATAATAAGAAGAAAACAACTCAGGATTGTGGAACAAGCCCTTTTTTGAATAAACTTCAAGCATAAATACTTTCAGTTAGGAAGTACATTCACTAAGTTATGTTCATTAAAGTACATTAATTTAATTACATGTATTTCATAACTATTAAGAAATTATATAACTGAAAATCAGGTCAAAAGAAGACATTATCATTGTTTTCAGTTGATTAAATCCTTTTGGACTACCAATTGAAATCAAATAGTAGTATTTTTTTTTCATCAGTCCCCTACATTATGCAAGACATTTCTAGGCAATGGAAATTTAAATCTATGCTCCAGATAATGCCCAAATTCAATTGTCTTTAGGCACTTAGAATTGAAGCCAATGTACTTCTTATATGCCTACTATGCTAATGAGTCTGGGAGAAAATATGTTTCTCCATTTTTGCTGAATAATGCTGGAATCAGAAACTGTAACTTATCTGTTTGCTTCAGAAAATGTTTCTGAAAAATCACACAGAGGATAGACTAAACATGGTATTTTCTGAGAATAACAACTTGTTTTGTTCTGTTACCATTCCAAAGGTCCTTCCCCACTCCCTTTAAATATTTTTTATTGAGCTTTTGTATATTTCATAAAACAGTTCTTAATCAAATTAAAACTTTCCTCATCCATACACCCAACCCCACCACCACCAGGCCCCATGTATTCTGCCATACATGTTATATCCCATCCAATAAAGCATTTTACCCGGATGTCCTTAGGTGCAAGTTCATCCAGTGAAGTCTAGTCAGCCTATCTAGAGATCTTAAGAAAGGTCTTCTCTTTCTCTCACCCGGCAGTGATCAGTCTCCAGCAGCTCTCAGGCTACGGCCTGCAGCCACCCATTTCTCTTGCACTATTCTTTGTTCTTGTCCCCAGGGCACAGAGACCCTCTGCCTGTCAAAAAAATAAATTCTGCCAAATCCCAGTCAGTTTCCAACCTGGAAACGCCCATCCCCAAAATGCAGGAACTAAAGTTCTTTGGGTAAAAGAGGCCCTCCTCAAGTCTTAATACTATTAGTATTTTCTCCCTAATTCCTCATGTCTGACACATAGTAAGAAAATGCAAAGGTGATAACAGTTACTAGAGTAGGATTAATAAACCAACTGTTCTTTTTTGTTTTCAATTGTTTTTTAGTGTTTAATTTTCGAAGCTAAGTATTGGAGTCAACTGGAAATGTCACTTTTTTCTCCATTCAGTAAGTTATTTAATTTGATAAAGCAAGTATCACCAAGTTGTGGCTTTTTTTTCACAAAATGGCTTTGAACACTTTCAAAAAAATTCATAAAATATTGTGCAACCTCTTTAACAAACAGAAACTTGAGGAATGGCATGAATTCAGTCACTGTGTGGTTCTCCTACAAGGGACTGTGGCTTGGGAAGTGAAAATTTGACATTTCATGTAATCTTCTAGAAGACATGATCACGGATCTGTTCCAGTTCTTCATGGTCACACTCCTTCCTAGACACTAGCAGTTTCTTTGCTATCTATCTTCCAAAAGAATATATTCCTATTCTAGCAACTTCTAAATAAAATTGTTTACTTGAGCATGTGACTATTAATATGAAATGCATATTTTGACCAATAACAACTATAATTGCTCACAATTACAATTGTATTCTAATTATGCCTCCTTTATAGTCACCAAATCATACACAGATGAAAAAATTAAGATGAATAGGTTTAAATATTTAAGGGACATTTGTTTTTATTCTCTGTCAAATATAGAATCAAAGTTTTTGTGGGAAATTTCAAAGTTATTTTAAGTCACATTGATGTGATAAATGGAATATACAAAGGAACAGTACAATAACTAGGTTCTAAATGACAGTAGAGATTTTACCTCTACAAACAACACAATTCAAATGCTCAGGACAAGGTCAATGATTGTAAGTTTCCATAATATTTTGCCTATGATTTTAATACAGGGTCAACCTGTATTAAAAAATATGCTTTTATATTTGGGATGCAACCTCTACGCTTAAGATTCATGACACATAGAACAAGAGATAAAAAGAACACTAATGCATCTTTCAATTCTCATCAATGAAACTCCCTCATGCAACAGAGGGCCAGGAAAGAAAAGGCCACAAATGGCCCAAAAGCAGAGAATAAGAGTCAGCAGAGTGTGGGTTCTTGGACAGGACTCTTTTGTTTTTTTAAATATATATATTATGTGTATGTGTGTATTGCCTGCATGTTGGTAAGTGCACTCATGTCGTGCAATGCTGGGGGAAGACAGACTGTCAGATCCCCTGGAACTGGAGTTACAGACAGTTGTTAGCTGCCATGTGAGTGCTGGAATTCAAACTCCGGTCTTCTGCAAGAATAGTAAGTGTTCTTAACCACTGAGCCATCTCTCCAGTCCCTTGGACAGTACTTATATTGAGGTCCACTCACCCAGTGCTCAGGGACCACTTCAGAAGATGGGGTAGAAAGAGTGTAAGAGTCAGGAAGGAGGTGCATGATAGTATGGAGATAGTCCTATAGGCGCCTTGAACCCTTCTCGTACAAACCTACAGCAATGATGTCAGCATACACAGACCCATGCAAACTTAGGCAAGCAAACCCAGCACAGAACTGTGCGAATGGAACAACAAGCCCCAATCTTAGTTAGAGAATTATTAGTAGCTGTTTACTGCTGGGTGAAGAACAGCTGAGAGGCTCTAAATAGGCTGACTAAATCCCAGTCAATGAACTTGCACTGAGGAACATCGCAGGACACTAACTTCAAATAATAGGCCTTAATACAAATTATGAAATGAATGAACTTCAGTGGGAAGGGCTGTGGAAAGGTAACAAAGGGGAAGCAGGGAGAGGGTGTAAAGATGATTTTATGTATGAAATACACAAAAATTAAATAAAAATATAAAAAATAAAGAATACTCTTGTTTCTTATTTGTGTGTGTGTGTGTGTGTGTGTGTGTGTGTGTGTGTTATGCCTGCATGTATAGTAAGTGCACCCATGTTGTGCAATATCTGCGGAGGTCAGAAGAGGGTCTCAGATCCCCTGGAAATGGAGTTATATGAGGTTGTTAGCCTCCACGTGGGTGCTGGGATTCAAACCTGGATCCTCTGCAAGACTATCCAATGCTCTTAACCTCTGAGCCAAGAATATGCCTTTAAGGCTATGTTAAAATGTTTCACTTCTTGTGGGAATACGTACAGCTTCTTCATGCCAACACTTTCCACTCAGAACACATTGAAGCCTTCCCTTTTTCTGTTCTTAAGCATTCTCACTCCCCCCTGCTTGCCTTTAGTCTATTGCAGTTTCAAAGAATGTTCACTGAATCGCTTGCTATATATAGCAAGTTCTGCACAAACACCCTGAGTTTTATCTTACTTAGGCGGTTCTCATTTCTTACCATGATATTTAAAAGGTAAAGCCAAACAAACTGGATTGATATGCTTCCCCTTTGCTTTTGGGTGCTCTAATGGATTAATCAGTATGACATGTATCACTGTGTAGGAACTCATTTCTTTTGCATGTAAAGTAGAACTCTGTGATGCTTTTGGATATCTTTAAGTTACATGATATGGAAACTGTGAGTAAAAGGTGAGATACCACCTAAACTTAGGAAGATCCGGACTGCTAGATAACTGGAGGAGAAAAATTTCTTTATCTTGCCTTTTATGAAAACTTAGGTATCTTGATTTTTCCATTTATTTAAGTTTATCCATGGTTGAAAATAGGAGTTGAGAAGAGAAGCAGGATATTGGAGATAAAAAGGGAGGATGGTGACCAAGTGTACTGAGTCATCGATAGCAAGACAATTACACCGATTTTAAAATGCCAGTCATTGGGGTCTGAATCTGTGTGATTGCTATTTCTATACAGTTTTAGGTGACTGTATGGCATAAAGTAGAAAGTGAGACACTGACAGTTCTGAGGAGTGTTGTATAAAGGAGTATATATCCTCAATGGAAAATGATGTGGTGACAAATGCTTTGCACCCAGAATACAAGTCTAAAGTCCTGGTGAAATATTTTGCCATTTTCCTGAATTGAATCCTGCTACAGAGACAACCTGTAATCCCACTAGTTGAAAGTTGAGGCAGGAGGACCTGTATGGGTTGCAGGCCAGACTCGGGTATAGAGGGAAACTATGTCTCAAAAAATAAAATTAAATAAACACCAGACTCTCCAGCTTCAGGACTCTGCCTCCTTTGTGTGCTGGATAACTTTAGTTCTTAAGTTGACACACCTGAGTAGAGGGAACTTCAGTTAGGGAATTTCCTCCATTGGGCTGACGTGATCATGTCTGTGGGGTATTTTCTTCATTTTTTTTTTATTTTTTTATTTTTTGAGTGATGTGGGAGGGCCCAGGCCCCTATGAATGGTGCCACCCCGAGCAGGTTATTATATATTGTATAAGAAAGCAGCCTGAGCACAGACCAGGGGAACAAGCCAGTAAGCAGTTCCTCCATGGCCTGTGCTTCCACTTCTGCCTCTAGGTTCCTCCACTGAGTTCCTACCTCAGGCTCCCTCATGACCTGTGACCTAGGAAATAAAAGCCAAATAAACCCTTTCCTCCTCAAGTTTGTATTGGTCAGAGTATTTTGTCATAGCAATGAAGAAACAAACTAGAACACTTCGCCATACCCTCCCCAGGTTGTCCCCACCCTTGCCTTGCTGATAGGCATACCTACTCATCTGCCTGCCAGAGACCTGCATGTTACACTCTAAGACAGACCCTGCCCACTGCAGCTTGACCCCTACACCCTGACCAACTCCTGTCTCTTTCCACTCTATCTTTCCAGCTTGGACCTAGACCACTCCTGCTCTTGCTGAATCAGATCTCAGCATTATCCTCCTAACCCAGACCCCCAACCCCACTGCATCCTGCTTCCCAGCTCCCAGACTTGCTACAGTGTCCAGCTTCAGAGCCACACCTACTCTGCCAAGTTTGTTAGACCACCCCCAGGCTGACCCTAGCCCAGCAATAGATGTACTACACCCACACCCTCCTGAACTTCCTGCCTGAATCCTCCTCTTTATCCTGCCAGGATCCAGTCTCTGGACCCCCATAGTCTTGGATTCTGTTCACGCCAACAGAGAACACTTCCCTAATTAGCTTGTAATCTTCCTGTCCCACCAATAAAAAATCAAAAGCAAGAACCTGAAGCCACACCAACTAAATATTCATGCCCAAGCAAAAAGTAATCAACCTAAATCAACAATATACACAAAGCCAAACTTCAACGAAACAAAGGCAGACTAAACCAACAAAAGAAATCTATATGCAAAAACACAAATAATATAAAAAAAAAACAAAAGAATATGTCCTCAGCAAAACCCAGAAATGTACAGAAATGTACAGCTATGAGAAACACCCAGTGGAACACAATGACAAAGAATTTAAAAGAACAATCAAACATTATGAAAGAACTTAAAGAGCACACAGACAAACAACTCAAAGAATTCAAGGAGAATATGAATAAATTCCTGACTGAAGCTCAAGAAAATATAAATACAGAGCTGAATGAAATGACAGAAACAGTTCAGGATTGAAAAGTAAATTCACAAAAGAAATAGAAATATTGAAGAAAACACAAGCCAAAATGAAGAGGAATTGAAAATTCACTAAGTCAATTTGAAAGGACAGGAGAAAGCCTCAAAATCAGAATGAATGAAATGGAAAAGGGTATACCAAGACTTTATGACAAAGTTGAAAGACTGGACCACTCAAGAAAAGAATATGAATTTTTTAAAACCCAAGAATGTAATATGCAGGAAATGTGAGACCCCATGAAAAGACCAAATTTATGCATCGTAGGCGTAGAAGTTCAATGGCATTGATCAGATTTTCAACAGAATTAAAGAGGAAAACTTTCAAATTAAGAAAAAGCATACCTATACAGATACAGGAAGCATACAGAACACCAGTTAGACAGGAACAGAGACTCCCCGCAGCATATCATAGTAAAAACACTAAATGAAAAGAAAAAGAGTGGGTACTGAAAACTGCAAAAGAAAAACAATGTTACATATATTGGAAAATCTATCAAAATTATAGGGGACATTTCAATGTAAACTATTAAGGCCAGAAGAGCCTGAATGAAAGTATTCCCAGTAGTTCTAAATGACCCTGGACACTAAGCCCAAATACTTTACCCAGCAAAACTATCCATGATAGTTAAAGGGAAAAGAAAACATTTACATGACACGAATAGGCTAAAAGAATTCATGTCTACCAAACTAGCCCTACAGAGAATACTTAAAGTGATACTAAAGATAGGAAGGATGATACCCAAGAGATTACAGAAAGAAAACAAATGAAGCTATAATTACAGTAAAATGAAATAGAACCAAGAACACAACAAATAAATTAAAAAGGAAGTAACCAGTACACATTTTTCAATAATAACTTTAAATATCAATGGCCTCAGTTACCCAATCAAAGACACAGTCTAGTGGAATGTATTAATACCCAAAATCCGTCTTTTTGTTTTCTGCAAGAAACTCCTATGACCTTCGAGGACAGCACAACCTCAGGGTAAAAGAATGGGAAAGAGTAATATTCTAAGCAAATGGCACTAAGAAATAAGCAGGTGTTGCAATTCTAAAATCTGACAAAATAGACTTCAGTTAAAACTAATCAGAAGACATAAAGAGGGTCACTTCATTCTGATGAAAGAAATAATTGACCAAGAATATGAATATTTATGAACCAAATTCTGGGGCACCCAATTGCATAAAAACAGTATTATAAAACTTTAAAACATGGATTAACCCCAATTCAGTAATACTTGGTGACTTCACTACCCCACTCTTTCCAAAAGACAGGTCAACTGGAAAAAGAACAAACAGAGAGGCATCTGAAGTAAATGATATTATATCAAATGGACCTAAGAGACATCTATGGCATATTCCACCCAAGCACCATGGATGGAACTACACAATCTTGAATACTGAATGGATTAAAGAAGAAATTAAAAAAGAAATAAAAGTATTCCTGGAACTAAATAGAAATGATAATACAACACAAGAAAACCTCTGGGACACATTAAAAGCTGTCATAAGAGTTTATAGATCTCAGTGTCTACATTAAAAAACCAGAAAGAGCACATATAAATAACTTAACAGTACAACTCAAGACTCTGGAAAGGTAATAGCAAATCAAATCCAAACCAACTAGACTAAAAGAAATAACAAAAATCAGAGCAGGAATTAATAAAATAGAAACAAAGTAAAAAATAAAAAATAAATAAATGAATCGAACACCTGCTTCTTTAAA
>NW_008343971.1:931650-936447 GCF_000622305.1 Nannospalax galili
TTCTAAATTTGTGAAAACCACCAAAGGTAAATCAAGATCTGAGACCAATAGCTTAAGCACACCCATGACAATAAGGAAATTCAAATAGTAATACAAAACCTCCCAACTAAAAAAAGCCCAGACCCAAATGTATTTGTAGTAGAATTCTAAAAGGATATACAACCAATACTACCTAAATTATTTAAAAGAGATAGAAAGAGAGGGAGAACTCCCAAACTCCTCCGATGAAGCTAGTACCATTCTAATACAAAAGCCAGGTAAAGATACAACAAAAATGAAAATTATAGACCCATATCTTAAATGAATATAGATGCAAAAATTCTCAATAAAATACTCACAAACCACAGACATACATCCAAAAGATAATCCACCATGATCAGGTCAGCTTTATTCCACAGATTCAATATACAAGAGCCAATAGCTATAATAAATCATGTAAATGTACTTAAAGATAAAAATCAGATGGTCATCTCAACAGATTCAGAAAAGGACTTTGACAAAATCCAGTATGTATTTTTGTTAAAAGTTGTAGAGGGAATTGGACTAGAGGGAACATGCCTCAACATAATTAAAGCTATATACAACAAACCCACAGCCAACATAATTCCAAATGGAGAAAAACTGGAAGCTTTCCCATTAAAATCAAGAAACACCCTCCTAAAACAAAGACCTCTAGATAGGCTGACTAGATTCACCAGAAGGGCAAGTAGTGGGGAAAGGCTGGGGGTGCCAACAACACAGCAGACAGTAGTAAGGATATCAGAGTATAAGGGCTCTAGTGGGAGGAGGGAGGCTATTGGAAGGTGCTATCTGGGAAGTGGGTATAAAAGTAAATAAATAAATTTTTTAAAAATTAAAAAAAAATAATTCTTCAAAGCATAAAAATTTGTTCCTTAATAATTGGTGGATGTGTAAAACATTACCATTGAAATCTACCTGATGACTTTATATCCATGCTCAGATGCCAATGAGCTCAGAAAGTAACCAACTGTGACTAGTAATAATCAGATATATAGAGATTAGAAATGCATTAAAAAAAATTAAGAACCAGATGGGATGTCCATTAGCTCCACGGCTTTTCAATACAGTGCTTGAAACTCTTGCTAGAACAATAAAACAAGAGAAGGAAATAAAGAAGCACTTATTGGAAAAGAATAGGTCAAATTATCCCTATTTGAAGGTGAGATGGTATTATATGCAAGAGATTCCAACAATTCCAACAGAAAACTTCTAGAAATGATCAACTCTTTCAGCAAAGTGACAGGTTACAAAATCAGTTTACAAAAATCAGTCACCTTTGACAAGGCTAACAATGACAAGAATTTGGAGAAAGTGTTCCTGGAAACCCTTCCATTCACAATAGCCTCAAATAAAATTAAATATCCAGGTATAAACCTAAATCTTTTAAGAGATTGAGGAAGATACCAAGAGATGGAAAGACCTTCCATGCTCTTAGATTAGTAGAATTAATATTGTGAAAATGACCATCCTACCAGAACCAATATATAGATTCAATGCAATGCCAATCAAAATCCCCATGACATTCTTCACACAATTAGAAAAATCCATCTTAAAATTAATATGGAACCACAAAAGACCCAATATAGCCAAAACAATCTTGAGCAAAACATATAATGTCAAGTGGATCAACATACCAGAACTTAGACTATATTACAGAGCTATAGTCATAAAAAAAAAAAAAAAGCGTGGTAGTGGTACAAAAGCAGACTGTAGCCCAATGGAACATAATAGAAGACCTAAATATGAATGCATGGAATTTCAGTCAGCTAATATTTGAGAAAGGTGCCAAGAACACACACTGGAGGAACTACAGAATCTTCAACAACGGTGCTGGAGAAATTGGATCTCTACCTGTAGAAGAATGAAATTAGACCCTTATCTTTCACCATGGACAAAAGTCAAATCCAAAAGGATGAACCTGTTGCAAGAAAACATAGGCAGTGCCTTAGTAGATATAGGTGTAGAAAAGGACTTTCTAAACCAGACATTATTTCTTCTGGAATTAAGTTCAACAATTGACTAGTGGAACCACATTAAACTAAATATCTTCGTTACAACCAAAGAAATAAACAACAAAGTGAAGAGGAAACCTAAAGAGTGGGAGAAAATCTTCACCAACGACACATCCAACAAGGATTAACATCCAGGATACACAATGAACTCAAAAACAATGAAACATAAATATAAATGACCCAGCAAGACATGGGCTAGGTACCCAAACAGGGAATTCTCAGATGAAGAAGTAAAAATGGCAAAGAAACAACTAAAAACATGTTCAATATCCTTAATAATTAGGGAAATGCAAATAAAAACTGCCTTAAATTTTTATCTTATATGAGACTGGCTAAGATTGTGAGAAAGAATAATACCAAATGCTGGTGAGTATGTGGAGAAATAAGAAACCCTCATTCACTGTTCATGAGCTTGCAAACTCATGCAACCACTGTGGAAAGCGGTGTGGAGAACTCTTAAAAAACTAAAAAAAGAATCTGCCATATGATCCAGTTATGCCATTCTTTGGCCTTTACCCAAAGAAGTCATCCTACAGTAGAAATATTTCTATATCTGTTTTTGCTTATGCTCTTTTCACAATAACTAAGAAGTGGAAACAATTAAATGCCCCTCAGCTGATGAACTGATATTTAAAATGTGTTACTTTTTTTGTTTGTTTGTCTTCTTGAAGCAGGGTCTCCTTGTAGCCCCAGCTCTCTTGGAACTCACTATGTAGAACAGGCTGGCCTTGAAATCACAGAGATATGCCTGCCTCTGCCTCCCAAGTGCTGGAACTACAGGCGTGCACCACCACCCCTGGCTTACTTTTACACAATACAGTTCTACTGAGATGTAAAGGAAATGTTAATCATGAAATATGCATGGAAATCTTGATGAATGTAACTAGAAATTGTTCTACTAAGTAAAGTAACAGAGACTCAGAAAAATAAGCAGTGTATGATGCAACCTGAAGGCTCCTCCAAAAAACTGGAGCTGATCCACGGCAAGTGTGGGTGACACAGAGCACAATGAGAAAAAAAGAGGTAGAGTCAGTACCATTTTGGGGGAGCAGCAAATAGCAGGTGAGTGGGGTGAGCCACCTTGCATGGACCCCACAGGGCAACCCCATGGGGCACTGTGGTACCATGGACCCCGAGGGGCACGATGGATCCCGCACAGACCTCGTGGAGCTAGATGGTGTAAGGACAGCTGGAAAACTTCAGGCAGGGCATGGCCCCAAAGAATGGCCATAGTGGTAAGGATCTCAAAGCTTGATCAAAATGTAGAAGATGGACTATGGGAGCTTATGCTTTTTAAGTCACCCTTAACCGAACATCATATAAACCATGCTAAAACCCAAATAAAAGATATTCTGTCTGTTTGTTAGCCCTGGGGCCTCAGAGGTTGCAGGTCTCTCAAGAAGGGGGAGGAGAAAATGCAGTGAAACAATTGGTGCGGTCTGGCAGCCTGACACTGGAAAGACAAACCATAGGAATTGAGGAAAAGCAAGAAGTTTAGCACAGTACTCACGTGGGTCATTCAATGGATCATAGAATATGTCCAGATGAAGATAAACTCGAAGGGGAAAATCACTGGGCCACAGCCTTCCTGTAAATGCAGGAAAACAGCTCAGCTGCTTGAATGTGCAAATTCTTTAAAGATCATAGAGAGCCTAGAAGAAAATTTGCAAGTTTAGGAAGCAAAAGGGGAATCCAGAGAGGGGGTATGGCCATGTTGCATAATAAAAAACCTGTCTGAAACAAAAGCAGACCCAGCTGAGGCTGAAAAGGCTAAGAAATTACTGATAAATTCAGTCTCAGCCTCAGAGCATGAGAGATAAGAAAGATGGGAGATTTTAACTTAGGGGACCAGGAGTCAAAGAACCCAAGGAAAAATACAGATAGTAATGAGAAAAGAAATGACCTAAAAATAAAAGTAGCTAAAGCTTCCCCTCAGATTCACTTTGATACAAAAAGAGAAAAAAGTTAACAGTGCTGGAGATAGAATAAAATACCCCACAATGGAACCATTGAAACTCAGAGAGACTTACAAACAAGCAAAGAGTCCCTCACCATGTGGCTCAAGAGGGTATGGGACATGGGATCAAATATTGTCAGCTTAAGTCCTTCAGAAGCATCACAGCTGAGTTATATAACCACCAATCCATCCTTGGAACATAGGCTGTTCAACCTAGGCCAATACGGGGGGGAGCAGTCCTTAATGGGATGGCTGGTTGAAGTCATAAAAGATACATGGTTGTCACCAAGGGACACTCCCATGATTAACAGAGACTGAAGGACTATAAAAAAGGGACAGGCATTATTGAGAGAACTAGCATGAGAAAAGCAATATATAATGTCCAGCTTGCTGGGCCAGATAAAGCTGTGTTCACCAGAAATATAAAGGAAAGCTTAATTCAACTGGGACCTCAAGAATGGTATAGAGCTTTAACAGATTTACTGAGTCCTTTATTGGGACAGGATCTTTGTAAAATTAGGGAAGCTTTGGAAGACCAAAGTGACTAAAACCAGCCTGTGAAGCATGTCTGTAGAAAAATAGAGCAACCTACAAAAGATATTGTGGGAAGCGAGCACGGCTGAGCCAGCCAAAGATGGAGCCCTGGCTGGCTGCCAAACCTCGTGCTGTTTACTTCAACTCTTGGCTGATTGCCAAGGCTTGTGAATCCCGCTTGTTTACCCCAACTCTGAAGTATGGTGAGCCCCAAAACAGGTGCTGCCAGCCTGATGATCTTGCTACGTGCCTATGAGCTACACTCTGCCTGGC
>NW_008343971.1:939368-942661 GCF_000622305.1 Nannospalax galili
AGGAAGAAAGAGAAACAGAAGCTTGAACCTCACCTTGGTGTCTGTGTCATCTTTCCTGGACTCTGCTGGACAGAGTCCCGGCTCGCGACAAGATATGAAAAGAACCAGACAGAAGAAATGGTCTGTTTGGGTTACTCAAAGACAAAAATAGCAATATTTATGTTGAGCTCAAATCCCCCCCCCCAAAAAAAATCATAGAAAACCTAATTCAGCACTAAGGAGTTACTATAAGGTTTTAAAACCTGAATAACAGTATACAAAAGGCATTCAGAGGATAAAACCTGCCCCAGGGGTGGTTAAATATCCCCAAAGATTAAATAAGGTACATTTCTTTCCTGAGAAACCTTTGAGTGTTTTACAGATCTGAAACCCATTATATAGATACCTGAAGAAGCAAAGGCCAGATATAGCTGTAAAAACAGAGGCTCCCAAACTATACAACTGCTAGGAAAAACTACAGTACCAGGGATGGGTTGCCCCCCTATCAGCTGTTGGTCAGAGAGATTCTAGAGGTCTTTAAATTCACAAAGGCTATTGCCACTAATGTCATTTGTACACTTTAGGACATGTTGCTGAAGATACCGCATGATATGAGCATTGGAGAAGAAGAGATGGAGCCAAGACTAAGCTAAAATCTGCATCCCACTGGATGCATAGTTTTCATAGTGCCAGAGGCGCTATGCAGGTGGTTGGGAAAAAGGATCCCCTATGATTCTGCTCACCAATGGACCCCGTGTGTTGTACACTATGGCCTTCCTAGCAATGCCTGCTAGTGCAATAATGGCTCAATTAACATATGTACAACTGACAAATTTCTAATTAGATAAGGCCCACTCCTAGGGGTGGAACACACATCTGGTGCTGTAGACAGAGGCCAACCCCCTCTGTCAGGGAAAGCTACAGGACCCAGCAGGGAAGCCACTGCAAGTATACTGTTTAATGAATATAGCATCCCTACTGGGATATCTTCTAGCCACTTGTATTTCTATCTGTGTTTGTTTAGATGTGTTTACTTCCTTCCATTTGCCTTTATAGTAGGGGAAACACCGCTGAGAAAGATCAGCAGCCACTTCTCTAAAGACAAATGATGGGGAGGCCCAAGATGTCAATATTTTGCCATGATAAAAAAGATATCTGCATCTGTCACCCCCTCCAAGGCTCAGCCACCTTTGTGGAAGAGGTGGTGGACAGTTTGTAAGAGCTGGAGGAAGGGGTGCAGTGTAACCTGAGGAATGTTCTGAAAAGCCAGAGCTGATCCAGGGCAAGTGTGGGTGATGCAGAGCACACTGGGAAAAGGAGATGGAGCAGCAAATGGCAGACAAGTGGGGCAAGCAAGCCTGCATAGACCCCTTGGAGTGCTGTATGCACTGTGAGGTAGGGTGCCATGGAGCACAAGGGGCACCGTGGACCCTGAGCAGAGCCTGTGGACCCCACATTGATCTCACTGGGCAAAACTGTGCATGGACAGCTGGCAAACTTTGGGCAGGACATGGGCCCTGTGTTGGGGAGGATCTCAAACCTTAGTCAAAATATAGAAGATAGGCTATGAAGCTTATACTTGGTAAGTCACCCTTTCCAGAACATCATATAAACCATGCTAAAACCCAAATAAAAGATATTCTGTAGGTTTGTCATCCCTGGGGCCTCAGAAGGTGCAGGCATGGGTCCCTCAAGAAGGGGGAGGGGGAAATGTAATGAAACAATGTTCTTTCGCATTGGTGGATATTAGCACCAAATCTTCATATGTGTGCATATATCCTGATGTAACCACAGGAACCAGAAAAATGGAAAGGAACCAGGGGAAAAAGCTCCAAGAGAGGGGAATAGTAGGAAACAGATACTACCATGGAAAAATTGGGAAAATAGGGATATTCAACTGGGAAGGAAAGAGGAAAAGATATACAAGCCACCATGGGAGTAAAAGAGAAGGAGCCCAAAGGGGGAAAAGATAATAGGGAACACATTATCAAGGGTAAAATGTGGAAAATGGGGATCATTTAACTGGGGATTAGGGGAGGGATTTTAGACAGGGAGAGAGAAGAGAGAAAGTCAATTCACGGTCCAACTCAGCTTCAAAGCCTAATATCCACAACAGTGACTGGTACAGCAAACTATGTTGAAATAGAAGTGGAGCTTTTATCTTGGAACAATCAACAGCTGTCTATTTGAACTTAAAGCCCTCTCCATGGGAGAAAACTCATGTATGGCACTGTAAATACAGCCAAATCATATATCCTAGCAAAAACCCTATCTCTTTCACATCCCTAGACAAATATAATTTCTTACTGTATGCTAAATATAGATCCTTACATTTACAGACAGGTATACCATTCACTACTCATCAAAAAAGCCTCTTTTTGCAACAGATGGAGACTATTACAGAGTTTCACAACTGGTTACACACAGAGAATAAGTGTCTGAGAGATGCCCAATCCTAAGTGCCACATCTACAACAGGACGTTTACACCTGTCTCATATTACATGGCAGAACATGAGATAGAGAGAATATTAATTCATCTCCCAACTCTCACCAGCAAAGCTTCCTCATGAAACAGAGGTTGATGAACACAGAAGGCCACAACTGGCGATGGTGAAGAGATGAAGAGACTGCAGAGCTCATGTCCCTGGATAGGATTCCTATATTAAACCTCATCCACCCATTGTTCGGGGATCATTGCAGAAGAGGGGGCAGAAAGATTGCAAGACCCAGGATTGGTGTATGATCCTAGTGAAATAGAGACTTCCAGGCCTTTGGGTGTTTGCTCATATGAATTTACAGCAATAATGACAGCATGTACAAAACCTGTGCAAACTCAGTCAGGCAACTCATATAGAATTGGGGAAATAGGCAGCAGGACCCAACGGTAACTGAGGAACTATTGGCAACTGATTACCTCTGAGAGAGGGAGATTTGGTCTTCTTTAAGAGTGGCCTTCAGTAGGCTGACTAGAGACCAGTGGATGAACTTGCACAAAAGACATCTGGGTACACAAACTTGATAGTTCTTAACATATATGACATCATTCATGAAATCCTGTTGGCAAGGGATTTGGAGTGGTGTGGATATGGGAGGGACTCTAAATATAATTCAGATATATTGTATGAAATGCACAAAAACTCAATAAAAATACAATGAAATAAAAAATAAAAATAGAAAATAAATACCCAAACAAATAACTGAGACTTGCAACAGCATCTTAGTGACAATCACTGTGTATAGCATGATAAAATCATTATTAGTATATTCTACAAATAAAATTAAAGATTAAATATACCCTATATATAGATATGTA